>NC_089681.1:113290801-113600533 GCF_031753505.1 Anomalospiza imberbis
ATCATACAGATAACTTTCTGCCATATTATAATTAGATTTGAGTTTTAAACTTGAGACAAATTACATTTTCAAAATTGCACTTTCTGACTGTTACTCCTCTAATATGAGTTAAATGATCCAGTGTTTCCACCAGCATAAATCCAATTTTAGGTGGTAAGGTATAGCAAATACTGTTCTTAAGCTGCTGAAAACTTAATAGTGCTGTAAATTACAAAGAATATGAATAAATATACATGTCTGTCTATTCTGAGAGGGATTTGAATGTAAGTTAATTTCTGCGAAGATTTCCAAACATCCTGTCTTTACACATAATGAAAAAAACAGTTCTGGTTTATTTATGGCAGATGCTACTTTCAGATATTATCACAAACCACAAATATCATTATTGTTGCTATTGCTGTGTACATCAAAAGCTATGTGAAAATAGGTTAAAATAAATGGATGACCATAGAATTGGAAAAGGAAACAGCTTGCTTAACTGATTTTCTAGATTGTACTTGAAAAGCCAATCTACCAAATCAGGGTGATGGTATTTCTCACATGTTTAAACAACTGTAGGAACTACTGTGAGAATCTGTTGTCAGTTTTACATTTCACAGATTACAAAATGTTTTGCAGCTGAATTCCTGCATTTTCTGCCTGCCAAAATGAATAATAAATTGTAAGGGCTGCTTTCTGTACCTGTGTAGGAATTAATCTGCCCTAGTGTAAGAACCTTAAAAAGTTATGTGAGCTTGGCCATTGTCCCCCAGCTCCCAGACAGCTATTTTGGATAGATGAATTATCCCCTAGAGGGGTTTATTTTTTTCAGTTGACTATGGAGGGCACCGAGGGTGACTAGTTCACCTATAAATGTCTAAACTGGAGATGTCAGAAGCCAGACAGGATTGATTCCACCTGTCGAGTAAAAATGATTTCTTACTTTGTGCTTGAACTTGAAGGATGGTAGTTTTCACAGCTGAAAAGTGACAGATTTCACAGCTGAATTGAAAGATTATTAAGGATTATTAAGCTTTGCAACTGTTAAATTAAATAGTTGTGAATCATCACTTGCTGCTGAACTTGTGATTTAATATGTAGATAAAATTAGTCATTCAAGTGAATTCAGGCATATTTCTCTATATAGCTGTCTTTTTGTTTGATTGTACTGCCATAAATGTCATCCTAAATCTACTTTTGAATAAAAATAAAGACCATCCAGCTCTGTGCTGTGTAGCTCCGAAGTGAGGCTTGAGTTCACACTCCTCAAAATACCACTTTTTGCACGGTGTTTTTATACATGCAGTAGAACTGAACACTTACACAAGGGCTAACAAAGTTTGAGTTATGCAGCCTCTCTCAAGTCTATCATGTATTTTCTAGGTGCTGTTTGATCACATGGGGTGCTTAAAGAAGTACGAAACTGTGCAGGACATCTTGAAGGAGTTCTTTGATCTGCGGTTACATTATTACAGCCTGCGCAAGGAGTGGCTTGTGGGAATGCTGGGTGCAGAGTCCACCAAACTGAACAACCAAGCTCGTTTCATCCTGGAGAAGATACAAGGAAAAATTACCATTGGTGAGTAAACAGAAGTTAGAATTGTTAACAGTGGAGGAAGTGAAAGAAGATCTTGAAATTATTGAAGTATAGTAGAAAATACTTGCATGCAAGATTTTCACGACTTCCCTTCTTTTTTTTTTTCCTCCCCTCCTCTGTGTTTGTGTGTATCTTGTAGAGAACAGATCAAAAAGAGATTTGATTCAGATGTTGGTCCAGAGGGGTTATGAATCTGATCCAGTAAAAGCCTGGAAAGAAGCACAGGAAAAGGTAATAATCTAGATATAGTTGATGTTGTTACTGTTATAAATGATATTGCTTGTTTTCTAGTAGTCTAACTTAATTTATAACACACACATAGCACTTTAAAAACATTATTCATTACTCCTTTTTGGCTTCCATTAAAAAAACCCCAAAACATTAAACTTACATAAAAATAAAAGTCACGTAATACTGGTATTGTATATGGATAATGCTTAGAAGAAAACTAGATAGTACAAGTCTGAAAAATCAGATTGCAGAGGACTGAATTTCTTAATGTACCCAAATCAAAACTGGCAACTTGATTTCTAACTGGCTGATACAGAAAGTGCTGCATCAGTTACCCCACACATACAACTCATTGCTAAATGTAATTATTTCTACATAACTTATTAATTACTTTCCTCTAAATAAACATGGATATTATAAAGCTATGACTTTTAAATTTATTGTGGTAAATTTGATAGTGACTTTGACCTATATTTGTTTATGCTTTTTTTAAAACCAACCAGTTTTTATTGTTCCAAAAGGGAGATGTGATGAGTTTAATTCAAAAGTTACATTACTTTGGGCATTACTATGGGCAGATGGAACTGCTTTGAAAAGCAGCTTTGAATTTCTGTCACCCACCCTTTTTATGTGTCTTTGCTACTGTTTTAGCTATTTGATTTAATTTCACATTTGTTTTGTATTTTTAATACTGTATATTAACTCTGTGGAATGATTTCTATTTTAAAACCAAACTGTTATTTAAGGAAATTTTGATCTACTTTAAAACCCCAGTTTGCACATTTGGGGCTATGATACCAGCTGTTATTCAGAGGACTGTGCTCATTTTCTAAAGGAATAGATATCCATGAGTACCCAAAGGGCAAAGGTCTCAGCCCTGAGAGACAAGTGGGGCAGAACCAATATCTGCAGCCAGCAGCATACAAGGTTCTAGCACAGGTTCAATTTGTTTTCTTAAATCAAATTATTAAATAATCAGCTCTAGAAGGTCAATGGAACATGGCCTTTTGGAAAGGTCCAGGAAATGTTCAGGTGATTGAATCTGTGAGGGCACACCTTGCTACTCTGTGGTGGTGCTTTGGAGCAGTGTCACAGATCATGCACAGAGCTAAGATCACTAATACTTGTAACTGGGAATATTTCACCTCAGGCAGCAGAAGAGGAGGACTCTCAGAATGCAAATGATGATGCGTCCTCTGCTTCTGGTCCAGCCTCTGGCCCTGACTTCAACTACATTTTGAACATGTCCCTGTGGTCACTCACAAAAGAGAAGGTGGAAGAGTTGATCAAGCAGAGAGATTCCAAGGTTGGTACACCTGGAAGGCTTGTTCTGAAATGGCACAGTAATTGCTGATGTTCCTCTGGGGAATGTTCAGTATTCAGCATTTGTGTAAAGCATAAAGCATCTGCTTTAGTTGTACTTACATTCTCTGTACTACTTCCATGTTTTAGGAGAGAGAACTAAATGATCTTAAGAGGAAATCTCCTTCAGACCTCTGGAAAGAAGATCTAGCAGCCTTTGTTGAAGAGCTTGAAGTATGTTTTACTTTATATATATTTCTAAAACATGGAAATCATATTAATTTAATTAAAAATGCTAACTAATAATTATTAAAATTTAAGAAAAATAATTAGCAAATATTAAATTTTGAATCAAAAGCAAATACATTTCACAATATAATGGTAACTGGGAAATCAGTATTGGATATCTGTGTTCTCAGTAGTGTTTCTCAGGGATTGTTTCTTGCATCTACGCAGTTTAATGTTTTTTCCAAGTCAGTGATATTAAAAGAAAAATAACCAGGAGAAAGCTAGTTTTCAAATGACACAAAGACCTGTGAGTAGTAACTGGTAATGGTAAAAATTACAGTTCTACATGATCTAATTTTTTGTAAGGCAGTAAGTATTACCAAATTCAAATGTGTACATTCAGGAATGAAGCATGTAGACTATAAATAGTGTATGAAGGGTCCTTAGTTTGCCTTATCTGTAGTTCTGGAAAAAAGATCAAGTCCTTTTGGTGAATAACCTGCTGAACCTCAGTTTTCCATGTTGTCTGAAAAGGGCTGGTGCAATCTCTTGAAGTGACACACTTCAAAACTAAAGGTGTAAATTAAAGGCTGAAATAATGGAAATTTACAACAGAACCAGACACATACTTGCGAAATAGAAACTTGATAGAAGAAAGATTTTTTCAGTGTAACAGAATCCAAAAGTTTGACTTTATCCTTGAATAAAAGTGTAGTTTTTAGCTCTACAGGGTAATGAATTTACCAAGATTAAGTGGATGCTGTTCCAGAACTGAAAATTGTGTTCCAATTTAAGTGAGAATTAAGGGGAGCCTTATGCTCCATATAAAAAGGAGATGAATCTTAAATAATCATCATGTTCCACTTTGTCCTCATCAAAAAATAATGTGTTTCCCCCCTGCTGGCTCCCCTTGTTTGTTAGAAAGTAGAAGCACAGGAAAGAGAAGATGTTCTGGCTGGCATGGTTGGCAAACCAATAAAAGGCAAAGTTGGGAAACCCAAGATGAAGAAACTCCAGCTGGAAGAGACCATGCCATCACCATTTGGCAGAAGAATAGTTCCACAGATTACATCTGCCATGAAAGCTGATGCCAGCAGGAAATTGCTGAAAAAGAAAAAGGTAAACCAAAATGACTGCTACAGTTAAATTATTTATTTAACTGGTGTATTTTTCTATTACGGTAACATAAATCCAAATTGCCAGATCGTCACTGGTGCTGTATTTGCACTGTTTTGCTGACCTAAAGCATAAGAAATTTGTACTGGATTTCTTTTACATTTGCAAACCTCTTGAGACTGCTTATTGTTCAGATGTTTTTATTGAGATAACTTATTTCCAAGACTATTCAACAAATGTTAATATACTTAGTCTACATTCATTTATTAACATCTGCAAAACTGTTCCAGTTCAATCTTGAAATATAAAGGTGTAAATTATTTTATTTTGTAATTCTAGGGTGAAACTGATTCTCTAGCAATAAAAATGGAATTTGATGAAGAGTTTGGTGGTGTGCCAGCTGAGGGTGGTGGGGATGACTCACTGAATGCATCAGCTGCAGCAGCTAAAACCCCTAAACCCAAGAGAGAGAAGAAGGAGCCTGGTAAGACCCTTGCACAACCACAGTTCACCTTAGTAGAGTATTTATTGGGCATGAAATGCATTTTTAACACCGTGTGAGAAGGGAAATACAGCTCAATAATCAGTATTTCATCTGGTTTTCTTCCCTAAAATGAAATATTTGAAAGTACTTTGAAATTTCTTTGTGTAAGCTACTTTCCTGGGGGTGATGGATCTTACATTTTCTACATTTGAATTTTGGGGGCGGGGGTCTACTCTTCAAATTTGTCTATAGAAAAATAGGTTATTTTTACATCATGAGTGTAATTCTTTGCAAACTGAAATGTCTAGTTTGTGTGCTCTTTGATGTTGAAGGACAGGGCAGTCACCTTCAGCCCCTCAGTCTGAGTAATGGTATAGATTGTAGAATTTGATTAAATAAATGTATTTTTCTATTGACATACTCAGTCATTCCAACTTTCAGAAAGTTATGGGTGCTATGGCTTGGCAGATGACCATTGTTCACTTCCCCATTTCCTCTGCTAGTGGGAATTAATTATTTCTGTTTGAGAAATACACAGTAACAGGGAGGCAGCAATAAAAAAGAAAGCTGGAGACAGAAGAGAAGGTTTAAGTATGAGGGGTTTATTTTTTCAGAAGAAAGAAAAAAAAAGTGGTTACACAAATAATTATTCTGAGATAAGATCTGGTTTTAATTACACAGGGGATTATCCAACCTGAGTAGATTCACTGAGTACAGTTATGACTGACTTGTCTATGTGCAGCTCAAATCTTCCACAGCCACTGTTGATCCTGAGCTTGCCCTGCAATTGACTGACCACATTTTTACCCCCTCCCCACAATAGGATATCCTCTGCTTCCCATGTTTGTTGTATTTGTCCAATAACTGTTTCTGATCATGTTCCCTGAATAATGGAAAACTGCACATTCTTTTCCTGGAAAACTCCAGCTACCTTTAAAGAAACACAAGTTTGATGACAAAACTTAAAATTAGAGACTTTGTTTTTCAGTCATAAAACAGATTTCTTTGGCAGCACCCAGTCAGGTTCTGTGTGAAATAATTTCATGTTAAATCTTCCTTCAGGGAGGAGAAGAACATTTACAACGTTTGGAAGAGAAGAAAATTTACTATGTTCAAAGGAGAATTTCTTAAGATGAAAATTTATGCTACATTTATAAACAATTAGAAAAGATGAAAATATTTTTTGTCCTGACTGAAGTAGATGCTTTCACTTTTGGCAGGTGCCAGGGTAAGAAGGACACCATCATCTACCAAATCCAGTGCAAAAAAAGTGAAGAAACGAAACCCATGGTCAGATGATGAATCCAAGTCTGAAAGTGATTTAGAAGAAAATGAGCCTGTGATTATTCCAAGAGACTCTCTGCTTAGGAGAGCTGCAGGTACACAAGACTTTGTGAATTGTGTATTGTGACTGAAAGTTTCAACTACAAATCCACATTTTCCCTTGACCATAGGATTTCCTTTAGGACTTTATTGCCTGCAGGTAACTTGCATTACATTTTCTTCACTGTGTGAAGAATACTCTTAATGTCAAGATCAGGAATTTCTTATGAAAGATTTTGTAATTTGGATCAGAAATCTTGTCCCCTATTTTAAACACTAGAATAGAAATTACTCACTAGACTAGTGAATTATGGAAGAAACAGACAAGACAATATCCTTACAATCAAAAAAATTACTGTGATATAAATATACTGCCAAATCAGGCCTAAAAGGCAGGTAAAAAATTATCAAATTCTAAACACTCCATGAAAACAAAGACTGAAAGTTTGGAAAATATATAAGTATGTGATGGTTTAAAAAATCCCCACAGAGTTTCTGGAAAATTAGGAAGAATGTTCAAATGGTGTATTCAAGAAAGCTTCAATTTTAAGTGGAGGATTCTCATTCCTTAAAAGTACTGATGCACAGTGTCTCCATAATACCCTTAACTGAAGGTGTCTGGGCAAGCCACAAGAGATATTGGATGTTTGCTATCATCTAAAATATTTTTTATTCTTTTCAACCCTTTATTCTTTCACGAAACAAATTCATTATCCACCACTCTTTTGTCCTGTGTACTCTGAGGCAGGGATTGTTAACTGACTTGCACTTTGATTTGTATATCGTCTGTAATATATAACATAAACAACTCTCCTGAATTGTGTACATGTGTGATTTTCTCAGCTGAGAGGCCCAAGTACACTTTTGACTTCTCAGAAGAAGAAGATGATGCCGACGATGATGATGATGCCAACAATAACAACGATTTGGATGAGCTCAAAGTAAAAGCCTCTCCAGTTACAAATGACAGAGAGGATGAATTTGTTCCCTCAGACAGTTTAGAAAAAGATGAGTATGACTTCTCCCCAGCCAAATCAAAGCCATCTCCAGAGTAAGTACTGTAACTCAGGAGGATTTCTTTCTTAATAATTATTTCAATGCATAAGTTCTGAACAAAACTGAGAAACATCAGCCTGTTATTGCTCTACATGCACCATGAAAAATAAAATGTGGAGGAATTCAAGTGTATGTTATCTCAGTCTTGCAACTGACTTATGCAGGGGTGACTCATGATTTAAAAGAATAATATAATAACATATTAGAATTGTTATGATACACTGTCTGTAATATCATCTGTTAAACTATGGTTTTAAAAGTTCTGTTTCTGTCTTGTGCCAGTCTTGTATAGAGAACTATAGAAAAAAAATGTAATTCTGTTAAATTTAAATGCCTGGAGTTCTTGACTGGCTGTCAGTTTTAGGGGTTTGACTGCTTCAAGCAGATACAAAATGCTGGGAATGTTAAACCAGGATTTAAATTTTGTATGGATATTATGATGTCCATGCACTTCAGTATGTGCTTGATGTAACTGATATAATTCCCTTTTTTTTGCTTGTAAGTAGAAAAACATCTCAAGCCAAGAAAAATCAAGATTTTGGGAACATCTTCTCTTTTCCCTCTTACTCTCAGAAGACGGATGATGGTGAGATTGTTTTCACAGTTCCTTTTAATTTTTATAGTAACTAATAATGGGATATTTTGGGAAGTGGTACACACAAACTTCACAGAGCAGTTACAGGGGAAGGATGTCCACATCCTCCCTCTTTAAAAAGGGGAAAAGTGAAGGAAGTTTTGTTCTTTAGAGAAACAAAGCTTGTATCATAGGTGAGAAAGTCACAGTACATCCATAGCTGTAGCATCACAAACACTTATTTGAGATTAATTTTTACTGTAATTAATATTGATGTAGTCAATATATGGATCTTAAGAATAAGAATGGATCTTATTCTAAACTTACTCTCTGATTGTAGATACAACAAAATTGGACAGTGATGATGAGGATTCTGCTCCTGTTTTCTCATCATCTTTTGCCTCGAAACAAACAGAGAAAATTCCAAGTAAAACAGTAGCTGCTAAAAAGGGTACGTACAGAATTGGCCTGGACGCCAATCCTTTTATTTGAAAGTCATCTTCTTCACCTTTGCATTGTCTCTTCAGTCTTCAAAGTGGGAACTGCTTTCATTTATTTTGAGCTCTGTGAAATTCAGCAATAGGGTATGAAATTTCTTCAGCTCCTTAATAATATTAATTTGTTTCTTTCCACTGGCTACTTTGTGGTGTCTGAACTTCATGCCTTCCACATCCGGAGGTGGTGTTCAGCCTTCAATTAGTTTAACTAATGGGAGGTTTTTAGCTTCAGGGGATAAAGTAAAGTGGAGCATGGTACCAGGAGGTGTGGAATATCCCTTGGAACAGTGGGAAGCAGCTGTCTAGACTGTCCCCTCACAGCTTCTTGTGCACCCCTAGCCTCTCACTGGTGTGATGGTGTGAGAAGCAGAAAAGGCCTTGACCCTGTGTCAGCAGCAACAAAATATCCCTGCATAGTCAACATCATCTCCAGCCCAAAACACAGTTCCATACCACCTACGATGAAAAAGATGAGCTCTGTCCCAGCCAAAACCAGCATAGAAGTCTATCACTTTTTCCTCTTGAAACAGAGGATGAGAGACTCTCCTCAGACTTCAGAGGTATAAATTCTTTCAGTCAGCTTTTAGAACTGTCATCATGAAGCATTTTTTCCCTGTGATGCTGGGGCCTTTGTTTTTTAAAACTTATTTTGACCAACTTGCAGCTGAGCTTAATATATTAATTCTTCTGTAAAAAGGTACTTCAAGGAGATTGACAAGAAAGCAGTCAATTATAATAGTTAACTTATTCTCTTAAAAACGAAAAAAAAAAAATCTTGTTTTCTATATTAGCCACCAGTGAACTGCAGCATCTTTTTACCCTTTCCCCCATTGCCTCCCTATTTCTAATCTATTTCTTGATGCATTGTATCAGTTCTGATTTGTTAACAGTTCAAATTGGTGAACACCTGAATACTTCTCAAACACTTCCAGTTGTTGGTAGAGTTTTGTAGTACAGTAAATAAAGATTGCATACAGAAATAGCTGATCTCTAATAGAGTAGTCTTTTATATTGAATTTGTGTACTTTTATATTGAATTTGCAGCAAATGGTAGCGTGAACTCTATATGCAGTAGCCAGGCATGGATGCAATTTAACATTCAGTCTTTCTCCCTCTCTGTTTTTTGAGGTCTGGATGTAAGTGAATTGTCATTAGCCTAACTTGAAACCTTAAAATACAGCTGTGATCTGTTTCTGAGTTTCTGAATAACCTGTACACACACACACAGAATAGGTATAAATAGGCTCTCTTTAAAGTAAGAGTTTAATTTTTGCCTTCAGAGTAGCTAGCCTTAGGGGCACTCTCCTTCCCAATGCATG
Organism: Anomalospiza imberbis; assembly: GCF_031753505.1. Classification (NCBI taxonomy): domain Eukaryota; kingdom Metazoa; phylum Chordata; class Aves; order Passeriformes; family Viduidae; genus Anomalospiza; species Anomalospiza imberbis. The sequence goes on from NC_089681.1 coordinate 113,300,508, forward strand.
GCAACATTACAGGTTGCTTTCACCAGTTTTCATCTCTTCTTTTCTGCCCAGATCAGACATGACCACACTTTCATCATCATAGCTGGACAGTTCAGTGATAACCCAGCAGGTTTAGTTCATTGGTCGTCTGGTTACCCTTTTCCTAGTCTATTTGATTCTAAGTCCATCTTCATGGACTTGGCAGCAGCCTCCTTAGAACTCATTTTCTGGAAATGTAATATTCCACCCACTCACCCTCACACTGGGAGTGCTTATTGTGTGTGGCTGAAACGATTGTTCCAGAGTTGTTTGATTTTCTGTGACTTCAGACTCCAATCAATTTGGCATGAAATCTCTTGACCTCTGCTGTTCACTACAGAGGATCAAGAGACAGCTGAACTTTTCCATGACTGTTTGAGCTGTCTGTGGTTTTAGGGCTTTATAGTAAAGCCTAAGGAAAACTTGAAAAACAGGCTAACTCTTGATAAGCAGCTGCTCAGCTTGAACAACTTTGAACAGCCCAGCAGCTGAGATTCTAACAGTGAGACGTCCTCTTTGCATCACCTGCGGGACTGATACCATACCTGGACTTCCTGCCAAAAACTTGGGCTTCTTGAGAGCCTGTGCACATTGATTGTGCTGCACACTCTGTTGCCTGTCACGCTACCGAGTGGAGAGCTTGCCTGAGCTGATTTGCCATCAAGCTGCTGTCAAGAGGTCCTTCACACTTGTGCAGCCATTAGGGGTGTAAATTAAAGTAGTGGATGAGAATCCCCCTATATTTAGTACAGAGGGAAGTCAGTGTTCTGGACTATGTCATTAGCTACCAGGTAATAGCTAGGAAGTTTGCTGTCCCTTGGACAGACTTCACAGGAGTTACCCAGTGATATCAGGCTCTGTTTCCAGGGAAGAACAAATCCACTGTCTGTGGTAGGGTGTTGTACCTCTCTTTCTGCAGTTCAAGGCATCATAACTAAAATGCTTGTGGAGACACTCTTTTGTTCTCCAGACACATTCCCCTTATGATCCCATAAATGAAATTCAAGCTCTCACAAATGTCCACATTCCTTGTATCTGGAGTGTTTGTACACGTGTCTGAGGAATATATGGCTGACAGAGGGTAGGTCAGGTGTATCTGAGGTTTCTGCAAGACTCACTCATCTGTAAGCCTACAGAACACATGATCTGATGATCTTAAAGGTCTTCTCTGACCTAAATGGTTCCATGAGTCTATCCCTTGACACCCACTGTGGGAACATTCCAATGTGTTGTATTAAAAACACAATACAACACCAATGACCATCTTTTAAAGATAGCCAGATTAGTTGTGTAGCACTAACTGAAATTCTCCAGGAAATACAAAAATGCAGTTTCCTTCCTCTCCTTTCAGCATTTTCCAAAGTTCCTTTTCACTGAGATTGACAGGAAGCAATGTCAGTGTTGACAGAGGCACTGCCTCCCAAACTCTTGCAGTAATCCCAGGGAAAGCTGTCCACTGTCATACCACCCTGAAGGCAAAAATGTCACAAGAGCTGGATTTGTAAACATTGTAATGTATCCAGACATAGTCAGAGTATCCAACTTGGAAGACTTCTGTTGCTGCTTTAGCTACTAGTAACCTGTTTTGTATTCAAAAAGATGAAACAGTATTCAGCCAAGGACCCTGGAATAGTACTGGGTGCACCAGTCCTCCTCAGAGCAGGACACAGGAAACCTCTTGTTTATTCCACACAGTTCCAGCATAAAAGCTGAAGTATGTTTTCCCCAAGTGCAGAAATCACTCATCTTGTTTTAATATCTGCCATTTGTGCTTTAATTGGAGTATATAGTACAATTTAATATGTCCAACCAATTTGTGAATTTATTTAGTATCTTTTAACTTCCAACAGCAAAACTAGATGCGCCCCCTAAGCCTAAAAGAGCTCCCAAGGCCAAGAAGGTGGAAACTGTGAACTCTGATTCAGATTCAGAATTCGGCATTCCAAAGAAGACGGCAGCACCCAAAGGTAGGAGTCACACCTGGGCTCTCTGGAGCACAGGGCTCACAATTATTGTAAGAACCACAATAACTGTGGTAAATTATGAGTACATTGATCACTGGTAGGAGGAGTCTGTAAAGGATGTGCCAGTGTTGATGGTTGAGGTTAAAAGTAAATTTACTAAATAGTAATGGTGAATTAATGCTGTGTAATCAGTGCAGAAGGTGACCAAGGACTCGTAGCTCTGCTTCAGTGTAGAAGTTATCTGATCTCATGAATTTTGTCCCTGTCTTCAACTGACAGCTTGAGCTGTCGGGGTGAATGGTGACTGTGGAACAAGTAGAAAAGATTTAAAACTGAGAAAAACAAACAAACAAACAAACAAACAAAAAAAAAAACCAAAACCAAAAACCTGTACTATACTGCTGTTGTGAAGAAGCTTGAGTAGTAAACTGGGTTTGAACTTAACATGTGGACATACTAAAGTAACTTCATTAGGGGTTTTTTCAGTTTGATGGAGTTTATTTTTAAAAAAAGGCAACAAAGTTAACTCATAATCTCTGACCTAGGAAAAGGCAGAGGGGCAAAGAAAAGGAAAGCATCTGGTTCAGAAAATGAAGGCGAATACAACCCTGGGAAGAAAATATCCAAGCCCACACCAAGCAAGGTCAGTTCCATGCATGCTCTCTTCTCTTTGTAAAAAGAACCTCACAAATTCCTTTACATAAAAGTTAAGTTCTTATTATAATTTGCTAATATGGTATTGGGGGCTGAGGTGTCATTAGCAATCGGATGCTAGAGAGGTTTTTATTTAATTCTGAATATTAAAATGGCAAATGCACAAAGCATCACAACTGATTTGTCTTCTCTTTTCTAAAGAAATCCAAGAAGGCTGCTTTTGACCAGGATTCTGATGTGGAAATCTTCCAGTCAGGCTTTGCCTCTGAAACTGCCCCAAAGCCACGGACAGGCCGGGCTAGAAAAGAAGTGAAATATTTTGCAGAGTCTGATGAAGATGATGATTTTGATATGTTTAATTAAGTGCCCAAAGAGCACAAAAATGTTTTCCAACAAGTATCTTGTGTTGTCCTTTTGTCCCCTCTGTTGCAAACTTTTGTACATTTGACTTATTTTATGTGATAATGTAATTGATGGTTTTTATTATTGTGTGTAGGCATTTTAACATTTTGTTCTTACACCTACAGTTTTATGCTCTTTTTTACTCATTGAAATGTCATGTATTTGTCTGACTGGCTTGTAGAGATGTTCTAGACAGCTGTGCTAAAGCACATTTTAATTGTCATGGTTGCAAACAGCAAACCTGCTTTTTGAAATGAAGTTTAAACATTAAAAAATGGAAAACTACTGTGTGTGTGTATGTGTGGAAAATTTGGGCTAGAGGGACTACTTCTACACAATTTTTAAAATAAATATATTTTATTCTTTGCCAGGAGACTCCATGGAAAAAGGTAAACAGTATATGAACATAGAAAGCATTGTTAAACAATCTCAATGTACAAACAGAGCCAGTGAAAGTACATCACAGACTTGCTAGAATATATAAAAAAAAATCCACTAGTGCTTTAAATGAAACCTAAGAAACTGACACTTTAAATCTGTTAACCATTCTACCACAGTTTTCACTCTGCTTCATGGTGATTTAACAAGGCCAAGAAGGCAGATTCTCTCCTTGTGTTTCTGGAAGTCCTAGCTGTACTTCCTTAGCACCTGGAAGGCTGGACAGCCCAGCTGATTCCTGGCAGTTGATTCTTAAGGAAATACCCTGGACTCAGTGATTCAAAAGCTGTAAGTGAGTCTGCTGGTTGTCATCCCATGAAGTTTCCCTAATGGCTTGTGAACAAGTAAACAAAAACATGGTAACACTGAAAAGTGTTTCTGCCTTGGAGGCTATAGCATTCCTGTCAAAATGGAGCAGGTAATTGTGGAGCTAGGTTACCAGCCAGCTAAGAAACCGCTTCTTTAAACTTTAAAGTGACATTAACAGTGGAACAAATGACATCTGAATAACTGATCTGGCAGTTAATGCTGATACTGGTACCTCTTCTGCTGGGGCAGTGACGTTTTGTATACTTTTTACAAGGAGGGAGATGCAAACTGAGGGCAGCGAGGACAAGTTTTCATATTTCAACTAAATCAGGCGGTCCTTTCAACTTCCTTCTCTGGATGTGTACAGTAGTCCATGTCCTGTGGTTGATGTCTTGATCGTTTTAGGTATGAGAGACAAAAGAAAAGCACCAAACATCCAGTATGTAGAGTACAGCCATACATTTGTATGTACAAAGTCATCAGAAATGCAACCAGAATTTAAAGACTGAGATCTGTCTTGTCACCATGCAATATTGAGTGTTCAGAGAAGAAAACAGAAGCTTAACTTTTTTTTTTTTTTTTTGCATGAAATGGCTGATTTAGAGTTTCAAAAGTTTGCATTTTCTAGTTTTAAGAGTTTAAACAGCAAGGAGTATATATCGATACATATGAAAATTTCTTGGTCCTTGTTGAGTTTATCTATATATATATACATATATAGATATATATTAAGTCCAGAAACTAAGCAGCAGTTTTAAAAATGTTTTCTTGCTTTTCATCCCTGTACATAAGGTATTAGGAATGTCTGAAGTAGCTGGAAAATGTCTTAGTCCACCATAGGGGATTGACTGACACTGCTGTTATCCACTGAACTAGGTGAGATACTGGGACTGTGTTCTGCAGTATTTCCATTTGAGGTTGGTGTCAGTGGTTCATGTCCTTCAGAGTTCTCCAACATTTCCTGAATAAGAGGTGGCATGGATCCAGGAATTTCCATTTTCAATGTAATGACACGTTCTGCACCTTTAAAAAGAAAACACAAAATCCTTCCCATGAGCATGATTCATACAATTTCCTTTCTGTTATCATTACAGAAGTAATTTCAGGATGTGTTTTGTTTATAGATTTGGTGTCTCCTTCTATACTTCTTGCACACAAAGGCGTGTGAGTGATCTGTTTCATGCAGTTCAAGAAGGAGTTAGGTGAGTGCTCCTTAACAAATTAATTCAAATCTATGACATAGCGACTGATATTTCAATACAGATAAATTGGATGAGCTGCCTATTTTTAAAGGAGGACCTAAAATGGCATTAAATTATACTGAAAAATTAAATTAGGCTGTGATCATGTCCATGTGTCTTTTTAAACTGGAATAACATTTAGTCTTTATACTGTACTGGTTCTGCAAAGAATGACGGAAATTCTGTCTATGTTAAATAGGTGAGGTAAATCCTGCAAGAGAACTGCAGTGGTGGTCTAAGTCAAAATGTTTCCTTCCCATAGAGAAAACTGTGAAATAAGATGCAGAATTTAACAAACAATTACTTTATAAAAGAACATATTCAGGCAAAAAGGTACTTCTTTAGGGGGGAAGCTGCCTTCTGTATTCTTCAGGCATCGTGTCCTGTGCTCATGCACCACCAAAGTGTGCAGGAGCCTTGAGTAGTGCTCAGCTCTGCCTTGGCTGAGGCTCTTTGAGCTGGGCTTATCATGAGTACCAGTCATTTGTCTGCAGAGAGGGCTCTGCAGGTGAGTGCACACACAATTATTGCATTAGTCCCGACCACTCAGACTGGGAGCCCACAACAACTGGTTTAGGGAGGGGAAAAGCCCAACACAAAAGTCTCAGTGTATGGTCAGCAGGCAGGGACACAGCACGGACACAGCAGCCAAGGCCCTGCTGGACACTGCGCAGGCAGCGCTGAGGGAACTGTGCATCAAGGAATTTATATCCATAAACCTCAGCATTCCTGTTGCTCAGGATTCCTGAGCATAAAGTTGGAGTCCGATGGAAAAGGAACCAGTGTTTTTTAAACAAGAAAAACAAACAAACAAACAAACAAAAATCAGAGAAAATAGTTTGGTTATTCAAAAACCATTCCAGAAGAGTGATGCTTTGGAAATACTCTGCTTATCCATGCTGCTGCAGTGGACAAGCTGGAGAGAGCACTACACACTCCAAGCTGGAAGGAAGCATTTAAGTGTTTATGCCTTACATGAGGAGCATCAAAAAAATCATCTACAAAGGCAATGATTGACTTTCCAAGTGAATGCTGATTTAAGAGTCTCTTAAATAACTGTAATGGGAAATATATTAATGCAGAATGATGCTGAGAGGTTTTCCAAAAACCAACGATTGTCAGAGCTGTGCTGATGAACTCATTTTGGCCATGTTAAACACCTGCTTTCCACTGTTATGTCAGGTGCAGTGAAGTATTTGTGGGGTCATTCAGTGCAGAACCAGAGAAATTTCTCAGGTTTTGCAAACGTCCAACTTAATCAGGGGATAGGAGAACTCAGAAGATGAGAAGAACTCAGAATTGTCTTGCTTCAGTCCCACAGACACTTCACCCTTTAGTTACAATACCTCTAATGCCAAAGCAGACACTCTCAGTGTTTCAGATTAATGCTTTCTTTGGTGTTTGCTTTCAGGGATCAGGTACCATCCAAAGTCATTATCGTCTAACGAACATCTTTTAAAACGAAACTCAAGACATCCCCAGCCCTCCAGGACATCACCATCCTTTGGTATGATTTAGTTCTACCATGAAACATTAATGATATAATTAGTGTTAAATGCTTATGTCAGAATGAAAAGAAGCCTTTCTTGTAAATTGAACATAAGGAGTTGTGTTCTTGAGGAGCAGGAAGGCTCTGGTAAAGGAGGGAAGTGGAAATGGATTTCCCACGAGTACAAGCAGGAGAACAAAAGGGCTCCCCTAACTGCTTTTATAGCTCAATACTGCTCTAAGTTTATTTTGTAGATTCAGTTGGATGGAACTTGTTTTACTTGAGGGTAAACTGCAAGCTTTAGATAATCTGGTAAAGTGGTTCCTTTTTAGGATACTTTTGCTTCTAGCTCTGGTGTTTCTCTTCCAAGTTACTTCTTTTGGTTCTAATCAATCCAATTAAATTGCTCACATATTTTTATAAAGATAGCTATAACTTAATCTTTTAACTTGGATTTATATTGTTTGAAGTGGAGCAGTTAAGGTTTAAATTTTAAACAAGTGTCTTCAGTTGAGTGAATTAACTACTGGTTTTTTTTTTCCCTGAGTCTTCCCCAAACCATGTCAAATGAAATCAGTAATCTTCCCAAAAGCACAGATCCAACCTACACAGGTACCTGGGCATACAAGCTCGTGTGCCTCCTCATCTATCAGGGGTAGGAAATCTGTTGCTGAGTAAGCAGAGTAAGAAGGTGAAACTGCATCAGCCACCATAAGAATAAAAATAGAGAAATACTTTCTATTTTCAGACTGGTACATTGGGGAACCTGTTCTGATCAAATGAAAGCATTCAGTTATTCCTGTGCTTTAGAGAAGAATGTGTGACAGTGCTTAGACTATGAATTGCACAGGATCAATCCAGCACATACGAGACTGCATAAAATGTTAAAACTGATCCGTGTTTAGGTATGGTTAGTTTGGATTAGAGGGGCTGAATCTCCAAAATGCTGGATCAAATCAGTTCTAAATCTCCAATACCTCAGACCATAGTTTAGGGGAATTTTGATTGCACAAGTGTTTTCTGCAGTCTGTAACCAGACTTTTTAAAAAGCCATTGGTGATACAAAGCACATGTTGATCTGAACCCCCTTGTAAACATTAACAAAGGTTTTCTCTTGTCCTAGAATGACTAACAAAGACTTCATGCTAATGATTTGCTAAGCCACTTGCAGCTACAACATCTTTTTCACTGTCAGTTGCATGGAGAATGGAGCACCATGCATGTTTGAAGCAAAATCAATTTCAAGGCAGGAATTATGTAAAGAAGCTGGGAAGAATCAGGTCACAAGGACCTTTCATAGATATGTTAAAAAAATAACAACCCAGGTGTCTAGGCTAGCTCCTCTGAAATGCAACACTGCCACTCCTGCTGAGTTACTAGGAGAAACTGTACCTTTTGCACTGATGCTACGAAGATCCGTGATTTTCATTAAGATCTTTGGGAACATATGAGGCTTGTTGGGTCGTCTCTTTCGGATATAAATTTTCAGTGCTTCAAGCAAGGGTTCCTGAAGCTTATCCACTTTCATTGGTTCTTCAAGGTCCTGGCGATCTGTAGAAAAGTATCATATCACTCATATGATTTTAAATATTTAGTTTTTAAAATAAAGTCCAAATCACAGAATCCCCTTCATGTTCTCGATTAGAACTCCATGAATTTTGTTCTCCACTAAACAATGCACACTCTGTAGTGAGCATTCCATAGGAAGAGGATAAACCACAACTTTCTGAAACTTGGATTAATTTTTTTCCTTGGTGACTGGAAAGGTTTGTCATGTGGGTGGTCAAGAATTACCAGTTTGCTCTTATACCTCCCTCTTCAAGGGGAGAACACCTTGCTGCAAACAATATTTTGGAATTAATTTTATATATGTCACTGATAGGAAACCCAGGTACTCATAGAGGTTACAGCTATTTTTTGTTGCCACTACTGCAGAAAAGTGAGTTACCATCAGGAATCAGCAGATGGCAGTGCTGGCTTGAATGACAACAAATGCCACCCCTCTGCACCAGGACACAGGAGTCACATATCATTGACATCTAGGAGCCCACCTACGCTTTTAACAGATTAGGGTTAGAGACACATAAAATTAGAATGATTTTGTACTAAAAGGCCACTGCCAAGAAAGACTGACTCTTGTGTTTCAAACACTCACTTGTAGCACCCAGTTGGTGCTTCAACAATATGGCCCAGCTAAACAGGTGTGTTCCTATTGCAAATACAGATTTTGTCAAGGAGGAGAGAGACCAAGTGATTAAACCAACAAAAATTTACAGATTATTTTGGAAATTATCTGGGACTTCACTTTTTGTATTTTAAACCTATGATTTTAATTGACAATCACCCTTTCAAGTTCCCTTCAGCCCCAGTTTGGATGTATAACACAATTTTTGCTAAAGAAAGTTATCACCAATGGCTTCCATGTGACTGAAACCAGTGCAGAAGCACACAATTATATTTATGAGTAAAAGCTGTGTAATTGGGCATCTTGCAGTAAGAAAGCTCACTCATGCAGGTACCCATACACTGCTTAGCAAAAACGCAGCAGGACCTGATTTCCAGAGGTCCCTTCCAACTCCTACCATTCTGTGAGGTATCTCAATGCCCTTTGTCAGGCAAACAATGACTGGTTGCTTGACAGAATAATTTCAGTAATTTTTTTCAAATTATCAATAACAAAACCAGTAACTATCATCAGTGGAAAACAAACCTTTAGCATTAAGTAGCTTATATAATACATATAATAATGTCACAAATATATATATTTATAATATGTTTCAGTAAAGGAAAGGAAAACAAGTAGAACATAAATGAAGACATAATAATGTCTGTCCTTTTGAAATGCATTAGAGTTCATGCAGTACGATACCTCCACAGATTAGGCAGATGGCACTAAGAAGACCTGTTTCTGTATCGTCCATTTCCAAAGGCAGGAGCTGGTTGGCAAATGTGAACACGAGATCAGTCAGCGGGCCAAATCCGGCGTTGTGCATCTGAGTTCGGTTTAGGGTAAGGCCATCTGAAAAGGTCATGGTGTCTTGTTCTGGTGTGTATCTTGTGCAAATTCTAAGGATCTGTGGAAAAAAAAGAAAAATGGAATCTGAAGAATTTAATCGATGAGAGGTTTGCTGCATTTTCTCGCTGCAGCAAATGACTGTGGAACTTTAGTACTTGGCCACATCAGAACAATCTGGAAAAAAACTCCAGTTTAGAACTGCAGTTCTAGCCACACAAAAACTCTCAGGTACAACACAAATATACTCTATTGACTATGTGTATTCCTTGTAACACAAACCTAAGGACAGAAATTTCCCCCTAGTTATGAAATAATCAAAACTTTGGAGCAACTCTCACCACTTAGGTCACCAACATTACAGTGATAACCACAAAAACAGTTCTTTCATTAGTCTGCCATCCACATTTAACTATAAAATGTGATCTGATGAACTCCTGATCTGATCCAAAAAGATCCTAAGAGCATCTCACCTCTTTGAACAAAGGCATATCTCACTGCTTTTGGGATTGCTTTTGCACAGCAGCACTTCCCTCAGTTGTAACTTTGACAAGGACAATGTTGGTCTGTGGAAGCTTGTGGGAGTGAGTGTGGACAGCTGTGAGCTGCTGAAGAGGAGCTGAAGAGGCAGAATTTTGGGCTGCCTTCCCCTCTTCTGCAAGGGCAGACAGGCAAACACTGCTATGGGGACAAAGCCCTCCATCTCCCCAGCAGCTGCAGGTAGGGTTTCATTGGAGCACTGCTCGCCTTGTCAGCCTGGGAGCTCACACTCAGCGGAATATCAAACTTTGCACCTCCAAACAGCAGCACACATGACTACTGGCAGCCTGGCCAGTGGTCTGAGGAGTTGGCCCAGCTTTTCTTCTTTTCTGGTGGTTGTTACTTCTGTCTGTTGTAACACCAAACCTCCTCACCAGCCAGTTGGCTCCCAGCCTTCCTGCAGGCTCTGGCGCTTCCCCCTGCGGAGCCCCAGCGGTGGCAGACCCTGCCTGCCTGGTGCAAAGCTGCTGACAGTGTCGCTCATTCCCGTGCACGCCCAGGCAGTGTTGGCTTTGGCAAGTTCGCTTGTATGCCGACAGCCACCCAGTGCTGACCCCAGATGAAAGAGCCTTCGAGGGGTGGATGGGGATTCACACCTCTAACTGGACACGGAGGAATGCAAAACACATGAATAAAACACCGAGGATGCTCTACATTTTGTTAGTAAATGCCTCTGGGGTAAGGGCAGCGTCAAGAGCGCTGTCACAGCAGAGGTGGCAGCACGGCCAGAGAGGGAGCGTGTGCGTGAACGCTTCCGCCTCTCAGAGCACCCGCAGGACGTGTGCCGTGATTCATGGCACAGGATCATCTGTGCAGCTGCAATTAATGAACACGGCTATAAGGACCAAATAAAAGAGGCGTCCATCATGTTGACATATTTCTGTTATATATATCAGTGCTTAATGTTTAAAATAATCTGAGGTGGGAGAGGGCTTATGCCGAAACTAAACTGAACTGAAACCCTGCCGACGTCAGGCTGATTAGCGGAGCTAAGACTACAGCTGTGTTTTTTCAGGGCTTGACTGTATTTATTTCCCATCCTACTTGGTTTTAAAGATACAACAAAAGAGATTTACATGAATATAAGAGAGCACTGGGAGAATTTAATTACTCCTATAGCTTCTGAGGCTCTGAGTCAGCGGCCCCAGCACATGGCAGCTGACCAGTCTGGGCTTGGTTCTCCCACTTTCATCTTTGCCTGGCAACACTGCTCCAAATAAACAGGGAGGAGAATGAGGAGAACACAGTCTGTAAGATACCTACAGGGAAGCTATTATTTCTCTTCTTCAGTTCCTTGGTAAGAGACTTAATAGGGTCTATTTCTGCAGATGGATCTTCAACTATTTTCTGTCTCAGCAATAATCTTATCTCACATTCTGGGTATACATTGAAGCAGTGAAACTTTGTGTGGTTGGACAGGCCTGTGTGGTATTGTTGCCTTACCCCTGAATTAGAGTAACTTGTTGAAATTACTTAAATCAATGACCAAGAGAGTCACAAACACACAGCACATTACTTCCTCAGTGACCACAAATTTCCCATAATATATGCCATCTTAAAAGACTACTAGGTTTTATGTAGTAGCTAATGTATTGTTCAGGATCATTAGAAAAAATTAACATTATAAAGCACAGCACCCTATAAGTAAGAGGCAGCATCTTTACCGCATTTGGAACTGCCATTAACCACTGGCCATGCTCTTCCCTGAAGTTCACAGCGGGTTGCTCTTTGAAATCATTAAAAGACTGTATAGAAATGAGAAGAAACCTGGAGAATACCTGGTGTTCAAGAAAACAAAGGTTCCAAAGCTACATATTTACTGTGACACCCAAAAGCTGCTTGGTTCACTTTTCTAATGGCATGCAAGAGGAACTAGAGTGCAGCTCTTCTCACCTGAGGTCTGCACAGACAGTAGCTGCCTTCCTGTAAGGGTGCATGGCTGAAGAAGATCAGGTATCCAACTTCGGGAGGAACAAGGCTCTGTACTTCTTACCTGGTATTGCTATTCCCTTAGCTCAGCCAGGGAGAAGGGCAGCCCCTTTGACTCCAGTGCTATTTCAATTGGTAAGCCTTAGCAAGGAGAGTTCCTCCCTCCACAGCCTCAGGACTCCCTTCCCAACAAATCAGCAGAGCAGGATTGGGAGCTTAATTGGACAATGCTGTGGTGTATTCCCCAGGCTGCCTGCAGCTTCCCTGGCAGCTGCCCAAGCAGGGCTGGCAGATATGGATCCCCCAGATCCTGCCTCAGAGGGTAGGTCTGGACACCAGCTGCCACAGAGATCCCTGCCCAGAGGGACTGGGGTGCCCTGGAGTGATCTTCCCAACAGCCCAGAGGCTGAACACACACCTGCCACCACACACCAGGCTGCTGGCTCCCTCGCAGCAAAGCTCCCTGTGCTTGTTCCCCAGTGCCACAAACCCCACTGTGTTTGGGGGTGCATGATAGGAGTGCTCAGCAAAGAGACCCCCAGGGCTAAAACAGAGGAAGAACTTCCAGGCTGGATCCTCATTTGGAACAAATTTGGGTGAGGTTACTCAGCCTCAAGCCAGCCCCTGAAAGGGGCATGCACAGAAAGGGACCTGCAGGGGCCCTGCAACATTTATAATTAAAACAAAGTCATGTAGGATTGAGCTAGTTCCAGGCTTCAGCAGCAAGGAGGACAGGTTTTCATTGAAGGCAGCCTTCATGCCTTTGAACCCCAAGTGCTGCACCAGCCGTCAACTGGAGGAGCCTGCAGCGGCTCCGCTGGGCACTGGCACAGCTGAAGATCAACTATGTGTTCTCAGCAATGCACTTAACTTGACTGTAGCAATCAGGTCTCAGGTTTCCTCTGCATTCCTTTGACATTATCCCACAACACGCTGTTATTAAACTCCAAGACAGATCATTTGAAATGGTGTTTTTCTTTTTTTTTTTCCTTTTTTTTTTTTTTTTTTTTAATTTCTGTCCTTCATCAGGATCTGTGAAACGCCATGGATATTGCTGATTGTTGCTAAACCATTCTTGGGCAAATTTCCAGTGTCAAAGTAAAGCTGATTTCAAGCTCATATTCACTGAGGAACATATGGGAAACATCAGCACTTCAAAATAAGAAATCACGGTATCTTTCTCCATTTTAAACTGAACTCCCAATGTCCTCAATGTTGTTTAGATTTTGCAACCAAGCCAAGTATTTTAGTTGTCACTCTGCTCTTAAATGCCACTTGCAGCCATAAATAAAGTTTTCCCTTATTATTAAAGGGCCCTTTGTTTTAAGGAATATTTATATATTAAAGCATTAGGGATTCTTACGAGCCCGTCATAAAGTGCAAAGCAAAAACCCTAGCAGAGGCACAAAACCAGAGTCAGCTAGAAAGTTGCATTTATGACATTGTTGCTGCCACAGAATTGTTACTCATTTTAAACAGATTAGGTAGGGCAAGATGGGCCTATTTTTTAAGAAATCCTGTTGTTAGACACTAGCTGCCTCAGCTGGCTGGGCCAGTTCCTTGAGAGGAGAAACCCGGGTAGGTGACTCTGAAGCAATGATGCCTCATGGCGCTGCCAAACCCCATCAGCACAGCTTGTCCTGCACACACAAAATCCTGCCTGGCATTAAGGCACAGGGGCTTACAACAGAAAGCAAAAATGACATAATTAAGGATTAGCATTCAATGACTTCTCAGGTTTTTATCCATTGGATTTAAGATATACTGGACTCTGGATTCTTTCCACGTTTGTCTTGCCAGAACTCAGCGAGGCTGGGGGTGCTTGGCTGCTGCTGGGCCAGTGTACCAGCAGACAGAAGCACTCACTTTTACAAGGGTTATTGACTGAATTTTAGTAATATTCATCCTTAAAACTTTTGGCACCAGACATGATATAAATTCCACGATCTTCATTTGGCGCCTCAAGCTGCCTCAGGAAGCTTGATGTTTTTTCCCTTCCAGAGTTATCGTTTGTTTGTACATAAAACAATTCTTTGGCCCATACCCATCGGAGTTTACTGAGCTCCTGGCACCATTTCCTTTGTCAGCCTGTTTAAGAGGGGCTTAAGCATCCACAGCCACAGGAACCAATTGAGCAGAGACCTTGGCAGGGTTTGTGGATGCTTAAGACTCTCCACAGGAAGGGCAGGCGTGCAGTGAAGGGGTCCTGCTGGCAGGGAAGCCTGGCCACCCTACCTGGGAGCCCTGTGTTGCTCCTCCCACGTGCTGCAGCTCTGGGAACACATCCAGGGCATGGCAGAGCAGCAGGATCATGAGGCCACACTACTGAGGCTCATGGCCCTGCTCAGCAGAGCTCACACAGCAGCCACTGGGTCCTTGGTGCAGCAGGAGGGGCAACAGTGTTTGCTCTGCATCTCAAGGCACAACAAAATGAAACACTCATAACTAGGACAACTGGCTTGTTGAGGGGGGGTGGAACATGTGCTATTAAAACTGCTCCAGTACTGATGTTCAGCTTAAATAAAGATAGAGAGCGGCACTGCAATTCCGATTATGTGCAGGTGATGCTGGTTTAATGGCTACAGCATTTCACAGGCGGTGCGCACACTACGCATTTCTGTGTCATGGTAATTATCCCATTTTCTTTTTAAGCAGCACATAAAATAGTCACATAAAGTTTGTGTAAATGTCACACAGGAAAGTTAAGACTATTAGCTGTGCCATATCTGTTCCTGGGTTTGGAAAAGCCTCAGCTCCTCCCAGCTGCACGCTCCTATGGTGCTTGCTATGCCCTGCTTGCTCGGATATGTCACCTTCTCTGACTTTGTGAAAAATAAAAACAGAATTAGCAGGTGATCTGGAATGACAGGCCTCAATGAAGTTTATAAATAGAGCTTGAAGGTTGCCAATGGCCACAAAGTAAAAGTGGTGAATCGTATTAAAGAATCAACTTTTCTATCCATTAATTAGTTGAAATAAAGTCACCATTTACCACCTGCTTCATTCTCTTTTTCTAATCTGGCAACTAGGCTTTTATTTACTCACTTTAATGAAGGTGCATTTATCGAGGCACTTCAGATAAAACCCCTACCAAAAAGGGCCCCCCTCAATTTTTGAGCCAGTGCTGGCAATGGCAGCACTGAATGGAGCTGCTGCAGGGACCCTGTGCAACAGGGGCTGTGCACGCTCCCAGGGCAAGCTGCCACTGCCCACCCCAACAAGGAGCATCAGGAGCTCGCAGGATTACAGAATTAGGGTATTTGTTATCCAGCAGCTATGGAGTCAGGGCATGGCACAAACAAACAGGGTGGCAGTTTAAGGGCTGAAGTTTTAGGGTAGAAGGTTCGGATGAGCAGGTTCTTGCCATATCCTGGCTCCTCCCCACCCTTTTTGTGTAGTTTCTGTATTAACTATTTGTTATGGGTTACAGCAGCACGGCACAAAGCAGTTCCCATCCCCTGCTGCTGGCAGAACACACTCGAGGCAACGCTGCAGGTTTTTGATCACCATCTGCCTCTCGTGTAAGGGGAATGTAACAGAATCTGATCAGGACAGAGCTGGTGATGACAGGCGTGCAATCGGTAACGAATGGCCCTGCCCCACGGAGGGACACTCTCAGTAACAATGAGATGGCTGAGTCTGAATGGGTGCCCGGATTAAGGGAACAACAAGAGGTGACTCTCAAGTATGGCAGGGCAACCTCAACCTTCCCTTTTTCTATAGGCCAAAGAATGATACCCCTTCCCCTCTCCTACCCCTCTTCCTCCTTCATCAATGTCCTCTTGATGCGATTCTTCCAAACAGCTTTTGACAAAACAAGAGGAAAAGGTCACAGCAGTTAACGTCCTCCTCAACATGATCCTGTTTGAAGCAATGCACTTTTAGAAATTCCAAGATTAATTACTTCAACTTCAGCTTCCCTAGTTTAAACTCTTGTGTCATGACAAAAAATATATCTACAGTAGCCATCTTACAAGATGCTTCTAGACTGGCCAGGCTTGGCTCAATGAGGACCTGAAGGTTTGTGTTCAGAATGAAACATTTAAAATATGTTTACATTGAACATACTGTTTTACTGCAAGTTATTACTAAAACCAGTAATACAAAGCATATTTGCCACTAAAAGCCTGAAGACCTCTAAGGTCTTGATAAAGAAATGCTGAGATCCCAGAGGGCTCCTCTGAAGGTCAGCATGACAGAAACAACTGGAGACAAAGGGAGGGAAGACAGCTTTGCCTTGACCTAGTGGCAAAGGTCTGGGGAAAAACTCCCAGCCCATCTGCACAGTTCCACCCTGCAGGTTGTATATTTGCCTGCTTAAAATTAAATTACATTTAGCCAAAACCTGTACTGAGCTTTACATCGGCTACTTCCACAGATACCTGCAGCACTGGAGAAAGCAGGGGGATGAGTGCCAGAGGTTTGCATCTGACAGGTTCCAGGAACACCAGCTTCCCCTCTAAAACCTTAAAAACACAAATTCTGAAGACTTGTGTCTTATTCCTTAAATTCCCTCATGACCATAGGTACAGCACATCCCTAAACCATTACACAGTAGACTGTCTCTCTAGGTATCCTTTATGCACAAGATTATGCAGAGGGAGGAGGAAGGATGAAGGAGGAAGGAAGGAGAAACAGGTCTCTCTTCAGTGTTAACAGTAAAGAAATTTTTCCGAAGTTACACATGCCACAATACTAAAATGTGTTTTACTGAAACCCACAAAGTGTAAGGACTTCTTTTGAGAAGCATGCTCATCCTCCAAAACACAGCTCTGTAGGTGTGCTGGAGTAATCTTCTGACCACACCAGACTACCCAGTAAGTTCAATTTTACAACAATAAGGTCAGGGCCATATTTCACCCCCCTCTTCCTGTCAACTACAGTAAAAACAAGAATAGAAAACACATTAGTAGGAGAACAATGATGTTAAAAATACATACCAGTATATCCAGGCAGGCTGCTTTCAGTAGAGTTATTTGGTCTGCAATGGTCAAACTAGTAAAGCCTGGCAATCGCTTTGCAAATTCCACTATTTTAATAATGCACTTTGTTGCAAGTTCACTGAATTTGTCCCAAAGCCCAAGGTCCAGTCGAACCCGATGATCTGCGCTGGAGTTCTGGAAAGACAGACAGAAGGCACCATAAATCAACAACGTCCCTTTCAGCAAACGGTTTTCAAGGGAAGGAAACAACAACCACGTTTTCCTTCCAGAAGCACTTTCTATTAACATTCCAGGCATTTTCTGCAGCTTGCTGTTGGGATGATGCTGGTTTTAAACTTGGATTAATCGCCTGAAAATTCCTTGGATACTTCTCTGTTACTTATGATTGCAGAGGCCATCTGTACAAGGAATACAAATGAACTTAAACATTTCCAAATGCCACCCTCATTATTCTTCCTTGCCATTATATAATAAGTGCATTGAGAAAGACAATTTACAGTTGTACCCCAGAAAATATAAATGAACAGTGGAACAAGAATATTGGGTCCTCCTCTGGAAAAAGCAGCACAATATTTGGAACGCAGTTTCACATACTTAAGGTCTTAGAAAATTGGTTCTGCTTAATTTCTCTGCTCTGTGGCTCTGCCACAGCTTTCTGAAGCTACAGTGTCTCATGACTTACAGAGCATTTATTTACATGATATTAAGGAAAATCCCATGTGCCTTGATGAATGCTACATGCTCATTTGATGGTGCATCCAACATACACTCCCACTGCTGGAATTGTAACAAGGACATTCTGGTGGCATCTTTCAGGGAATGTTTATATTCACCTACCTCACAGTCTCCATCATTTTCTAGAGTGCACAGGAAACCTGTGTTAAGTTTGTGATCAAACTCACATTTGCATACATTTGGAACAACCACTTAACCCTTGAAAAAGCTGAACATGTCAGACAAGAACAGTCTGACTCAAAATCTGCTGTGACCCATTTGTTGCCAGCCCACCAACACTGGGTGCCAGGAGAAGACTTGGTAAGTCCATTCCAATCAACCCAGCACTCCAGTAGAGTGACAAGAAACAGGTAATGACAGAGCTCTGAAATACCCAAATCTCCTCTCCTTCTGCCCTCACATGCAGTGTATTGTCAGCATTTGATCCAATGCTATTTAGGATGCAGCCAGTGTGATGGTGACCTCCAACCCCCTATTTCATAAGCCACCAAGTTCAGTGTGCATTACAGCTGCCTTCAGCATGTGGGTGATCTCTTCACTGCAGGAGAAATTTAACCTATAAAAACATGCTCAAGCAATGGCTTTCTCCCCAGCTGCAGAGGAAGCCCACGTGATCAGCTGCCTCAGTCTCAGCTGGTTGAAGTTAAAATGTTAAATTAACTTTAAAATTAAAGTTAAATGAGCAGAGTCGCAACCTAAAAGTCTAACAGACATGGCAGATTAAATAGCCATCAAAAAGCATTCAAATTACAAAGATCACACTTCCTTGGAGGAAACATTTCCAGTGAGCCTGCCACCACCACTGCTGATGGTGAGGACATCCACCTCTTAGAAAACCAGTGAAGCTATTATCTTGTCAGCTTTCTTTGGTTCACAGGAAGGACACAGGGCTGGAAGAGATTGGTGAGGCAATGTGGAGTGAGCTCAGCTTGGCTGTGATGCTCTGGACCCCATCCTGGCGCTGCCTTCACAAGACACCACCACTACTATCACGGGAAAGTCCTGACAGGTCCCCAGGGCACCACCAGCCTGACATTCACCCTCACTTGGAACAGCATGGAGATTTGAGCCAGGAATATTTACATTAGGCCCTAATTGCAAAAAATAAACAATGACTGTGCTGAACAGTCCAAAGGAGCATGCGCGCTCTTTCCTGCTACTTCTCTCTTCAGGGGATAATTAATTCATTTCTTCATTTCTATTTGAATTTTTATTCTGGGAGTTTCCTCTATTTTCTTTTGGGTTTTTTTTTTTTAATGACAAAAGAAAATGTCTTTATTATGCTAAACCTAAAGAACTGCCTTCAAAATGGTCCAAAACTAATGAGTTAACAGTGATTGTAATGCCCTTCGATACATTTCTTTTGGCTACTGGAGTATGCATCCTTCAAATTTATTTTATTTCATCCTCAAGGACCTTGGTGAAATACAGTACATTGGAGGAAAAATAAGATCAAGATGTGCAGTCATTCAGGCTGTAATTAAATTTAATAGGCAGTTTATCCAGTTCATAGAAAGATGGCATAGCAGAGCGCTACACAAAGCAGAGCCTAAAGCAGGAAATCATTTTACAATAGGGTATCCATCTGGAAAAAAAGACGTTGCATGAAACCAGCAAGTGTGAACGAAATCTTCATCAGTATCATATGAGGTTACTTTATCATGCTGCAGTGCTAGCAACAGGAAGTTTGACGCATCTTCTATTAGGAGTAATGCATGACCGTCGTAACAAATGTAAATCTAACTCTCTATTATGCAAACTGAAGAGAAGGAGCAGTTAATAAAATACAAAATAACCAGGTGTTTTATTATGCCAGGTGCCAGATCCCTCAGCATTGAAGCTAATGTGGTTTACACATTATCCTTGAGATGCTACAAATGGAAAGAGTTTTAACATTCTATCTGTTAATGAATGTCAACACAAGGGTCACAGGAAGAGGAGCTGGATTTTTAGCAGCATTTCTCAGTATTGAAAAACCAAAACTGACTCAGTATCAATGTATAGGTTGAACAATAAAACATGGAGTTAAAAAAATGCACAAGAGAAACAAAAACTCTGATTAAATTTGCCTGGAGATCTCCTCCATCCATGCTGTGAAAAAGATGCAGACGCTATGACTTTTCCTGAATATTTTACTGAAGCGGGTTTTTGGGCGTCTTTTCCAGGAGCAGTCTCACATGTTTTTCAGGCCCATGCACCAGCGCACATATGGTGGAACAATACTGTAATACACCCTAGTGGCATCTTTATCAGTGGAAAAGCCCAACCTTGCTATGAAATCCAATTAAACAGCCATTTTTGCCGCATAAATTGATCCCATTTTTTCCATCATTTTTGTTTTTTCATTGCAGGCTGCTCTATCTCCACATTAACAATATGGGATGAGGTACTCATAGAAACATACACAGCAGCAGAATCCCTACTGTCTTTAAAATCCACTTTACACAGGAAACAAGGCTCACAGGGGCACTCTGCCCTAATCAGGAACACTCGCGATGCCCTCTTTAGTAAAAGCAGCAATGCACTGCAGCTCCAGTGAGTTCATGGAGGACCACGGCACATGTCCCTGCTCAGTCCCAGTATCAGGAGATACACACATCATATATATATATATATATATATATATACATATATATACGCACACACACACACATATATGTATATATATTCCTCTGCAATGGCACAGAACAATAGCTGTGTAACTTCTAAGGCCAGCACTTAAAAAGAACAAAATGCTGCCAAGATGTGGAACCTCTTCACTTCCAGCTAGCCAAGAGCAACCCAGGAGAATCTGTAGCAAGAGTCTGCAGAGCCAAAATTGTTTTCTGTTTTGTCCTCCCTTTATCACAAGGCTGGATGTAACACAGCTGTAGACTTACAAATAACAGCACTCTCAAGGGACAAGCAGTATAGTTATACTCAATTATACTATAAAGTATGACATCTCCAGAGAAATTACTCAGGCACTCTCTCTTACCTGGATGACAGTAATAAAACAGATCTGTTTATGATAGACTTTTGGAATCCATTACATTTAAACAGCTTGCTGATTCTCATCATTGGTAGAACTGTACTTGTCACTGCCCACCAAATGCAACTGTTAAGTCAAATGACCCAGGGGATTTAATGCAAGTGCTATTCTCCCATTATTTTAAGTAGACTTCTATTAACTATGCAAAGCATGGGGCCACTTTGTCTTTTTAAAGAGCAGATGGATATAAAAAAGTAATTGAAAATGCTTCTCCAAAACCATTTTTAACAGGTAAAAACACAAAATGGAGGGGGGGAAAAATCACCATGTAACCTTTCCCTCTGGGAAATGCAGGTTGCAGTACTCAAGAGTGAGAGGAGCCAGATACACAAGCCAAATGCCTGAACAGATTTTTATTTTTACTCTATCTCTGTAAGGTCTTTTTTACTTTACACGCCTATAATTTTTTGCTTTGTTTAGCAACAAACAGAATCTTATTTTGAAACAGTCTGAATGATCATGTAAACACACTCGAGGGCTGCTCTTGCAGAACAGTTTCTGCCATCCACCATCCCCTGTCAGTACACAAATGCAAGGCTCACAAAATTCAACGGAATCCACATTGGTTAGAAACACTCACTTCTCACCTCTCACTTAGAGAATTACATTAAAAACTCTAACGTTACAAAAGCAATCTGTGTGCTCTGTAGTGTGAGCACGCCATGCTTCACAACTGAAAGCATGCAGAACCAGGCATAAAAGCAGGAGTGGGGGCAATCTTCTACATGTACTAGATTGTTACTATCAAAAAAAAAAAGCAGAGTGGCATAGGCTTTTAGCCTAGGGACTCCCCTTGGACTCAGCACTTAGAAAAAGGGCTCTGTGCTCTTTTGTTTTTTGATTTCTGGTCTCTGCTTCAAGTGTCTCAGATTGTGGTTAGAGCCCTGCCATTCGATCAGCAGCTGGGGGCAGTGTCCAGGCACCAGAGCTGTGCTCCTGTGACCAGCACACACAGCTTCCACATCTCAGATCCTCTTGTATCCTCAGTGCTGCAGAAAGGATTATTCCCTGCCCCATGGCTGGCAGGCGGCTGGAGGGGAAGATGACCCTTACTCCAGCCCCAGCATTACTCTGTCCTTCCCACGTGAGCTCTTAACACTGAAGTCCTACATAAAATGTCGAAGAGGCTGCCAGGCCTTACCTAGATGAGAGATTTAAACACTCTGCATTTCACACACAGACTATGAAAATGCAGCAAGAAGACAGTATTTAGCATCACTGCTATTAGTTCTGATGCAGCGTTTGAAGGAAGCTGCATCACTCTTAAAGATTCAAGGTAAGCCAAAAAGAACTCTTTCAGTATAATTTTGTTATACAAAGCAGGAGGGAGCTGAGCTCCATGCAGCCGTTCACTGCTTTGGAATTCCAACAGAGCAATGCTAAAAACAAGAAATCTCCTGCCCCAGGCTGTTCCATCAGGCTTGAGATATGAACAACCAATATCCAGCCTCAGAAAGGGTGTGGTCAAATCATGGCTACTTGTGTTCCACAGACAAACCAGATTAATCTGCTCATTACTGAGATCCAGGTGCTCTCAATAAGGGCTCTGAAATTCCAACAGGGACATAAACTCGCTGTGGGGTTCAGACAGAACCTAAGCACGAAGGCATCAGCAGTGGGTGTGCTATGCAACAAGACCCTCTCCAATTTCATCCACTTGTATCATTTCAAGAGCTAAAAGATTAATGATACTTCAGCATCCAGTACCTAATGCAAGCGTAGAGGTGCCAAGGTTTATCTTTCAACCCTTGAGGATCTTTGGCAATTACCAGGATGCAGTACAGTACCATCCCACAACCTGCAGTACACTCTGCTAACTCCCAGGTAACGTGGAAATATGTACTAATATATTCCTGCTGGGAAGGACCAGAGAAACATGGGGAGGACAGGCTCCTTCCCCAGTACTAACCAGTTTACATGAGGCTCAGATTTAAATGTGAAAAGTGCTTGTGAAAATACTTTCAGCAACAAGAAAAACGTGCCTTTTACTAAAATCACACATGTACTTGCTTTTTGTGCCCTTAAATATCAAGTCTTACACTAAGACCTCAGTTTTGAGCCTTGCACTTTGTTTTGTGAATAGATTATTAAGCTGTAAGAAAGCACCCTGACTGCTAAAACAGTGAATATTGATGGCACACAGGGATTTGCCTATGCCACTCTGAGAAATGTAATGTTTGTTTCAATATCAGAAAATTTACTGAAACCAGAGAGCAATCCAGTGACATTAAGTATTTCACCTGGCCTCTGAGGATTAGTCCCAGATCTTCATCTGGGGCTGGAGGGCAAGAACCATGGGGGCAGCTGACTCCTTGCCCCAGCCATGTCACTCCTAAACTCCTGCTCTCAGCAGTGAGAGCACATGCTTGACTACCTCAGGATGTTTTGCACATCCCTCTGAAACAGTTGGTGCTGCTGCAACCAACAGCAAGCCCAGAGCCAGTAGTCATTTCTCTACTGATAAGGCTCTAAACATTACCTAACAGTTATTTTTCACAATGTCTTTTATTACTGGATTTGCAAACTTGACATTGAATTTTCTTTAATCAATTAATATCACTGATTTTCCCTGTATTTAGCAACATATATATGTATAAAAGAAAAATTATTTCCCTGACTCAACTCTGGAGAAATTCCCATAATACTGAGCTTCTTGATGAGGGGGCTGATTTTTCATTTCTAAAAGCAGCAGAAGTTTTTGCTGTTTTGGGATCTTTTGGTAGACTGGGAAAGGAGCTGAACTCAGTGATCCTTGTGGGTCCCTTCCAACTCAGGATATTCTACAATTCTAGGAATAAACTGCAAATGAGTATTCTGGAAACTGTTTTACTTAAACATTTCATATTTTCCTTGACCTTGGTAGCTTTGGGACTATCACCAGTAATCCAGCAGCATTTAAGAACTCCCTACACCTGCAAAGTTGTAATCCGCTGATGCACGAGCAGAGATCACGTCTTTGGAAGCCAACACATTTCTAATGAATGATGGAATGTAACTGACTCATGGTCTCGGAGCTGGTCGTTTGGCTGGATTAATCCTCCAGGAGTCTCTTGTGATACTGCTAAGTAGCGCTCACATCTAAGTGCAATTTCTCTCCCTGGCAGGCAGCCTTTGCACACACACTTCTGTTTTTTCCTGGCTTAGGAGGTGCAAAGAGTGAATCTACTGCTCCATCTATTTAAAATGTCCAGAGCCTCCAAAACTCACATCATCCAGGCATATCCAGAACGCTTTGTGCCTCAAGCCATACTCCACACTCACCGTAGTGTATTTTCCCAGCTGGCAGAGGGAGGGGAAGGTTTCCTGGTGAGCTTTTCGGATCTTCTCAGTGAGATCATCTAACTCTGCTGTCATTTCATAGTTTTCTGTGGACTCTTGCTTTGAAGGTTCCTTCTTCTTTTTGTTCCTGTCATTTCTGACAGCTGTAAGAAAAGCAGAGATACAGATCACATGGGGTTAATCGGATCGACCTATGTTGCTTTTGCTGCTCTATTTCAAATCACTGTAAAATGCTGTTATTTTAAACACACATTATTTTAGTTGAATATAAAAATGTTATATGCACAGAGGACACTAATTCCAGCTTACTATTTTAAAAATAATTTAAGAACTAAATGTAGTGAGCAGTGATTAAACCAAACTTCCACAGGGGTGTGTTGTGGGTGTGTCATCACAATCCCATAGTATCTGCCTTCCAGGAAAGTCAACTGCAACTTCATATGCACAGTGTCTTAGTAACTTTGTGAGGTGGGATTTTTTTACTGTAGAACTACAGTTGTGCATGGTGGACAGTGAAGCCCTCTGCAGTGAAGGACTGCATCCTCTATTTTATTGGATGTGAACACTAAAAAAAGACAGCAACTGTCTTTCTTCTTAAGTACCTCAGCATGGAAGATAACAAAGCCCCATACTAATACAAACTTCACAAAACAGAAGTTATTTAGAAGGAAAGTTAAATGTGAAAACAGTAAACAAAAGAAGATGAAACACGTTAAACTCAAGTTCTGAAGATCAAAGGAGAAGCACAAACACTTGAAAGAGAAAAAATGGCAGTGAAGCTATCTAAAGTTGCTTGCCATCTGCTTCTGCGCTCAGATCAGCCTTCTACCTTCCCCTGGCCGTGGGGGATTACTGGAAATATGCATTGTGCTCACTCATGCTGTAATTGATTTCCTACATATTTGTGTTTTGAAATAAAATATGACAGCTGCTCCATCACCATGCTGCTCTTTGTTCTTTTAATGAAAATAGCTTAATTTTACAAAACGTGCCCAGGAGATAAGTCCATGTCCGCAGTATTGCCAGTAATTGTGAATTTTATCAAGTCTTGCTGTTAGCTAAAGCTAACGTCTTAAGTGTAACCAGATGCATAAGGCTTTACAACAAAGCCAAGCAAAATCTATCCCTCTCCCCAAAGACTCCATGTCAATATTAAACACCCTGAAGACTAAATCTTACTGGATAAGTAAAACCATCTTAACATTGTTAGTATTCAAAACCTCACGATATTTAAAACAAGGCCCTAAACTCGGAGGGTGCAGCTGGTGGGTTTGGCATATGTGAGCATGGCCAGGGATTTTGGATGGCCGAAGACTTGCTGATTCTTATTTGTACTGTCCTGCCCCAGAAAGTGCATCTAGGGAGGGAAGCACAAAGCCACCTCCATGCCAGCTCTTTTTCCCTGTGGGTTCCCCAGGCCCATTTCCTTATCTTCTGTGGTTGCTTCCTACATGCCATTAAACCACAATAATCATAAAGAGCAGAAAAAATAGTGGGCTGGGAAAGCATCAGAGTCAGAGGCATCTACAGAAATAACATACTGTGTGTAATAGAAAACAAGGAGTAGAGATGTGGAGAACATTGTTTCTCCATCACAAGGCCATTAGGCACATAGTCCATGCAATGTACGGCTCTGGTCTTCTCACTAATGGTCTGAATTTGCAACTGAGAGAATTCTAACGCCAGTCATTCACATTTTGAACATGAATTTGACTTAACTGTGTGACAGACCCTCACTGAAGTCAGTCATGTGCTTGGCTGGATCAGGGCTGGGATGCTGAGCACCCCACTGGATTAAAACCTAACCCTGAACACCATCACTTTTGGTGTTTGAAGAACACACACTCAAAGGAGACTAGCAAGAGCGGACCAGAAAGGTTATTCCTTGCAAAGGTACAATGCTACTAGTGTAGTCAAGTTTAGGGGGATGGTTCCCCCCACTTCCTCTTACAAGTTTTCCCTTCAAGCAAATGCTCTGATTTGTTTGCTGGACCCCAGGGCAGAGCACCATGTTTTGCACTGAAAAAACATCCAGGACCCAGAGATATGTCTCTAGTGCAGCAAACTGCCGCTGCACTTCAGAAACAAATCCTAATCACTGCTGTACTTGGAAGAGAAAAGAGTTCCTTAGAAAATTCTGTAAACTCCTACACAACCACAAAGAGCAATAAAACTTCATCGCAAAGCTCCACTTACTTATAGCTCTACAAGCTGATTGACAAATTTGCCAAGCAGGCGGCCTCAACAACTACTTCCCTCAACAGTTTTGAACTCCTCGTGGAAGATGAACGCATTATTCAGGCCAGGCTTCGAAGCAGATGCCAAGGGTTCTCAGAGATCAGGAGATAACTCTGGCAGGAACCCTGCCATGCTTCTTTGCTACTCCAGCACTGCTCCTTCTGCAGTGTACCTGAAGTCCCTTTCCCTCCAAAGGCCACCGGAGGGACAGCTGCTGATCAGTCCTCATCACCAAATTGGCCCAGGTCTGTCCTCTTGGTGCAAATCAGAGGGTGGAAAGGGGAGAAGTAACACAGCCTGAAAACTAGGGACATTTTTTTTCCTCATTAACTTTCTTATATGATTCTGATAGCTTTTAAAATAATGAAAATCCAGAATAATATATATCTTCTTACTTTATTCATTAAGACTGCATCAGATATGTCAGTGTTTCCATATTCCCTGTAAGATAATGGATTAAAGTGTTGACGTATAACACCCAAGCTCCAAAAATATAAAGCATTTCAATAACACCAAACTATTGGGCAGATTTAAATACAGTTATAAATCAACATAAAAAAAAAAAAAAAAAGAGAGAGAGAGAGAGACAGAAAGTCCTTAAGACGACACTATGTTTAAAAGAGTTAAATAAAAACATAAACACACGCACACACATTTACGCAGTAAATTTAAAAACCATCACTGCTCTGGGAACAGGAACTGTCACACTGCATGTGGGAAGGGTTTTGGACTACAGCTTATGCTTATATTACATAAATCACACCTTTTGGTATCTTGATCTTTACATGCATATGATCACATCAATCCCTGATGCAATTCCACTGCCTTTTAATGATGATACGCCAGTGATGAATCTGTGTCACAGTTAATGCTGCCATAGAAAACTCAGGTTATGAATTTCATTACTTGTGCACTAAATTCTG
The DNA here is from genome assembly GCF_031753505.1 of Anomalospiza imberbis. NCBI lineage: Eukaryota > Metazoa > Chordata > Aves > Passeriformes > Viduidae > Anomalospiza > Anomalospiza imberbis. Next base: position 113,327,654 of record NC_089681.1, read on the forward strand.
ACTTGATGGCTGCACTAATTAGAAGCTCCCAACAGGGGACAGTATGGAAGCTCTCTTGCCCTATGAGAACTCTCAGAAGTTAAAGAACAATAAATAAGGTGGTAATGTGGGGAAGGAGAATGAAAAAAAGGTGTATCTTGATACGTGAGGAAGCCAGGTCTTGGCGCGTCTCAGAAGGCTGAGTGACACACGCCCACACCTGTGCACGTCTGCTTCAATCTATCTTGCTGTGACAGCTTCCCTGTCCCCTTGACACACACGCCAGGACTTGCACTTCCACACCCAGAAAGCTCCAGGCAGCCACAGCAGGATTCACAAGCTGGCAAAGACACTTTCTGTGGCCTTAGGAACTAGCCCCTACCTTCAGATGTTCAGCCTCCTCCCTGATGGTAGAGGGGCAGAACATCACCCCTTGCCCTGTTCAGTCTGCTCTCCTCACCCCAGGTTTGCCATTGCTTTTTCCTTAGCCTCAGACACACCTTCCCTCTTCTGCTCAAAGTGACGGACAGGGCACAAAAGTTGCATGAGGGTCAGATGCATTCTTCAAGGAAAGCAGGGCCTGCTGTAGATGGAAGTAAGTATAGAGAAGACACAAACAGCTTCTCTTGGAGAACCCCAGTGCTCTCATTTAGTAACCATGCAGCAATTCTCCTGCCTGAGTGGGGTCATTTCAAGCACGTCCTAATGCAGGGAATTTTCCAGTCTTAAACACAAACCCCTCAGGTCCACCAAACTTAGCCACTGTTTGGCTAAGGATAAGCTGGGATCCAGCCCATGAGATTTAGACAGTTTCTAGACAAACAGGAAAAATCATGGAATAGTGAATATTTGTACATCCATTTGTCAAAGGTGGCACAAACATGTCCAAGGGAGAAGAACTTGCCACTCACAATGCAATTTTTCCTACTACTTGCACAACCCGCGCTTCCCCAGATATCCAGAAGATACACAGACAGCTCCTTTCATGTATTAAAATGATTAATCAGCTATAAATTCATGATTTGAAATGCTATCACTGCAGTTTTGCCTCTTGGAGATCCCCGTGACCTTTGAAGAGCTCTGTGTAATAGTTAGCTGGTTTTGTTCCTGTAGCAACAACTACTAGCGCTTCCAGTCAGTTCGCATTCCTGTAAAACCACACTTCTCTTGTCCCCAAATATTTTGGAAGTTACTTGTTAAGCTAACAAACCTCAAAAGCACCATAAAGCACACAGAGCAAGTCAGTAATTGCACAGTGCTGGGCACAAGGTCGGTCTGCAAAATGACTCCTTTTGTTTGTAAAACCCAGTGAGAAGAGAAGTGAGAGGTGAACTGAGGTAGGAACGCTGCAGACCTGCCAGTTCTCCCTTCTGGGCAGAGGCTCACTGTCCTGCCTGCCCTCCTGCTCCTTGGGAAGCCACCTGTCCTGTCTGAACACCAGGGAGCCTGGGCAGGCCGATGGTGCCACATGTGGCTGTGGGGCCAAACCCCAGCACTGCAGCTGGGAAATCCAGAAGCACACCAAGCTGTTTGTTACGGTGGAAACCCTAACACAGGAGCACAGCTACTCCACGCTCCTGCTTCTCCAACTCCAGTGGCAGCTGCTAAAAAAATTCTAATTATGGCATAAGTTAGCAGCTGTGGCCAATTTCAGTTAAATATTTCAGTCAAATAAGCAAAATGCTTACCTACTGCCAATGCCAACTGTGCTCCATCAGGTTCGATGCCCAACATATACCACAGATTACTCTTCAACAAACTGTGCTAAATGGTATGGCATGGCAGTCCATAAGGATGTCTTTCCCAACAGTCACCTTGGAAAATCTCAAACCAAGGGAGCCTTAGCAACTCTGCTGCTGCTGCTGAATTAGGCTGTCTGACCCCATGGTCAAAAGCAACACCCAGTTGCACATCCCAGGCAGATTCCAGGCCTGAGAACTGGTGGAAGAAAGCACAAAGATGAGGGAACTCAAGCAGTTTGAGTTTCCCATCTCCAAGACATGGAAAGGAACAAAACAATCATCTCAGAAGCAGCAAAATCAAACTTGACAAACTGACGAGCCATCAATTCAGGACAGTGAGACTCCTGTTCACATTAACAGCAGCGCAATTGCAAGCCAAACACACTAAAATATGCAGAATGCCAGGTAGTTATAAATAGATTGGTTTCCTAGGTTGTGATTTCCAGATGAAATAATGTTTTCTTTCAGGCAAAACAGCCCAGTCTTAAAAAAAAGCCAGGAAACTATTTTAAAACAAATTTCCATGCCAAAACTTGGCTTTGACATATGGAGAATGATTGGAGACAAAGCCCATTTCAAACACAAAACTCTCACTGCTAATGGACAAAGCAAATAACAAGTACACAGTTGTGTAAGGGGCTTACAAAACCAAAACACATCGAAACCTGCATATTTTGTAGCTGATTCTGAGAAATCAACCATGTCAGCTGTTGGATAACAATCGCCAGAAGAAAACATCTCAGATTAAGTGAGATAGTATCTCTCTACAGACACATATCAAAATTAACAGGGAGCACAGAGAAACAATCATGGAAGACATTTCATAAACACCTGGCACGCTATCATTTTTCCCCAGGCACAGAGCAAGCACATCCATTACAGAATTCGAGCCCGCCCAGGGTTTCCTATTGAGAAATAACATTCAGCTATGGCAAACCCACCCCAGCCAACGCACCAAGAACCTCAGTTCAGCCACAGGGGAACACACCACAGATCCAGAAGACATCGTCCTGTCGCCTGCCTTCACGTACACTGGCCCTTCCAGCCACTCCTGGTATTTTTTTTTTTTTTTAGCATTTTTTTTCTTTTTTTGAGGAAGGTAAATTTGAACTCTGCCTTGCAGCTTTGTATTATTCATTACATAATTGCTATGTTTTATTAGAAATATGATCTATTATAACCTTGAATATGGTAACTTAAATGACATTGAAAATTAGATTATTCTGATTATTAGAGAAGTGAGAAAGGTACTAAACATTTGTAAGGCTGATAATCAATCAGTGTATCTATGTGAGTGCAATAAAAATCAATCAGGAGCTAGTGCATTTAAATCTAATTTTTTAAGCATGACATTTTCTCCTGAGTTTCTTTTTTAAATGTCACCCTCTTCTACAACACTGATTGATTCTATCCCCAGGGATAGTTAACTCCAACTGTTTTATTCATTGCACTGAGCTCTTGTATCCAGTCTTTTCTAAATATCAATTTAATGACAACAATAATATTTTTTTTATCAAAATGTGAAATTCAGAAATAGTCATTCAAAACAGCAAGAAGCACGACAGTACCTTTAAACTGCTACAAATACCAGGGACCTTTTAACTAGCAAGCAGTGTACTTAACACAGGAAATGGTGGGATTTTGTGTCCCTCCCATCTTCTTTTTCCTCCCATAAAAGAGAAGGCCAAGGATTTGCTTGTTTAAAACATAATTCATTTAGAAACGTTTCAGTAGTGAACAATGAATCAATGGCTATAGGGAGCCCATGAGTAATTACCTATGCCTTCAAAATAACCTTATTAGGCTATTGTAAGTATAGGGGAGACCTTTGATACCTATAGCCTAAGGGCCTCTATTTTTCCATTCATGCACAGGGGATTTATATGGTTAGATCCTGACGAAAGCAACACATCTCCCATTTATGAGTGAGGATAACTGCAGGGTTAATATATCAGAGCTGAGTTATAAGAACAGGTTTCATTATATGAATGAATGATACAAATGGATGCTCTACAGCTTTATTTTACTGGCCTGAAACTTCACCTGTGGTTTCAAGGATTCTCATCAGTCTGAACAATTTCATTTTAGATGTGAAATCTGGCACCTGCTGTTGTCACATCCCTGAAATATTAGTAAGTGGAATGAACAAAAAAAAAAAGGAATTTCTAGTATTTTAAAAAAACCCAATACCATCTGAAATCAGATGTAGGACCAAAACTGAAAAGCCAATGTAAAACAACAGGCTGAGAAAAATACCCCTTGAAACTAGCTGAAAGGTAGGCCTTTGGTATTCTTTTACCTATTTATTTTAACTTATTATTTATATTATTGCACTGTCTTTAAAAAAAATACTGTTAATTTCTTTTTTTTTTTTTTTTAATTTTAAGGCATACAGAAGAAAAAGCAGCAGCTGTCATACTTGGGATACCTAGAACTGCCAATCCAAGACCCAAAACCACTGCTGAAGGAAATCAAATGGTTCTACAGGCACATTTGTCTTGAATGTTGCAGAACGACAAGACAAAAAAAGAACCCCAAACCAAACAAACAAACACCAAAAACCAAACAAACCACCCCCCCTCAAAAAAAAAAAAAATCCACCAAAATCCCATACGCTGTTTCAAGTGTATGTGTATACCAACTAATGCCTACCTTTATATTTACTATAGTATTTCAGGAGTGGTTCAAGTTCTGCAGAACATGCCAAACAGAGTACCAACTGCCCAAAGAATAAAAATTAGGACTCTAGAAGAACACATGGAATACCCCCCACACTCCCCAAACAGGTCTTAAGAAAAAATGAGAAACGAAGAAGTTGCAAAAACAAAGACAGTAAACAAAAGGGAAAAAAAAAAGCCAGAATAAAATGTGTTTTGCAGCACATGGATGTGGTCAGGTATAGGATGAGCAGAAGCTGAGTCAGAAGCAGGACAGACAGGGCACAGCACCTGTACCTACCAGGAGTTGAACTGAAAGCAAGACTCCTTGGTCTCCCTTACCATCTCCCTACATACTGCAATCAAAGTAGGTGGAGAGATGGGATTATACATTAAATGATGAACTGTTTAAATAGCATTTGCCCTGTGATTTCCATTTTCAAAGTGCTTTAATATCATCAACTAATTGCCAGTGTGAAATAGGATAATCCACATGCTCTAAGCAGCTGATGCTTAAAGAGCTATTGAAGGTTGTTAGCATTAACAATTGCAGGCAGAATAAATCACTAATATTTCCTGTGAAGACTCACCAACATATCTGCAATGGAAATAGCCTAGCCATACTCATTGACTCAGACAAAATTTACTCACTGGTATGTTTCCACCTGTATTTCACATAGACATCACCTCAAGTTACTTAATATAGCCAGAAATTCCCATATGTGAGATGGAGTATCTCTGCATGCAGGTCTTGCAATGTCCCTTTGCATCTTGTGCAGCTGTTAAATTAAACTACACACGCGTCATTCCTCTCTAGTTATGCCCCATCTCTCTCAGTATTCTGCATGAAATCCGTCACTTTCTTGCTCTCAACATAAAACCTATGATTTTTATTAAGATCTACCATGCCACTTGCAACAGGTTTGCAAGTAATTGCATCACTCTGTGGGTATTGCCAGTCTTTCCCTCCCCTGCACAGTGCAGGAATGGGAAGGAGCTTTGGGAATCAATCACTCCATCTGGGGAGGTTTCCTAAATTTACAGGGCTTCTGCAGGTAACCCGCTGAGCAGTGCCAGCCTGTGGCAGAATCCCCATGAAACTAAAACCCTCAGGGAAGCAAAGTGTTGTGCTTACTATCTACTGTTCTGGCTGCTAAGATCCCAGTGTATTTACTAGTAACTTCTGTGGCAGTCTAGTTAAAATTCTGCATGCAGCTGGTTAAACCAAAATACTCTGGGGAAATGGAGGACAGCTTTTCTGGAATTTCAGTGTCTTAACACATTAGCTAAAAATACACAAGACCACAAACACAAAGTGATTATTCTTTCTCTTCCTTACAGCTAAAGTGACCAAATGTATATGCAGCAGCTGAAAAACTCTTCTAAATACTCAGCCTGAAAATACATTTCTATTAGGCTATAGTGCATTTCTTTTACCACAGACTGGGTGAAGAAAAAAATCCCTAAATTTCAAACTCTGAACTTTCAGTCAGAAATCACTGAGAGGCCATTAAATCTGTCTCATCTGATTTCAGCTGTTGAGGTGCCCTTTCAAGTTACCTTCTCAAAGCAACTGCCCTTTTGAGCTACAATCTTGAAGTCTGGTACACTAACTCTTTATGGATAACCGATGATGAGCAAAAAAATCCTGAATCTGACCTTTCTCTCCAGGGTCATCAAAAGGTAAATCAGTCTACTTATCTACAGATATTACATTAATTTCTCTTAGGAGACAGTCACGGTAGTAACTAGGAGATGCCAAGGTTATCCAAAGTCCTCATTTCAGTTTGCTGGGCTTTATCCAGGACCACTGATGGCCAAGGAAGTGCATGGCTGTAAGATAAGACCAGACACTGCACACTATCCCTGCCCACTGCCCACCTGTAACACTTCACACTTCAACCTGCCACAGCTATTTTATTTCTTATCCTAACAAACACTGAGGAAAAGAACATGGCTTACTTTTTACTTAACTAGCAAGCTACCTACCAGGACAAATTGCAGCCTCTTTCCTGACAATGCCATCAACAGACTCCTTCCCCAAAATAACTTTCCATAATAAGCACATTTATTCAATGTAATGAATGAGTCCAAGCTATAGGACAAATTCTGGTCATGCATGATAAAACTGACTTTACAGGAAGCAAATGGAAAGGCTATCAAAAAAAGGAGGTGAGCTGAAAGACCCCTTCCCTTTGCTTGCACAAGGACACTCAGGACTCAGGGCAATGGCTCCCCAGAAGTAAGAGCAGAAGTTCAGGAGCAATACCAAGACAGTGCGTCACTGCATTTCTCCCTTTTGTTATGGGTGGTTTCACGCAGTGAACACAGTCTGGCTTTCCCAAACAGGGTTCACTCCCTACATTATTTACCAGAATTAAAAATAACAGCCCCAACTTATCCCCACTGCTGTTTTTGTCTTCCAGCGGTGCTACTCCACTGATTGCAGCAGAGTCCTATTAGTGTAAAACTACAGTAGTGTGGTGGGAGATCAGGTCTAATATCTGTATCTGCAGACGGATAACACCGCTTTCATACCTAAGTTTCATTTCTTTGTTTTGCCCCCAAGGCTGAATTACACATTTGTACCTCCTGGTGGCTTGTGCAATTGTGTAAAGGTGCATCTAGCGAGAGAGCTGCCAACTGACAACACATCTGAAGAGGCTTTGCGTGCGCGGGTGCTTCATCAGGCGCAGGGAACACATCGCCTCCCGCAACCGTAAATTGAGCTCATGAAGGCGCAGGAACAGTTGTTCCCGGCATGTTTGAAGAAAGGGAGCTGCACTCTTGAATCACAGCCCTTGTCTGTGTTACAGCCTCGGCAGCTTGCAGCCCTGGCCTCCCACTAGGCCAGGGACAATAAAAGCAAAGAAATAGCTCAGAACCTATTTACCTATTCCTCCAAAGCAAATGTGGAAAACACACCATTACGAACTTACACACATTCCTTCCTAAATGCAAAAGCTTGTTCATACTCCTACTGCTAAAACAAAATAAAATAGAATAGCAATTGGGAGGTTATTTCCAGCTCCCCAGGTGCCAGGATTGGCACCCAAAGTGGAGGGCAGGGGGGACAGAGTGTGCACCACACTCAGCCACCCTGCTCAAGCTTACCCTCCTGGCTAGCTGAAGCAGCAGGAGAATAGAAGAACAGTATCATTTTGCCAGGTGGACTAGAAGCACTGCTAGATCAGCCAGAAAAAACTGTCTGTTTAAGCCTCACACTGATGCACAGTCCAACACAGCTGGTGGGCACACATCTGCATTGGCCAGGGGGCTTGGACGGCAGGTGGGTTTGATTTTTTTAAAGAACAGTGTGTGTTGTTAAAGCTGTTTTGCCATAATGCTACAAAAAAAAAAAAAGCTTAATCAAATGGGAAAATAACATGCCCAAACAATACTGTTGCATCTCACTGCATTTTAGTGTGTTGTTTACATCCTTTCCCTTCCCAAAAGCTGAGCAGTTGCAATAAACAATCTGTGGATTTGTTGTTGGGGTGGGATATTTTTTTTGAAGATTACATAGTCCTGTTTTCATCAACTGTAAGGAGTGAGAGAAAAGAGTGAGGTCAGGGGACTTCTTTTTCTTTCCATCTCAGGATTTCAGAAAAGCCACGCCGAACCAGCCAGCAGTCTCCGGGAAAGTCCTGCTGAAGCTGGCTGCTGCCACAGGTAAACAAGTTTATTCACTTTGAGCTTTAGCGTCTCACTGCCCACCCTGAAGCACTACACCCGCCAGCTGAGGCACTTAAAAGGTCTTTACCTCCCAGGCTTTTCTTCAGATCCCTTTCTGCCCATGCATGGCATAACTCGGCTCTGAGCTCCAGCCAGGCTTAACAGGCAGCAGCGGAAACCCCAGCTCACTTCTGGGATCTCTGTTTCTGGGACAACAGCAGGCTTTAGTATGACTCTTCAAAGCAAAAGGTGCCTGGGAGACAAAGGCCCCTGTTTTTGCCTTTAAAAAATACTGCTCGATCCATAATTCACATGCAAAAATACTGATTCTCACCTATTAATGCAGGCTCTCCAGACATCTGTACTCCTGCTTTATGTAGAGGCAAAAGCATCACGGCATTACAGGGTCCAATTCCCTTAACACACCTGCAGCAACCTCAGCTGTTTCAGCACTCACATTATGACATGAATCACTCCACAAGCCTGCACCTAATTACCAGACTGTCTATTTTGATATATTTTATCTTTTATGTACAATGCCAAAGAAGTTCTTTAAAAATACATTCCAAATATTCTTTCATTAAAAAAAAAAGAAGAAAAAAAAGTTTGTTGTCTAGGACTAAAGTTCTGAAATAGCAGGAGTAAGTGGACCAGATTATTTTAAAAAGAAGGCATGTTAGTAACTACAGAACTGGTTTAAAGAGCTTAATTCTGTCAGTCAGGGTCAAGCATAATCAAATCCTGATTTCTCCATAAGATCTTTTAAATATCCCCAGTAAAGCCAGCACATAACCTTTTTACATTAAGTGCTTTCACAGACCAGCCTGATGTAGTGATCACACAAGAAGCAAAGCAGACAGACACTTGTTTCCAGGAAATATAAAGATATCAAGAAAAGCAGCCTTTTTATTTCTGATTTGAAATAAAAAATTATTACTGAGGGTTCTGCAACTTCCAGGGCAAGATTTAGTGCACACAAGGGAGTTCATTTTGAGAAGGCAAACAGGCAGCAGGTCAACACAGAGTTAACTCAATAAAATAATAATTTCTACTTGGATAAACTGACCTAGTTTTCCCAGACTTCTCCATGAAAACAAAGGATGCAACTTGGACATGAGATGACATCTGAAAGGGAAGCCAAGGGCTGGACAAGGAGACTGAATTCAACACACAGCTGGTCCTTAACTAAATGAGGGTGGTGGTCCCCAGTTGGCAGTAGAAGTGACTACCCAGTAAGGATCATCTGGCATTACAGGTGGCTGCTAACCCCATAGTATCTCGCTGATGACAAATCTTTCATGTCTGTCACCAGTGTGGGATTGGGCCCTGAACTCATTGCACACAGGTTGGGTGCCTGCATCCAGCTAGGATGGTCTTCTCTAAGACTGTGGCAAGTGCAAGATGACAGATGCACTAACAAAAAGGTTTCTATGAGGTCCTCAGGATATTGTTCTAGGGTTACAACCCCCATGGGAAGCACAGGCTAAAACCTCAAGATTTCCAAAAGTAGAAGTTTATTCAGTTCCTAAAAAAGCCAATGAACATCCACCTGCCCGTCCAGCTGCAGAGCTGCCCAGAGCACCAGGCTGCATGGTAGCCAAGTCCCCAGGGCCTGAGATGTACAACATGGAGGACAGACACAGACAAGGCTCCTTCCCGGCCCCCCTTGTAACTCATCCTGAGATTCTGCAAATCTGAACACAATAGACAACTCTTCATTTTGGGATTCAACCCAATGTTATTTTCAGCAAAGCTCTGTTGTGCTGGAACACCTCCAACCAGCTCAAGTTAAACAATTTGCCCAGAGAAAATGTTCAATGAAGGGGAAACATAAAAGTATGCACAGAAAGAGGCCTGAGTCCCCCTCTTTTCTAATCCATCACACAGCATTAGGGATTAAATACTCATTAAAATATATATATAATAAACTGTTAAGACAGGGTATCTAGTGATTCCTCTTAATTGCCTCGTTTTTCCCACACCCTAGTTTCTAGGGAATATTTTTAAATATTCCTCCTCCATTAGTGCAAGGCCCCTTTACCAGAGGGTTACCTCCCTGCCTCACTCACCCAACCAAGAAAGAAGACTCCAAACCCCATGGGTTTATACTGCATACCCTATGAGTGGCAGCTGACAGGTCTGTGCAGTTTATGTATGTTCACACCTTACAATGCCTAAATTCTAGTAGGAATAATGTTCCTAATAAACATGTGAAATAGCTGTAGCTGACTTAGAAAACAACAGGAAAAGTTGCCAAGAAAAGGCTTTGACTCTCTTTTGAGGACAAACAGGATTTAAGCCTTCTTCAGAAATAAAGGAATAAAAAATTTATGCTTATTCTCCTCTGGCCCTGTTTACTTTTCCCTGTGTTATGAGAGAGGTTTGAACATAATAGGGCTTCTTTTTCTTAGTAACAACTATCCTCTTGCTTTTATGTATTGTCTTTTTTATTATTTTCATTCTTTTTCCACTTTTTTTTTTTCTGGATGTTCTTATTTAATAGCAGTGTTCACCTGAAAAGGCGTCCAAAGAAGGGGCAGGGGGAAAAGTATGCACTGAGCTTCTCTTCCAAATTACTGAAAGGGAAAGTCAAACATCTTTCTTGTAAAAAAGTGCTGTCAAAAGGCTCTTATGAACTAACAGTCGCTTGCTCCAGGGATCTGGATCACTTGGGTTTGATCCTGGAGCTACTCTATGGGATAAACAGATGGTGCAGCACAGTACAATGAGGACTACAAGACCAAATACATACTGAGCTCTGCACTTCTTCACCAATCTTCACAAGATTCCTAATTGGAAACACAAGAACTCCCTGCCCAAAAGAGGCAGCCTGGTACTGTCAGAGAGCAACTCAAGCTCCTCTAAACCTAATGCTTCATCTTCCACATCAACAACTTTCCTGTATCAGAAAAAAAAAGCTTCTTGAATGGAATTTCAGATGTACTGCTTTTTTGAGAGTCTTTTCCCAGTTGCATCTCCACTAGAATTAAAACATACCATGCCACAGGTCACCTAGAAGAAGTGCTATGGCAGGAAAAATATGGGAAAGATAGTCCTTGCATGAAGCACAGCTATGGTGCAGTAAGGGATGCTGAACACGTGAGGTGCAGCAGTTCAGTGCATAAGGATATTCACTTACTGCTGATTTGTCCTCTTGGGCTGATGCCTCCTCTACTGGTATCTCCAGCTTACAAAATGGCTAAGACCTGTGCAATGCCACTACCAGCCTTCCTGAGATGTAGAAAAAACTCTCATGTATTGGCCAACATCTTGCACTTAATTTTAAGAACTATAAAAATTAGATCTCAATCTTTGCCACTGGAACATTCTCTAGAAGTGCACATTATATAAAATTACTGCACTTCATAAGAGTATATGTAATTTGTGGATTCTGTGAAACGTAAAACTCCCCATAAACTTCAGGACTTCCTGGCAATTTCCATTTTTTCTCCCTCTCTTCCATTGTATTACTATTTCCATGATGCAAACTGTAATCAGCTTGTTGGGAATTAAGAGCAAGGAGAGATGGGAGGAAGGAAAGGATTTGCATCAGCACGCATTGCACCAGGGCTGAGTGACAGCAGAAAACCTGTTAATGATGGAAACAGAAGGAGACAGAGCAGGTGAAAACAGTGTCCCTGGATTGACCAGTGTGTCAAGGAATGTCCTCTCCTGCTCCTTCAACCGCACAGTGATGTCTTCACCAAAACCACTTGCAAGGTGAATAGAGTTCAGCTCTCTGCCAGGGACCTGGCACCCCTCAGCCATCTGACAAACTGTGTGTGTGTGCCCGCTGCTGAAGGAGTGAGGTGGTCCACAGCATTTCTAAAACACTTTCCTTTATCACCCAGTATCATTCAATTTAGTATCTCTGCGATGTTTTAATCCATTCTCACTGCTAAGTTTTCTTATTTAATTTAAGGTGGTCTTTTTTTCCCCCCAAGCTCTCGAATTTTACAGTAAAGAGTTTTCCAGGTTCACATACATCAAGTTCTGCCTTCAAGAAAATACTGATGGTGGAGCACCAACCTCCTTAACATAGGGAAAAAAAAAGATAAAGTGCAAAATGCACAACACTATCTGCCAGTAATCATTTTCCCCCCAAGTTTAAAGACAGCAAATGTTTAAAAATGTAATGCATTGAAAATGATAAAAATGTAATACGCTTTGTTAGTCTGCTATTTTCAATGGTTTGTAAAGTCCTCCCTCAGAGGATTGGACTTAAATCATTCATTAACTTGAAGCTGATTGCTTTGTCCTGCAGAGGGGGAAGAACATGGATTTCTCAGAGGTAACCCAATTTCCTAACAAAAACAGAAACAACCTGATGAAATTCAGTTATCAAAACAATCTATCATACCCTAAACAGAAGTGTAAATAAATTAAATTACAAAATGAGCTCTTTCACCAAAGTCTAACTTTATGGAGAGTTTTAAAATTAACATTTCACTTGCTTCAAAGTTTGAAAAAAGAAAGAAAGAAAGAAAAGTAGGTCAGCATGTTTCCCCAGCATGTCTTTCTGACTCCATTAAAACTGTCTGTCAGATGACTAACCATGCTTGTAATCCAACTAAAAGCATGTTTGCTTTCTGTTGCATTTTTTGCCAGGGGAAAGGAAGAATTCCACTTAGCTTTAACTCTGAAATTCAGGTAAATGTCTCCAAAGTCAGACAATTTCCTCACATTTACTTACCAAATCTGTTTATATCAACAACAAGCAACTGGTTACAGATGCATGGCACTGAGAAACGATCCCACAGCTCATTAAATGCTGATCAGCCACAGGCACCGCCTGTAGGGCTTTAAGCTACAACTTGTAGAAGTCAGGTTTCAGAGCTGTTGTCTGATTGACAGACTTTTCATGAGACCTAGATTTAAACATTTAAGAGCTTTCAGAAACAGGCAAGCATGCAAACAAGAACTGGAGTAAAATAAGATGGGGCAAAACTGTTTGTGTTCATTTTGGGCTAGAGGACATTAAAAATTCTAACACCTTATGATCTTTCTTTTTCCTTTTATAGAGTTGGCAGCTGAGTGTTATTTAAGTTTGGATAGAAAGGGTGCTATTTCTACTCCTTGTGCACCATCTACTTTAAAAAATCCTTTACACTTTCCACATGAGTGCTGAAGAACTGGAAATTAACTGTTCTGATGTATTTTAAAACGAGCATGTGATACAAAGTCAAACTAAAAACAAATCGAGGCTATTTTTAGAGCACAGTCCTAGGGCCAGCATCCCAGCAGGAGGAGCTGCAACGTGTCAGCCGGCTTATCGCAGGCAGGGCAATGGAAAACTCCCTCTGCTCTAACAATTCATCCAGCAGATGAAAGCAAGCCATGAGAGCCTGACAGCAGCAGAGGGAAATCCATGGCCTCATCTACTTATGGAGAGATCTTCCTAAAGCGTCTTTGAGCGCTTACTGCTTTCTGAGTGCCTGCTTTCCATCTTCCACACCATCAGCACGGGAGCTGCTCTCCGCAGAGAGGCCAGCGAGACCTTTGCTTCTTTGCCTTTTGCAGAGGCACCTATCCCATGCGAGACCATCTCCAGTAAAGTGATCACCAGGAAAACAAAAGTTTGTGGATATAAACCAGCAGGAAGATATACACACTCATATTTGTTTCTTCTGAGGAGAAGGACCAAGTAAGCCTCTCCTTTGATAGAGAGTCCTTCAGGAACATTCGGGTTGCTGCAGTTCAGACTTCCCAGAACTCTTGGGAACAATTTACTGCATTTCTCATGAACCTTGGCTACTGCAGATAACATTTTCAGGTTGGCCTGACAACCAAATAAGCCATGTTTAGCTTCAAGGCCCAGAACACTGGCAATTTGCTCATTCCCAGACTGATATTTATCTCATTGACATTTCTCCATCCTTTGAATTCAACATCCCAAAATAAAAAAATTAGGGGGAAAAAAAAAGAGCATTCAAAGGGAGAAAAAAGATACCAGAGAAACCACAAGGGCCAGTATAGAAAGCACAAGCCACATGGCACAATGGCAATTAGAAAGAGAGATGCAAAGATACCCCGCATCCCCAAACAACAAAATGATCCGAATGAGGAATACAAAGCAGTGAACTGAGTGCATAAAGGAAGAATGGAAGCTCTGAAACAAAGCTTTTGAGGTCATGGGATTGGGGTCTCAGCAGTTATGTCCGCATGACAAAGCAAATGTGGCCTCAGCATCATTCTTAGGAGTGCAAGGACTGGGTAGGGACTGGCTACCTCCAGGTTTCCCATCTGCTCTTACAGCAGCATTGCCTGGCACAGGACAAGGCAGAAAGGATAACCCAGGGTTTTCCTTGCCATGAAAGCAGCTGGGACACTAAACTGAAGAAGAGGCAAAGGCGACCTACAGTGACAACACAAATGCATAGAGCCAGTGACTTTACATGTACAATTTGAAATAATGCTATAAACCAAAGTAGGGGATGAGAAATAACAGAAAAAGGCCAGAAAAAGAACAAGATCTATGTTGAGAAGTGATTTTGTAAGAGATATCTGCCCAAAATGCCTTTTACTGGGAAACTGATTAAGAAGAAAGCATATGATGATTCCTAAAACATCCCAAAAGTATAAAATCAAAAATATGAAAAGTAAGACCTCTGCCAATGCCAACTGCTCTCAAGAAAGACCCCAGTCTCCAGAGAAGGATCTCCTCAGAAGGTGGCACATGGCAGGACTGCCACAGAAACCTGAGCTGCAAGCACCAACAGACACACTATGGGCTCCTTAAAAATAAGGATGGGTTCAGCAAGGACTGAGCAGTTTGCTAGAGCACTGAACAGTAGCAAGCACTTCTCTGGAGTGCCCTGCAGGTCTAGGCAGAAATTAGACTGTGTGTGCATTATGCTTTTCCCAGCCTCTAGTTACCTTAAGTTTCACCTGTAATGAAAAAGAAGTTACTTGTACAAGGACTCTGTGCCACTCAGCTGAATATCTTCCACAGGACAAGACTGAGAGCCATTCAGAAAGTCCTTTTATAAAGCATATCTTTTTTAGAGCATGGTTGCGTATGGCAGTACAAATGATTAGTGTAATAACTTTAGAAGTGTCACAAATTTAATAAAACACCTTGTTAAGCAAAAATGTAAGAAAGACACACATTTACAGTCATCGAGGACTAGGACTGATGGATGCAGACAAAGGCTGCAGAGAGCACACGAGCCCTGGTAACTTCTGCCAGGATCTGTGTTGTCATAGAGACAGCAGAGAGTGTTGAAAAGTTCACAACGGTAGCTATACCTTAGTGAATAAGTCTTAATGTAACTTCCAGCTGAGGACATGTAATCAATCTCTGTATGAGCTTATTGAAGGAATTCCCTTTATGCTTACTCAATCCTCAAGAGCCCAAAATGAGGGAAAATATTTTAAAATACATATTTTACTACTTTTGAAGACAAGCTAAGTTCTTTTCAACTGGGAGAGTAGGGATGGTAGTGGCAGGAAGATAACTGTTTCTTTTGAAAAAGAAATTATGTAAAACATGAAAAACTTGATATTCAATTAAAAAAAATCCCCAAACACTAGCAGCAACCAAAAGAAAAAGCATGGAAACAGTAATTCTAGAGCAGCCTGGCAAGTTTGGCCACAGGCAGCAGTTTCTCCCCCTTTCCCCATACACTTTCTCGGCAAAGGTGGTTGCAGCCATGGCATCTCACTGCTGCTCTGCTCCTGTTGGGTTCAATCACCTCATCCCTTTTTACACTGCAAAACACAGGACTTTCCCTGTTCTCTGTTCCCTCTCCATGCCTTTTTCCTGGCATCTCCCTCTCCAGTGGCATTTGACCCCTGGTTTACCTTCCTCAGGGCAGCAGCACCCCGTGACCTCTCTTGGATCCCTGCTTCGGGCTCTGTCCCACCACTTGGGAGGTATGGGACACTGCAGCCCACAACAAGCAGGGCAGAAACAGTGCCAGGGGTTGTTTATTGGCCGAGGTCTTCAATTCTTTGCTTACACAATTATAAGGCTCCTATGCAAGGAAAGGAGGAAAAAAAAATTGCAGCACTAGTGTGCTGCCGTTTAAAGTTACAGCTATTTGCATAATGACTGAAAGGCAAAGAATAGAAGAAAAAAGAGAACATTAGGACGCCATTCTTACTTTTCCCTAACATTTTAGGATCTAAAGATCAGACTAATTACCAGACAGTCTTGAGCTGAGCAGGGTTCACTAATCACACTCTGCTTGAGGAATTAGGAGAGAATTTACTTAGCCGCATCATGAAACGTGCCAATAAATTGTTCAGCTGGAGAGTTAACATAATAAAAAAAAAATCATTTTTAATGTTATTTTCTTTAGCAGTTTATTAATTGCTGCCTGAAATACTTTTCTGAAATACAACGAGCTGCAAATGAATTCATGGGCTATTAATCTGCTGTACATGGCACTGGAGGGAAAGCTCATTAGGTGAGTTGATGCAATTACTGCTATTACATAACCATCTTCACAGAACATAGAGTAAATTATGGATAATAACATTCAATCTAAGTCGCTGCTTTAAACATTAAAGCTGGCAAGTGAAAGCTATGGAAAATCACGGGTAAAGGCTAAAACACAGAAGAGGCAGACCCCAAAAGGAGAAAGGAAAAGCAGATCTGCTTCTTTGAAGGCAAAAAAACGATGTGAAAAGCAAAAGATGTTTGTTTAACCATGGGAAACAATGCACAACAAGTAGAACCCAGCTCTCTACAAGAGAATTTTAATTGTATGTAGATAATTTTCAGCCACCCAGCATAACAAAGCGCGCTTCATCACTGGCAGAGCACAGGCTGACACTAGAGCACTGTGGGTTTTGTTGCAGGAAGACCCTTCCCCATTAGCTTTGCTGTCATCTTAAAACAATCTTCCCATCAGTGATATTGAAAGTTTGGCATTAACTTTTAAAAGTTCCCAATTTTTCAGCCTGAACAAAAAAAAGATCCAAGATTTCCTATCTGATTAGCAGCTGAAAAAAAATCTCCAAAACAGTCTGTCCTTAAAAAAACAGAATTAAAAATATGTGATCTCTATGGCTTGGGCATAGCTTACCCACTACCTATATTCTCCAATTCTTAATTTAATTGTATTTTCACAGTTTATATCTTTCTACTTTCAAAGCACTTACAATACAAGGTCTCCCAGCCCCAGTGAAAACACATAATTTTCACCTCTCAAGATAGGAAAGACAGAATAATCAGCTTGTACGGTTTAGAGAGAGGAATTAATCCCAGAACAGAATTCAGGGGTTTGTGATTTCTACTCTGATATTTAGCTCCTGCCTCTCGAGAAAGCAAGTTAACAGGCAAGGCAACTACTCTGGAATTTTTGAAAAAGCCCCCAGCCACTGTGTGGTATTTAGGCATCCAGTTAAAAATCTAGCCTGTAGCAAAGAAGAAACAATTCCTAAATCCAGAGCTTCCTGCTGGCTAAAAAGAATAAAACAACCCCAGTTCAGTTCTGACTAACATCTAAATAAAGACTGCATGCATTCTAATTAATTCACTTTAAAATTATATCAGTGAAATCTGCATGAACTTCTCAAATGCAACTACGCAGACTAGCCCTCCACTTAGCCACTCACTGCAGATGGAATCATGCTTCATTAAGGAGACTGAAAAAATTAAACAGAAGTAAAAAATACAAACATGACAGCTCCTTAAGTTGATGTTTCCTGCTTGCCAATTTCAACCAGAATGAAAATAAGTAAATCCATTCACTTTATTGTTCAGTAGCAGAATGTAATCACATGTTCCAAGAAGCATAAACATTTAAATATTATAAGACTCAAGTCTGCGACAAAGAGTAACAGACATTTCTGGACAAGTTAAAAAATCCCCAACAAATACAGAGCACAGAAACCAGATTCCCTCCTCTTCATGATAATTTCCCTGCATTCCCTCCCTTCCTCCTTCCCTCCCTCCCTCCAGAGAGGTTAATTGTAAGCAGATCTGCAAATCTGAACATTGCTTCAGTGCACTGAAGTAATATGGAACAATTCTGTGCCTTTATAAACATAATTTCGCTCTATTAGAGCTCACTGCAGACAAGATTTATGCCAGTATAAAGAGGGCTTCTCTGCATCACACCCTGGTACGTGGGCTGGGCTGTGTCTGAGAGGACCCCAAAAATCATCAGTACAGTGACAGTCCCTGCAGCCTACACAGTTTATGAAAAAGGATGGAAGTTGAAGAGCTGCTGGGCTAAGCTGGGCAGTCGTGGCACAAGTTGTGGCATTTTCTTGCCCCTTATACCCTACAAAAAATCCAGTTTAGGTTCTCTTTATAAGCAAGCTTCACCTTACAAAGTGACTGTTGCAGCATCCTGCTTGAAAGAGTCCATTCTTGTGAGAGTTTTGCCCAGCTTCCTGAGTGCTCCCTTAATTACAGGAGGCAGTTCCATACGCGTGACCCCTCGGCAGCTCCCGAGCACCCAGGGCCCACATCCAGGCAACAGCGAACTGCTGGCTGGCACCTGGGGTCACGCCGAGGATGGGGCTTCAACAGCAGCGTAGAGATCACGTAATAGAAGGGCAAAGGTTAGTTTCCTAAGGCTCTCCATCACATAATGAGCCACTGTAAGCCTTAGTAGCCTTCTCGCTTCAGCAGCAGCAAGAAATTAATCTTGCATGATCACCGTTTGTCTCTACGTGGCGATTAAAAACACCAAACAGACTGGGAGACTATGAAGGACAGAAGTGGTTTGGAGTGGGATCCAGAGCCTCAGCTGCACCTACACTGCCCTAAGCACTCCTACATGAGCTAAGGTGGGACAGCCATATAACAATGCCCAAACCTGATGCGGTGCTGGTGGAGGGACTGGCTCCAGGCTCTGGACCAGGAGCTGCAGCTCAGGTTTCGGGGACAAAGCTCCGGAGTTTCTGAAGGAAGGGTATCTGATTAAAGATGGCAGGGTTTTATTTCAAGCTGTGTTTTGTCCTGTTGTAGGATGATAAGGCAGTCATCACTAAGTTGTTTCCCCTCACACTCTTTGTCTTTCCTATCTGGAGCACAAACTTTTTGCATTGAAAGATGGTCCCTACATAGTGGGATCCAGTTTCAGCAGGTCTTGCAGATATTATCACAAGGCAAATAGCTCCACTCCTGCCCTGGAGGTAGTTATTGACCTCTCTTGATCAGATCTGGGGAGAAAAATGGGGTCGAAGATCGCTTTTCCCCCCTACACAAACAAAACAACGTATAAAGAAATGCAAATTTGGTGCATTCCTTTATCATCTCACTTCATTCTCTGAAACAAGATAAAAGCATACAAGAAATGCTCAGTATCTCTTCTCTTTCAAACACTGTACCCCATTCTTAAACCCTTACTTATCACACTGGCTATGCACCCAGCTCCCATCTCTCCTCTGATGTTTGTGAGGAACACTCATTAAGCTCAAAGGGAGCTGCATATGCAGGTACTTTTGCATGCCCTTTAAAGACAGAACAAATAAACACAGGACTGCAGCTTTTAAGCACAGATTACTCTGTATACTGAAAACCAGCATCTACTCCTCCTTAGCTCCTGGGAACAGACCGTGGGGTTCCTATTTGCAGGTGCCATCATGATAACTTTTCCATTTGGGATTGGTTTGAGCATTGTAGGCTTGTTTCCCTGTGAGATTGCTCTGATACTTTTTTCTGTCCTTTGTTCATGGCTTTCACATTACAAGATAACAGAACTGTAAGAAGACAAAAAAATAAAATGTGAATAAGGCACTGGGGGAAAAAGAAAAACCTCTATCTGGTAAGAAAAAGCTGAATGACAGATGTGCCTTTGTTTACATAAACTTCTAAAGAAATGGAATTAAAACCCAGAGATATGTATGAAAGAAGGTCAGATAAGAAAATAGTTTCTCAAATCTCTTAAGAGATGAAAAGCTCCTGTTTATGAAGGGATAACACAGAATCACTTCAGACTTAGTTCTTAAACCCAGAAGACAAGACACACTGCATTCAAACTGATGACATTTAAAATAATTTCTCTGTTCCCTTGCAAATGCCTTCTACAGAAATGCAGCCAGAGGACATCCCTCACTTCTCTCCAGGATACTCTGTTCCCCCTCCAACCTGTTATCCCCCTTTCAGTGTCTGTAGAATTTTGAGATAAAGGCAACTGCCAAAGGGCAATTTCACTTAGTTCACCCCAGGAAACAGGCAGAGCAAAACCTTAATCCCTGCTGGCAAAGCTCCAGCTACCCTATGGGAAAAAACAATTCTTCATCTAAAAGGCAGTAAGTCCTTATAGTTTATCCAAAGTAACTTTGGTAAACATGCTAGAAATACTGCTGATACTTCCAAAACCTACTCCGATGTGACGTTACAGCATTTAATAAGATTACTATTTCACATCAGCAGTAAAGTCCTTAGGAACTCAAGACCAACAAGCCCTCAGGTGAGAAAAGTGCTTTTTCTTCTCTTCCAAAGTACATCACATTGTTTTTATCAAAGAAAAAAAAAAGCTTTGCGTGCACTTCATGTACAGTGAAATAGCTATCAATAAAATCCTCCTCATTCAATCTTCTATCTTTGCATTTAGCCTACCTTCTCCTTTACTCCCAGCGTAGTCTCTACTCCAACAATCTATACCTAAGTACAGATAAGTGCACTTCAGGCACACAAGAAAACTAGAAAACCCAACACAGACACTGAATTAATGGAAATCCAAAGACCTCCCTCAGTAGATTGAAACTTTCCAATAACCATAACTTCACATTTCCATGAAAGAAGCTGGAAACACAGCACAATGGTCCAAAGGATGTATCTGGCTCTTTCCCCACTTCTCAACACTCTTTCTCTGAGAGGAAAGAGAGGGTGGGAGAGAGAAATGGGATACAGTGAGGAGGGACAAATGTAACTTTAGGACCTCTATCTCCTGACCAAGTACAGAGAAGGGAACTAATGGGATGCCCCACACAATTCAAAGATGTAAAATGCTGAAGATGAGAACCGATTTAAATGACAGTTCAGACATAAATGCTTCATCATCGTCAATTTTTCTTTTCCTGTGATTTTAAACTCTCTCCAAGAAACTCTTGTGGGTGAGTTAAAGTTAAGAACTGTTTGGGCAATTTTCCCTCCTCTCTTATGCACACACTGCAAATTTCTGTAGTGGTTATTACTGGAATTGACCTACTCACACCAGGGACATCCCTGATAGAGGTAAAAACCCTCAACAATCAAACAGATCACTACACCAGAGACTTTTTTTGCTACTGCAATCAATCAAATCAAAAATCAGAAAGTTTTAGAAGCATTACCCCATGGGATCTGAAAAAGGCCTTTTTAGCTATATTTTCAGTCTTGATGGGGATATCAATAAACTGGAAAAAGAAAATATCACATATTTCTATATAAACATTTTAAAATGCTAATTTAAAGGGCAAACCAGAGATTTCTAGAAAATAAGGGAGAGGAAAATCCTTTGGGGTTTTGGTGTGCTTTGCACAGTCAGATTTATTGGCTTTGCATGTTTAGAGAAGAGCATTTGCCAGCTCGTTTCACCTTTCAGAGAGGGTCCAGGCAGTAAGAACACACAACTTTTAGGCTGCAGTGTTAAGGACTCAGAAGTCTGTAAATACAGGTCTAAAGTTCTGTACCAAATTCATACTCATTTCCCTCCATATGAATGCAGACACTGGCTTCAATCACATAACTGCAAAATAATTTTTTCCCCTTAGGACTGCCACATATATGTAGGTTATGACAAACAATAACTTTTTTTTGAGACAACTTACATTCTTTGGACATTCCCACTTCAAAGCACTTCTGTAGTCTGCAGTACTGGCAGCGATTTCTGGTAACTTTATTGATAACACAGTTTTTATCTCTGTGACATGTGTAAACCATGTTCTTCTGGATACTCCTGCGGAAAAAGCCCTGGATACAAGAAAAAAAAAAAGAAAACAAATAAGCTTCTGAGCTTTCCATAAACCATAGAGGCAGGCACAAATGTTGCTTTAAAATAACTAAACTAATTCAAAGTTATGGCTGGAGTATGGCATCTTTAAAGACTCAGTCTTACTATAATTTAGTACTGTTTGTTGCAACATAAGACTCATCTCCTAAATAAAAACTAATTATCTAATGCAACCTAAGGCCAAGATAAACAAAGCTAGAACTAGTAAGAGCACTCAGGAAATGAAGTCCTAGATTTTACAAAAAAGCTCAACTAAAAATTGTTTGAGCTTATGAATGCAAGTAATGAGTTGGGTAAACAACATCCTTCCTAACAGATCTTCACTTGGAAGTCAGACACTCATCCAATAACAAACAGACTCACTCAGCCTGGAGGTCCCATCTATTTTTGTTACTGCAGAGACTCTCTAGTTTGAAGGCTGCACCTCAAAAGAGAAATAATTTGAAACCCAGGTCTCTTAACTGCTGAAACTCCTACAGCAATTAAAGAGGCTTCTGCAGGTGGAAGAGTTCCAGTATCAGGTTATTGAGTTGTGAGCTTGTAAAAGTTGCCAATTACAGCACTTTTCTTCTTACTCAGATACAGCTGTGAAAATAATCAAGTAATTACAATGATCTTGAACAGAAATTAAAGAAACCTAGAGGTCTGGTTTGTACTTAAGGAACACCATTTGACTGAACTCCTCCTTCAACAAGTAAAAAAGAGAAAAATAGCCATAAATGGTAAGGTTAGGCACAGAAAAAAGGCAAAACCCCAGTCAATTTCACTAAACCCCAAGCTTTAGATAATATCATATAATAATGAAGAAAAGAAAAAGAGGATTACTTTAAGCATTTTAGAGCTCAACCCACAGATATTCAGGAAAAGTATTTCTGCAACAGACATTTGGAAATTTGACAGCACTATTTAACCTTCTCACTCAGATTTTGAAAATGGTTTCAGCAAGCACCAGGGTCAAATTTCAGTCAACATCACAACATTACAGAAGAATAGTTAGCAATGGTAATATTTGTTGGAGGGCTTGAGAGGTTAAAACTCTTCAACCAGCCACATGTTTACACCCTACAGGGAAGCTGTAAACTTGATGCCACAGACGATAGCTCTGTGCCCACAATGCATTTATCTAAAGATGCAATCACGGTAAGCTATAAAACTGGCTCTCCTCGAAGCGCTCACCGAGATACGTGTGCAGTTCAAAAGACAAAACTCCCATCGTTCAGAGCTGACTGAGAGACTTTCTGGCTATATGATCAGGGAGTGGTAGGGCAGGCAGTAAGGGCTGGTCATAAATTCCTTGCACAACCAATGTGCTATAGATGCTAATGTTATGAAAATACCTCAGATTCACTCAGAACTGAAAAATGACTCCTTAATCACGTAACCCCTGGCAAATGTTTTCTGCAGCTCTTGCACAGGCAAGCCTCATCCTGAGGTTAGCTCCTCTGATTTAGGAGATATTTATTACTACCATTGAAGTGGGAAATAAAAACTCTCCACATCTTTTCCTTAAGCTGCTGGACCAAGAAGAAGAATTTAAAGCTATTTGTTTGGATAATTAAAACCTTTCAAGTTATCAATAAACACTGATATTTTATATTCTACATTTCTGATCATTACCACTGCTTGAATTGTTGCAATGGTAAGTATGGCAAAGTGTATGTACATTTGTTTACTTGCCAAAAAGAAAATTTATGGCAATATTCACTCCTTTCTTGCTTTGATATTCCCCTGTGATGCCAGGTTCTGGGATAATTGCTGATATGGCTAACAACAACAGTGAGGCATTTCTTGTGGTTTAATTCAGCAGGCAGAAAATGTGAGCTATGCTGTTTCAAGGGTCTCTCTACAGCTTATTTGGTCATCACTTTCTAGCTGGAAAGATGCAGGACAAGCCAAAACTGGTAACTTCTATGGCAGCCACGCCAGCCTGATCCAGTGCTGCTGCAGGTGATTTAACACCCACAGCCACCAATGGCCTTACTTTCCTACCACCAGCCTGACAGGGCAAGAAACAAAATGGCCCAAATGAACAAGTCACTCAATACTGGGAAGAGCCAGTCTTCTCCAAATACATCTGTACTTTACCAAAATATAACCAGTAGCTAATTGCACCTACTGATCAGTTGCTCTGATACATAGATGCACAGTGTGCATCCTTATAAGCCAGGGTTTAATTACAGCCCATCAGGAAGGAAAGCAGAGGAGGCTGCCTAAGTCCTTACCAGTAAAACCTGACCACACAGTGTAGCTGAAAAATGTGATCCAACTGCAGACAGCAAGTATAAAGCATTCATGAACTCATTACTAATAAAAAAAGGCTTAAGAAGAACAAATTTGGAAACAGCAGATCTCCAGGTAGAAATGAAGACAGTTTCCTCATCAGCCTAACTTCCCCAGGCAATGTTCTCCACAGACTGAAAGGTATAGAGGAGGATACTAATTATGGAAGCCTTGACTGCTGTTTGACAAATTACTTTTTAACACCTGTATTTGATTTTCTTCCTGGATTTACTCAAGGAACATAAATAAAAATAAACTTGTTTACACAAAATATTCAGGTGGAAAAAAAGGTGTAATGTGGTCCTGGTCAAAGCTAAGGACATGGTTCTCAACAATGCATTAGTGCCCACTCACAAGTATTCTTCTCCAAGTCAGAATTGGGATACCATTCCTTGTAACATCTGTGACAAACTCATTTTAAAAGCTCAGCAATACAGCATCAAAAAGATTAGATTTTTAAATTTTCCTCTGGACAGGCACTAATATTATAATTATCTTTGCACACAAACCCCAAACCAAGCTGGGACGGGAGTTCAGGCAGTGGTGGGTGAGGAGCATCATTTGCTGGGCACTGGGGGCTCAGTGTCCCCACCCACCTTCAGAAGCCTGGTGTAGTGCAGCCACAAGTTATGGATGGCACTGCAAACAGGGTCATGCTCAGAGATACTTCCTGAATCTGGGCTGAAAAAAACAGTGTCCTCTCTTTCCCTCTGCAGGGGTTTGAACCCCAACTGCAGCTCTGCAGTGAAAGAAAATTGTGCAGGGCATGGAGATGGCAGAGCAGGTGCTTGCTGCCCAGTTAAACCGAAAAGCACATTTAAACCCTTTCAAGGCTGGGTTCCAAATAGCACAGCTATAATAACTGTGGCCTTCTCATTAAAAATACTGAAGTCAGAAGCAAGCCTAAGTTTTCCTCAAAGTGCTTTCTATCAAATGGCTCCCACTTGATCTCACAACCCCAACAGTTTCTTCAAAAAGCAAGAAAATCCAAATGTGACCTGATGTTAAGAAGTTGTCATAAATTTCAGAGGCTGAAAACCACCACTGCTTATAAATTAATCAACTTCTAGTGCCTATTGGCTCTTGGAAAACAATACAGTATCAACTGTAATACAGTCACCTCAAAATCTGTTTGGCTGAATATTTAGATGAGCCATTTTTATGCAAATATTTTTGCATTCCATCCAAATTATCACCCTGTGATGGGAGATGAGACACTCCAGTGCCAAAAAACAATCACAAATTATTTTTTCTCTGTAATTTAAAAAGCCTTACAAATATTTAAAAAATCCCATTCTGTGAGACATAAAGCATTGCTGTCATACATAATTGTTTTTGATAGCACCTACAAAGTACTTGAATTTAAAGGAGAGGGAAATACTGAAGGCCTATCAGGAACAGTGATTTACTCCAACATTCCTTTTATCCACAATTTTTGAAAGGAACATGGATTTTGTGTTTTTATTTTAGAGAAGACAAAGCTTTGTGGAAATCACAGTTTTGAATTAATTCTGTTTTTCTGAGCTGCTTTTATCAGCATCCTTTACAGTGAACATTTTGGACCAACACTTCAATTTTTAATCTCATCTTTTCTGTGTATCATGCTACGTTCCTCCCAGGCCCACCAATCTTGTTATCTTAATGGATGACAGATAGAGTATCACTCTGATCATGCCACATTAGGCATCCTCATTTACCGAGTGCAAGGAAAAAATGCTGAGTATAAATTATTCAGAAATCTATTGTATCAGCGTGTGTTCCCTGAGCATCCACCAGTGGCAGAGCAGACAGATTATTTTTCACTTTTAATTGTGTTGATATCTTACCTGCTGCACTGAAAGCAGAGAGTGATACGCGAAACCATATGTATCAAGCAGCAAACAAACCTGGCTTCCTAGGTCTATTGCATAGACGTAAATAATCTATTTCATCAATCCAACCTCAACACAACATTGAAGAAACCACCTCAACCCATTCACTACTTACTTTTGCAGTAGTTGCCTGTGAATGAGTCAGACTTTGAGAGCTCAGTACAGAACAGAATGCCCACAGAGAATATTAACTATTTCAGTAATATTTTGAATGCTGTTATGCCACTGGCTATCTGAATACAAAGGACCTCATTAAGGATGAGCCTTCAAGACAAAGTTAAGTGTTTAAACTATGAAGTCTTATGGATTAATTAGCATGAACTGCTACCCTTACATATTTGATAGGGAATCTATACAACTCCCTCTCCTTCACTGTCCAGTTGTTTTTGGCAGAGCAGATGATTTAGAGCTCAAGTTATGCACATGCATGAAGAGATGGATCATTTGATCACAACGTCTTAAAAATGTTTTGCCAGCACAGGGCATGCCAAGTCTTATTTGCAGGCATAGTGGGCTTACAAACTGAAAACTTGCACTGCAAGCCAGGGACAGGGTAATCAGCAGAGAAGGGCTATTGCAAGTCCAATCTGTTTGAACAGCCTGCTCGGTTCATCTGGTTCAGCTTTGATTACCCCCAAATACAGGCAGCCAGCTATGACTCCTGCAGATTTAGAGGCCATTCTTTGGTAAATTTGCAAAATAAGCTTCTGAGTGAAGCATATTGCTACTTTATCATAAAAGAAACAAAGAAGTAGGAAGGACTTTTCCATGGTACGGTTTATCAGTTATTTATAAACTCTGACTGAGCTCTGAGAGGAAAGATAAATACCACTAACAACTGAAAAGAAAATCCAGCCCACCCCACACCTGAAACCTCTGCACTTAGCTTTATTCTGAAATAGGGGCTGGGCAAATATGTGCACTTTTTATAAAACAAATGTTTGTGATGTATGGCCTCTTTTCAGTCTCTCTATTTTAATCATTTAAGTTACCCTCTATCCTTGCTAACCCTGTAAAATGTATTTAGAGAAGCTCCCATTCTTGCTCTCTCTGGAGCATCAACAGACATTTTAGGCATCTCTCAGCGATGGGATCTGCACAAAACTGCTTTGTTCTGTGACTGGGAATTGCCCAGGTACATGCATGAACTAAATGTAATTTGCAGTATTTTTAACAACTAGTGGCAGTAGTCAAGGAACAAAAAACTCCTGCCTCACCAAATCCTGGTAGGCTCAATGGTCAAGCTGGGGCAAAGACATGCAATTTTTACTTGTTAACTGGGAATATTTACTCTGGAGGCCTAGGTAACATGCAAGCCTGCAACTGGAGTTGCATAGAAAGGCTTACGAAAGATCTACAACCCAGCATATGCTGTTCAGTGATACCATACAGACAAAACTCACAGCAAAACGGCTGCAGCCAGAACAGGAGACCCCACAAGTAATGAAAGCTACCAAAGAGTATCTAAAAGGAAGCTCAAATGAGCTTATTCCCAGTTGCACTGCACTTTTCCAGGATGTCTGCACTGTCTATCACACTTTGGAAGTCATGGCTTGCAGAATAAACAAATTAATTGCCTGACATTGTGGCTGGAAACCACTGCTGGCACAAAATGGAAGCAGCTACAACAATAAGTAAAGGAAGGCTCATTGCCAGAAAGCAGGAAAATTGTGCTGATGAGGTATGTCAGGGCAGGACAGGAAGATCTTTGCAAAAACAAATGTCAGCAGCTGATAGAGAGCACCTAGAAATGCCAGCCAGCCAGTGGTGGAGAAGCTCAGCACCAGCCTGCCCTGGAAGGGGCTCTGGCTTTGTCTGTCACGGCTGGTATTTCCAGCTTGCCATCCACACTTCTGCTTGTCTAGCCATTTATTCTGCAGATGAACATCAGCCCTAAGATTCTATAGCCAAAGAAATCTAAATTTGCTCTTGAAACCAGTGTGGCAGTGAATTTCATTATTTTTAATTGACAGAACTCAAAATGCAATAAAAATAAGCAGCTGCCATCCCACATCTTGCATATGGAAGTACAGACCTGTGGATTTAAGAGCAATCCACTAAGAAGAAAAAAGGTCTATTATCTTTTCATTGTTGTTACACAAATGGAAAAGTTTGAAATATCTCTCAGGGTTTTCTCATTTCTTAAAAACAGATAAGGGCCCAAAGGACATGGATGAGCAGATGAGGAACATGTCACTCCTCTCTAGGCTACCACAGTGGGGATACTCATCTGCAAATACAAAAAATTTGCCAGCAAAGACAGAGCAGGCCATGTTTGATAAATCCCAATAGTTTCTAAGGTGAAAAAGGTCTTATGGGCTTCACAGGGAAAAACAAAATCTGATGACAGAGCTTGAAGAAAACTTTTCATGGGGCTAGTAATGTCAATTAGCTATTAGCCCCTGGTGAGGCTGAAAAAAACCCACCATTTTTTATTATGCCCCTTGCCAAACTATCTTCTGATTCCACAAACCTAGGTTTAATGTAAAAAACATTCTATAAATCATCCTTCTATAAAACCATCCCCCATTTTCTGGGGAGTTTGAAACACTTCTGCTGGCCAGCTGACAGAGAGGCAGCTACCAACAAAACAGGGGAGATGTATTCCATCAAGTGCAAATCTGCAACAACTGGATTCTTCCAGCGAGGGTACCACAGCATCCCTAGGACTACACACGTATTTTTTCCACAATTTTGATTTTCACTGAACTCCTGACCTTTTTAGCAAACATGTCGAAGTCTCCAGACAGAACAGTCATCACCTTGAAACAATATGTGAGGGGAAAGAATGGCTGAGATTTTCTGCTTCTCCACTTCAGTGATTTAAACAGAGAGGAAGGCACTGGCATGTGCTTCCATCTGCTTTTTTCAAATTAAGAAAAAAAAAGGAGATGGAATGTATATAATTAAAAAGTTACAGTTAACTTCCTTTCAGTCGTGTCTGTAGGATGATTTTTGGCCTGCTATGAAACTCCAGATGGGAAGAGTAATGAATATAATTTAATACAAATAACAGGAGATCAAAGAAGCGCTTTTCTGAGTAATTTCACACAGTTTAATGGAGAACTCAGGAATGAATTATTGCATTTTGCTATTGTTTTATATTTTTGTTTATGCAAATCAATTTCCTTTAACCTAATTTGTGAAGGATCAGACCTATAACCCAGTAAAACTATAAAATGTCACTAGGATGGTTGTACAACTGGCTAGCACTTATCCAAAAGGCTGTAGGTTGCTAACTGCTCATAGTTTTTTTTTCCTCTCTTCCCCTCCAGTGCCTCAGGATTTATACCACCAATTAAGACAATAATGAGTGCCCCAGGTTGACCTCCCAGGAGCAAGAATTAATTAAGCGCAGTATTTCTTCGTAAAGAATGACACTTTTCCAAACCATTTATGTAGCTGCCCTCCTGTAAGGAAGCACAGTATCACAGAAGACTTTTCAAATTGTTATCCCGCAATTGTATGACTGATTTTGGTTTACAATCATAATTTATGTCTTTGTTTTTATCCACTGGGTTTTCAGATGGCTGGAGTGGGGGGACCATCTTCTGTGGACAATGTCACAATTTTACTAGGACATACATAGGTTTTGTTTTCTGTTTGGTTTTTTTGGGGGTTTTTTTTTGGTTTTTTTTTTTTTTTTTGCACAGAGCTACAATGGAAACACATTAAACAACAGCTACTCTAATAAAGTAGTGGACCTCCTAGTAAAAACAAACAAAAAATCTCCACCAAGCTATGCCCCTGCAGTGACATGCAGATTCCTGCAGCAGGCAGGACAAGGAAAAGACTCATGTTAGCTATGCAATTACCATGCTACAATTACTTGTAGCAGTCTCTCAAATTAACCTCTCCATTTAGCTGCTTGGCAGAGAAACATGAAGTGGAAAGGGCAAGCTCAAACACAACCCTACACGGGTGAAAGAAGGTGTGTGTGTGCTCCAAGGAAATTCCCTGCACAGGCAGCCTTTGTGTCCTCCTCCTTTTTGCCCTCCCAGTCTTCCCCACAAAGGCTTGCAGAGTTCCTGCACATATTTGGCAGCAGAGTTATTTATCAAAAGAGGCACAGGGACTTTATTTAATTGTCAGCCGGTACAAAAAAACCCTGCATTTCTGCACCATCTGAAATTTATAGCGGCACTAGTTTCTTTCCCTCTATCAGCAACCGAATGTTTAGAGCTCAGCTGAAATAATAATGCAAACTATGCCACAATATTTATACATGCCTGCAAGCTGGCTGAGGCGCAATTCCCCTCACGCTAGCAGAGATCTGCACAGTTTGCGCGCGCAGCCAGCTGTTCCCTGCTCTCGCCCCAGCTGACCTGGGGGCAATGCAGCAGCCCAGCCTGAGCCGGGCTGGCCGGGCGGGTGGGTGCTTGTGGGTGCTAGCAAAGAGCTGGCTTTGGCCATGCCACTGCATGGCCCCTGCTTACCTTCAACACCCAGCATATTTCTATTCTCTTTGTCTGACCTGGGAGGAGTTTTAAAACATGCCCGATCCACAGCAAAGAAGTTTCTAAGGAGGGATGAAGTGACATATGAAAACAGTGCAGAAAGCAACTTAAAAATACTCACATGATATAACATGGACATAAACATGCCAAAATAAACCAGATATCTTGAGCATTATGCTTCCTGGTACAGTTTTCAGGCATCTATCTGAATGATTCATCAACACACGTTCACTATCTCTCTGTAATTTTTTTTTGCTCTTAGTTTTGACAGTTGACATCTAAACAAATATGTTGTACCAGATCTCTTGAAATCTGGCAAGTAATATCTTGTACTTACTACTTTATGCTGCACTCTCATGCCCCTGTGTTCAGCAACAAAGAAACTCTGCTATACAGAACTATCCACTAGAATCCTCTAAAGCCTAGAGTTTAGTGAAACTTGGATGCCTGGAGACTAGAAAACAGAGTTCAAGTAAACACCCAGAAATATGCAAGTCTGGCTCTCTAGTACTGGCAGTAGTCAAGGAAAATTACCTTTCCACACTGCAGCTGAAACTCATTACCAAAGGTGACAGCAGAGGGATGAGCTGGAGCTGGACCAGCTTGGAAAACCCACCATTTTTAAAAGTAAGATAGTGGCCATATCCCCCTGCCCAGTTTCCGTACACAGTCAAAGTACCCACGGTCAAAACAGTCTGGACAAGATGGGAAAGCAGGCTGAGAAAGGTGGATGAAATGCAGTCTGTGCCAGTGCAAGGGATTAGCAACTGCAGAAACAGAGGAATCAACTGACTACTTCCTCCAAGCAATAAAGACTTTTAGCGTAACACTAATTAGAGAGATGTATCTTGTTGCAAACCCCAACACAAATCACACTGAAATGATGAAAAAGCATCACAGCTTTCAGGACTGCAGTGCTGCATCCACCTTGCCCAGTGGATCATTCAGCCAAGCTGTAGGGAAGCAAGGGAGAGTCTCAGACTGGGCCACTTTGATGATGAGAAAACATGACCTTTCAGAGATGAGTGAATGAACTGAAGCTGATTAATCTAACACAGGAAAATCTTAGCAAGATGCTTTCCTGTCTTCTCCCTCCCCTGCCAGACTTCCATCAATGGCCAGATTCAAGCACAGAGCTCATATAATCACAAGATGATAATTCTTTCAGTTTACGAAATCACGTGGACTTATGGTAAGGTGAAAGGTCTCTTTAGTTATTTCATCCATTTGGTTCCTGGATGCTGTGTTTGCATGTCTTCTGTTCACCTACCACTTCCTTTTCTTTCCTTTAAATAAAAATATGTAGTTTTCACTTTTGTTTCTGTATATGTAACAACCACTGTGCATTAGTATTGACAAATGTGGACTAGGCAAGACCATTTGCAGCAGCATCTCTAAAATACCTTGATACCCTGATCAAAAAAAAAAAAAAAAAAAAAAAGAGGTTGTGCTCATTCATTTAAAAATGATGGGTTGCAGAGCTCTCTCTCTTACATGCTCTGCTTAAATATTGCTAAATCTGGAGCAGAAAGCATGTAAGGATCATGGCACACACTAAAGTGAGGACCTAATAATTTGCATATATATTTATCACAGGTGCACAGGGCTCCAAGCAAGGCAAGCACTCCAGAGACAGGGAAGACCTCTCTCCTGTTTGGAAGATTCATCTGGAGAGCAGCCAGTGAGGACTTGCAGGAGGAGTGAACAGTAGCCCATTGGAGTGGTTACACCACAGCTATAAATCTCTGCTTTCCCTGTTAAGCGCCTGGGAGGAGGGAGAGGGAACTGGCCACAGCTGACAGTAATGGGCCCCATTAAATTGTTGCTTTTAAAGAGACTCTAAAATGAGAACAAACTTGCTTCATAAGCATTTGATCAGTTTGCCTGACACCAGGCAATGGCAGACCCTGCTCACGTGCCCTGGCTGGGGGCTGCTGGCTCTCCCCTCCGGCAGCTGAATAGCTGGAGTGAAATCACTGACTGCATTTACAGCCAACCAAATCTACATTTTTGGCACTACTTGTAACTGTGTCTCACCTTATAATTTATGCACCCATTATTCTAGACAGGGGATCCAGAAACAATATACTTTTCCCCTCTAAAATACAGTATTATGTATTATGATCCAGTTTTTATTGCATAGTAACTTTTCCCACTGAAATATATTAAATGAGAATTTTTAAGCATGGCCACATGAAATCATAAGGGACTTTATATACAAAAATGTTTTTCTACTTCTCAGCTGTCTCCTGAGTTGAGCTGTGGAAATTGTGGGGCCTCCTGCTTATTATCAAAAAGAAGAACAATTTATGAGTAGGGACTCTGAATATTTGGCAAACTAGCTGCAGCAGCACACCACTTTAACAGTTTCCATGCCAATACCAAAAGTACCAATTACAGAATTGGGTGCATAACTTCTTTAACACTACAAGTTTTCATAATGGGAGTACTGAGATGCACAGGTGTCACACATAGAGGTGTCCCCTGTATATGGGAAGTTCCTCTGAAATAGTAAGAATAATAAGAAACAGGAAGAAGGACACAAAATATATATAATTTATATGATTCTCAGGAGACAAGGTATCCTTATTTCAAGACTACATTACAATCTAGATACAAAAAGGGAAAGATAGGCTCTAACCTCAATTTTGTCTTTTTCTCATCTTTTGAATGGGTACTCAAAAGTGAAAGAATTTTTTTTAGTAAGGCATTTGTTTTGTTTTACAGGGTGAAGAAAAAGTAGAATGTATATAATAAACAAATTGGATAAAGAATCTCTGAAGCTGACTTCATTGGAAATACTGAATCTTGGAAAATTACATCCAGTTGTCTTTTCTGCTACAGTACAGACAAATACCAGCTCCACAAATCTGAAGACCAGCTCTGGGATCCATGGTGCAAATTCAATTGTACTCCATTTCTAGAAGAATCTAAAGCAAATACCCCTTGAGGAAATTTTCTCAAAGGAACACTTCATTTGGATTAGAAAGAACCTCTGTTTCCATTATCAGATAAGTCAGCAAGTGCAGATGGCAATGGAAGGCTACTTTCCAAGGCCAAAGTATTTCTGAAAATTGGGAAGCTGACCATTTACAACTGGGTGATGGTTCGCAATAACCAGAAAATATAGAGAGGTGTATAATTCAAAGTAAATTCCGAAATTGTAGCAAACAAAGAGCACCTGAATAGCTACTTAATAAATAAGTGTGAAC
This sequence comes from Anomalospiza imberbis, assembly GCF_031753505.1. Lineage (NCBI taxonomy): Eukaryota > Metazoa > Chordata > Aves > Passeriformes > Viduidae > Anomalospiza > Anomalospiza imberbis. The sequence goes on from NC_089681.1 coordinate 113,361,425, forward strand.
AGAATTAGATAATTACAAATTCCATTTTCTACCATTATGAAACCCCTTAATTTTGGATTTACTTCTCTAAGATGTGCCAATCAGAAAGTCTTTAAGTACTTGCTAAGAAGAAATCAAACTACAGTTTGAAAAGATGCCTAAAGCAAGAACAGCAGTGACCTTAACCATCTCACAAGCACCAAAATCACACTCAGCCAGAACTACTCTTGGCAAGCTATTCTATTCTTTTTTCCAACAGGAAAAACAGTGCACTTTCTTGTGGGGTGCAGCAAGCGATCCTAAATCCACATTCAACAAATCAATTGTATATCATTCTCTATCAACTTTCATTAACCATTTTTTTTAAAGTTCCAGAGTTAGAAAATGAAAGCTAGTTCATTGTAATTTTATACATTTGTAATTGCATAAACATGGCATAGTATTAAAAAATAGGCTAATACTATTATCAGAAAATCTCACAGTATTCAAATTCTGAGATGTTTGCTCTGATATCCCTATTTCCTTATTTGCTGGATTACATCTGCAAAAAATACTTTTAAAGATCATATTATAAAATATTGTGTTAAATATGGTGGAAAGCTGCATTTTTTTCCTACACTTGTACAATTTGTGGAGTGTGAAAAGAACAGCCTGTACTCTACAACTATAATTAAAGGCCACATGTGGTCCTTAAACTAATGGAGAGGTATGAAATTGATTGACAAGATGAGAACAAAATAAAAGGTTTTTCCCTCTTTCTAGTGAAGAAAATTGAAAAAGTAAAACTCATTAGAACCTAGTGACAAGAAAATAAAAACACACTCCACATTCCCTGCTTGCAAACCAGGAGACTTCTCAGCAGGCAAGTGTGCTAGGCTGAATTGCAGCCCGCCTGCTTCTGGCATATCTGGTCGTACCTCATGGTGTGATTTGCATAGACAGCACTTTTACACGTGGATATAATTCACTTAATTCTGCTGAAGGTGTAAACCACACACACATTACTGATCCAGTGTGAGCCTGAGCTCTCTCAGCCATTTGCTAATAAGCCATATCGGTTATGGGCAGGTGAAAGCTGGATGGAAATGTGACAACTACATCTACAAAGACTCTTTGCCATCCACTGTGCTGAAAGAAATTATGATTCAACTCCAGCACCAACAGGTACATACACATAAAAATTTGAAGTTCCTTCTTTTTACAGTGTATATTCCCAGATAGGGAAAGGCATAGACACTGTCAAAAGAGTAAGACTCAATAATTTTATTTATTAATAACAAGAATAACAAAAAAATTGTAATTGTTATGGACTAGTTAGTGGCCAAAGACCCTGAAAAGATATGCAAGGTCAGCAGGCTACATTTATATTGGGAAATGATCTTGCAAACAGTCACAGGCACTATGGCTTGCTGGCATACAATGGGAAAGTCCACATCTACCTCAGATAACTTATTTTGACCTCCGAAATGGGACAGTTGTACCCAAACTGTTCACAGGAGATGCCTGCCTGCAGGAGGAACACCGATTGCTATCAGAAACCTTTCAGATACACAGCACGGCATGCTGTGCCCCAAAACATGGCTGGTCACCAACACACCAGAATTCAAGAGTCAGACATTGCTGTTCTTTTTTAAGAAAGCCTTTACTGATGGTATCAGGAATTTTATGAGAGAAGGGAGTGCAAGATTTAAGCCAAACAATTATACATTGTTATGTGACAGTTCATGGAAAATAAGAGAGTACTTCCCAGTTCCTGTTTCCACAGGACATAAGCCCTTATGCTCACACATAAGCAGAGCAGTGGGGTTAGTACAGTTAGAAAGTCAATTTGGGGTAATCTCTGTGCTTTTATAGCATCAACGTGGTTGCCAGAAAAAATTACAGTGATTAGTAAAAACCAACTATTCTCACAGTTTAAGATGAACCCCTGTTTTATGACAAGGGGCAGAGTAAGAGGAAGATTAGCTGTGGATGTAGGTGCTGTACCCTCATGGAGATACTGCTACTCTTTGCCCATCTCTCCTCCACAAGCCCAGCACAGGGAAGCAGCTGAGCTATAACTCACAATCTGGGTCCAAAGAAGTGGAAAACATATTTGGCACGCAACACAATTTACATTTTTGCTACCTGTCATGGGGGGCAAGTAATTTTATTTCTTCATTTATGGCATTCACACAACCCAGAGATTTTTATAAACCTGGTAAAAATTTTTTTTTGTCCCGATCCCACCTATTTCATCATGTTTGCTTGCTCTCAGAGTGCTTCCAACTAATACATGCCTTCCATCTTAAAATTTTTAAAACAAATTCAGGATCTGTCAGAAGTTTTACCAACAAAACAAACAAACAAACAAAACAAAAAAACAAACCAAAAAAATTTTGAAAACTTACTGAAATAGTTACCACCTTTTTCACGGGGCACCTGACCTTCCTGGGTTTGTTATTTGAAAAGCTAAAATTTCAAGGATGGCATTAAAACAATCAGGTCTCCTCTGATAGCACAAAATGAATAAAATTTTCAGGTTTTCAATACTACATTTAAAGCAGTTGCAACTCATTTAGTGTCTTTCTGCATATGGCATCGCTTTCTGCAAATGAATGGCTTGGAATGTTGCTATGCTACAAAGTGCTTACAGTTTAAGATCAGATTATATTAATAGTATGCAGAAATGTATTTTGAAATACATTTTTCACCTTTTAAAAAGTATTGTTGATTTAAGTGAACTAGGAGCAATTTTCTGTGATTTGAAGGATTTTTCATAGCTGTGCATGGATGACGGCACACATCTCGACTGCTGGCACTGTCGCTAATACAGCCTAAATGGAGATGAATACAGCTTGATCATTCAAGCTGATCTATATTTTTCTTTGAACCAACAGAAGCTTTTCCCACTGCATTGCTGCAAACAATGTTACTTCTTTCCCTGATACAAATCATACCATGCACATATTTTCAAGTTTACATTCTTACTTTCTATTTCAGTTGTAGGTGATTAAACATGCTGAGAAAACGAAACGAAACAAATACATGGAATGTTAGTTAGCTAGCTTTATGATGTGTGCTTTTATTTTTTACTGCTAAATAGCTGAGAAAATTCTTTGTCTGGATCCTTAATTCCCTGTAAAGAGGCATAAATATAGGCTTAAACATAATTATATTATAGCTAGAAGCTAACATGTGCAAGAGTGATGTTATCAAAAAGCACTGCTGCTTAAGATCCCTCCACAATCCCAGAACTGCCTAAGAAAATGCAAATCTGTTCTCACATGATGTAAGAGACATTATTAAAAGGAAAAGGCATCTGTCCCAAAGGACACCGTTCCATAAAGGAAACTTTTTTATAACAATCCATAAAGTATTTTAGGTTCTCTCAGCAACATTTCTCACAGACCAAAGCATAATATCATAGAATCATGATATCATTTAGGGTGGAAATAACATTCTTGCCATCAAATATCAAATAAACAAATAAAATGAAAGCCTGTTCCTCCCTCTCTCTCTCTCTGTAGCATTTTGTAAACCAGTTGTTGTATCAATGCTGATCAGGGATTCATGGCCTGCAACAGGGAAACACCAAGACCCTCAACGTCCAGAGGGACATAATCATAGGGAGCATCATATCAGAGAACATTAACACAGTTGTGCTTGGGTACCTAACCCAAAGGCTCATGGGGACAGGCTGTTCTAGAGGGTGACCCAGAGCAGATCTGGTTCAGATGCTTTGAATCAGCAATTGGAGGAGCTTCTCTCTCTCTTAATAGACTGCAGAAAGCTCAGCCTTCAAAGTTAGGCAAGCAGTTTTGGGCATCTAGTTGAGTGGTGGGACTGCCTTGCACTGCATCTGTAAGTGATTAAGTTAAAACTGTAACAAAATGTCAGCTTTTCTCCTAAGCTTAACATCTTAAGCTTAGCAACAAATTTGAATAAAGCAAAACCGGTTTCATTTTCTCTATTTTTTTTTCCCTGTGTGTATTTTGTCGGTTTTGGGGAGTCAGTCCTACAAAATTACAGACCTAAATGTCAAGGTTTATATCAAAGCCTATTTTTTCATGCTGCTTCAAGTCTTTCCCATAATAAAAATATATATTTGAGCCAGGAATATGTCAAACAAACAGACATATTTTCAGAGCTGAAGACCCTTGAAAATGTATTAAATGTGGCTACCCTTTTAATTTAATGATCCCGCATTAGATGTGATTCTATATGAAAACTCTGATGGAAGGAAACCTATCTTTATTTTATGACAAAAGCCAACTTGGGATTGCTCAGTATTGAAGCCGATTTATCTACATTTTTGTCTGTTAGCATCAATAACAGGCAGAGAGGCGTCTTCATCATTCAGACAAAACTGCTGGACCGTAAACCTACCCTCTTATATGCTGTGCTGTCTTCTCCCATGAAACTGCTCTAGGCATCTTTGCTGCCCACCGAATTCAAGCCAGTAATCCGGGCAGGACTGTCAGCAGAGGAATGCCGTCTTTTAAATGCCCAGAACAGGAGACAAGGCTTTCAGAGACAGCTGAAGCTGCCAGAACACCAGCTTCTCCTCCTCACCCACACAATGCTGGCATTGTGTGGGGAATCCAGCCCACTACTCTCAGTCCCCCCTTCTGCAAACCCGGCTACAACAACGACTGAAAAAAGGACCAAAGAGCTGAGTGTTTGGTGACAGTCAGTCCTATAACCACTTGCACCAGCTGGATAAATCCAAATTGCTCATTTTCAATGGAATTTGTTTGCGTGCTATCCAGCAACACCCAGAGACTGGGGGGGGAAAAAGAGAAAGATCTCAGAAGTCTGTAACTGAGGTCATGAAACAACACAAGTAGATTCCAAAACCCACCTCTGAGATGCCATGCAGTTTACAAAATGGAAAAGTTGTAAATAAGCTGAATCTTGTCAATGTACTGTTTTACACATAAAAAGATGGAATGTCTATGGAATTTTTCTTACAAAATACAAGTACACTGTGAAGACCAGTTTGATTGATTTTCTAATACATACAGAAAGCCAATCACCAGGTATGAGGCACATACACTTTTGTGTTTTGTGTAACATCCAGAAATAAACACAGAAGCACGTTTTTTGGGGAGTTTTTTAACCACTTTGAGTGTTCACAAGTGCCTATTATGAAATACTCCATCCTCTAAAAATCTTAAAATATTAGTATATCAACACAAGCCACAGAACAGTCTTCCTACTACAGCACAGTACTGAAAACTCCAGTAATGAATAAGACAGCAAAGTCACTAAAGTATTTGGCAAAGGAGGTTAGGAGGTTGTTCCGAGGTACCTGGAAAAATAAGAACCAAGTATGACAGTGAGTGGGAAAAGAGGAAGGAAGGACAGGAGAAGGCACCAATCCCATGTGAGAAGACCGCAGCAATGGTTTGACAATTAAGGCAGCTGAAGCCAGATTCTCAGATTCTGGAGGAAAAATGACAACAGATAGGGTAAAATAGAATACTGCAGGTTAGAAATGATGTCATCATGAAAGAACTGACATAATAGTTGATGATGACACAAAGAGAGGGTGGAAAGTTCTGTCTTCATGAACTCTGTGTCCAAGGTAGCAGAGAGGTGAGCAAGACAACACACCAGGGAAAGATGGGAGGGGAGAAGTCAGAGATAGGGGTACTTTGGAAATCATCCATGGGTTGGTGGCAGCTGAGGGAAGATAAAATTTACAGCACAGTGTTTCCCAAATTGAACATCACAAGGTCACAGTCCCCATCCACAGTTCTCCAAGGGCTCCTGGCTGGAAGGGTGTCAATTAAAAATATACCTGTCATAAGCAGAATATTGCCATGACATCCCCCATTGCTCTACCATAAGAAGAGGTCAGTAAACAATGATTTTTAAATAGAAAACCAAAGAACTGAACCTTGGGGAGTGGCATCAGGAAGTGGATAAAGAGCCATTCCAGGAGATACTGAAAAATCAGCAAGGAATGAGTCCTGAAAGCCAGGAGAAAGAAAGCCTGATGAATCAAAGGCAGCCATCAACCCAAAATCTGGAGGACAAAAAACTGTTCCATACATTAGATGATGATTAATAATGATCACTGTGGCAGCAGCTTCACTAGAGCTCAAAGGAGAAAGGCAAAAGAGAAGGAAACACAGAGAAAACTAGAAGAAAACCAATGGAAAGCCGGCAGAGAGAAACAAAAGATCAGGGTCCTAATTAGATAAATATGATGTGAGCAGAGTTTTCTATTTGTGTTTCCCTTGGGAAACAAGACTGCCAGGGGTTCAAAGTGAAAGGTAAAAGAGTCAGAAAGGAAAAAAGGAAAAGCTTTGAGAAAAGGACCTTAGAACAGAGGAAGGTGCAAATGCAGGAGAAAAAAATGAGTGAATTTAAGACTTAACATCACAGAATGGAGATTGCAAATTCAATGAAGAAAGAAGAAGGGAAAATAGAAGTGAAAAAGAAGAAAATTGCAACACAATCAGATGAAAAGAGAGAGAAAGGGATTGGCTGATATTTTAGCCTAGCTTCTTATGGAATGAGATTGCCTCTCCCCATCCCAACAGCTTCTGAATATGCTGATCAGCTTCAGTGACAAATCTTGAAGAAAACCAGCTCTTTGAAATGGCATGTAAATGTGTCTTCAAGGTAAAGGGGTAATGAATTTGAGTTTCCTAACTACACAAAAGGCTGCAACACAAATTCTTCATTATTATTATTGCTCCCTTAATTTACCAGAGAATCAGCATGAAGCTGCAGCCCCACACCAAGCATAAGCCTTCAGTGAAACACAGCTCTCTAAAAAACTTAGGTTAATCAACTGAAAGGCACAGATGCACAGGAGAGAAGGCTTCCTCAAGCAGCAGTGCTCAGTTCCCAGTGCTTATTGAAACTTGCAAAGCAAGTAGCTAATTTTTGTATGAAGAAGGTTATAAAGAAAAGAGGTGCATGAAGAACTGATTTGAGAACAGAGGGGGAAAGTAGACTTGAGAACAGGCAGAAGCCTGTGTGGATACAAATCAAAAGTTCAAGGTGGTAGCTTACTTGAGGTATAGGACCAACAGCTGATGAGCGTATGAAAGCAATTGTAAAGATGAAGGAAAAGAAAAATAAACCAAACAGAGAAAAGGGTAACATTATTCAGAGAAAGAGTAGAAACTGGCAGCACAGTTTTCTGAGGTGGCCTCTGGTGTTGCAGTCTGCTATCTGCTCTCTGCTGACAGTCAGCTCACCTCTTCTGTTGACCTGAATGCTCAGACAGCTTTCAACAGCAAATGTAGTACCTGACTGTCCACTAAAGGGACCTGCAATTGATTCAGCAGCCACATCATGTTCTTGCCATTTTCTATCATTCGCTAAGGAATGTGACTCAATCCATGGCAGAGATTTCATAAAACCTTAGTCCAACTTTTGCAGAGCTAGCATCAACAAACCCAAATATTATCAGTCTCAAGCAGCCAAGTTACTACTTTGGAATCTTGTTATTTCTCATAGACTGACAGGCTTTGTGTGTAACTAATCTTTTTTTCTTCTTCTTTCAACATCAGCTATCATTAAGCGCTGAATTACCCCATCTTGCAAATTAGCAAGTAAGTGAAGATAGTATTTCTGTTCTTGTTGATAATGGCTAACACATTACAAGATGGATTTCCTCATGTATTTTGACAAGTGAGATCTTGCTTTAATTATTTATGAAAATGGTTTGCAGTAGGCCAGTGAAAGTCCTACAGTGTATTTTTGAATATTTTTCAAAAACAATGAACTCTTAGGGACATGTGACCTTTCTGCCATGGTCTGCAATTATGTCTGTGCTTAGAGGTAACGTGGGTGAGCACTACCAGCATTTGCATGTTAGCATCTGGGTATGATGAGATTTCCTATTTATGGAAATCAGCTTCAGCATATTCTTTCCATAGTTCTTCTTGACAAACAGTTAAATTTTGATAGTTTTGTGGTATCTAAAAGAAAAAAATACAGACAAGACATCCAAGAAAAACCTCATTACCAGAAAGAGGTTCTAAAACTGAGGTGAGATTAAGAAGTTACTTTCACTAATTCAGCCTCTACAGATATAAAATAGGGGGGAAACCAGATTTCAATCCTTCAGTATTTTGTTTAATGACAAATGCAGGACTATGGTATTTTATGTAAGTAAAAAGGGCCACTAGAATGGAAGAAGTTGAAGGCTCAAAGGATAAAGTAAAAATGGCTAACTGCACGCTATCTGAAAAATGTATCATTTCACGAAAATAAACCAGCAAAATGCTCTTTGTTAATTTATTCTAAGAACTTTATTTATATGGCTATAGCACCTGTCACAGTTTCAGCATGCATTAGTACTGTACTAAGCACTACACATTTATTTTAAGCTAAAGGATGAAAATCATAGGTCTTTTCTTTAACTGTTAAGAAAGATCATTGCACTAGGGTATGCTAACAAATTTATCTGTGAGACCATCTGCCCTATGAAATCATTCTTTCCCATTTTTCACTCTACCTTCTTCCTTACATGCATGGAAGTGCACACTGTGTGCACACCTCCAATAATTGCCACACAAACAAGGTGTAGCTAACATTTCTTCTCTGCTGGGTGTTTTCTCTTCAGGTATTCTCTACTTTTGAGTGGTGTACTTTATTACTGCATCCTATGGACAGCCATCAATTCATGCTCTGACAATCACAGCAGTGGAAGGCAGGTGGCAGATGTACCAGCAGTGAAGTCTGACAGATTAAATTTTGCAAATACAAACCTGCTAATTCTCAAATTCCCAAATTGATCTGAGATTAGTTACACAGCTAGAGACTACACCAAAAATTTCCAGATGATCAGATCCTGTTCCCAAATTCCACCCCCTGAGTACAGAGAGGTAGAAGTACACAGAAAAAGGCCAAGAGCAGCCAAGGGCCATGTACGATCACAGGGAATATCTGACCTACAGATGTACAATGAAGAGTCTCAAAAAGCTTTCCATTTATTCTTTGATTATGTCTACATCCATGACCACATTCTCTTGCAAGTCAATAGTTAAGGAAGTCCCTGAAAGACATATTTGGCAGAAGTTACGACGGGAATTAATTCCAAGAATGATGGTAATTTACTTGTCTTTAGTCATGAATCAGAATTAATTCACGCAAGAAAGTTACAGCTGTCTTTGAAGACAATCAAGTCACACCAAACTGCATTGCTTTATCCCTCTCCTAAGATGAAATGCAGCCCTATAAAAGGAAAGAGAGATGATGGCACTCACCTTACATCCCTCACAAGCACTGACACCATAGTGATATCCAGATGACTTGTCTTGACAAACAAAACAGGGCTTGTAAACACGAGGGGGTGGAAGTGGTGAAGGAGGGCTCGGAACAAGTTCCTCAGAACTGGTGCTCTGAGTTTCAACTGCTACAAAAGAAAAAAAAAAGAATTATTAATAATATTTTCAAATAAATTACTGTATATAACCATATTGTAAGTATCAAACTGGCCCATACCTTTCTTTCCATAATAATTTGTCTTTCCTAGAAAATTTAAAGGGAGCTAAGCAAGGCAAATAATGGCAGCACTACATCCTACAGCCTTAAAACTGCATTTTAAAGTACCCAGTAATTTAGATGTAGGGCATGAATCTTACCTGGCTCCCAAAAAGGACAACTTTGAGCTCATGTTCTGATTTTAGCCTACTGAATTTTATAGCATCCATGTGTGCATGCTGGATATCAACCTTTAAAGGGAAACTGTGACTGGTACCTAATCTTGGGAGAGTTTTTTAATATCTTGCCTTTTTCTAGGTCAGTATGCAATTCTGACCTAGCAGGATAGCAGCACATATCAGGATAGATGTAAAAAGTGTGAGACCTGAAATGAAATTTACCTAAAATGAAATTTACCTAAACAAGTTGTCCTTTTTTTTTTTTTTTTAATCTGTAAAAGTAGCACAACCCAGCAACACTTCCTTACCTACCTTAGGACCTGTATATCAGGAAACCTCGCTGAGAAAAAGCTACTTATATATTATGACCCCCACATCTCTTTATTGCCTTAATATTTCTAGATGGTCATTTGTTTTGAGCCTGTTGAAAAGCCAGTAACCCCTTTCAGGGAAAGGACGTGAAAGCTCTACGATGCAAGATAAGACATGTGAACTACATCTTTCCAAAACATCTGCATTAGTTTTCTGTGATATGCTGTCATCATTCCTCACATTTATTGTGGATGTGCAGTACATTTTCATGTTTCACCTAGCTGTCTGCTGCTTCTCAGATAAATCCCTCTAACTTTTCAACAGATATACAGGAATGACAGGATCTGTGAACTCAGATCTAGCCAGAAATATTAGGCACTATCAGCAGAGCTAAATCTCCAGAGTACTAACAGCAGGTCCTAAAGAATATTACTCAATGGAAAACTCTTAGACAAGATTTACTGTACATGATATTTTTCAGATTACAATGATGATGCGTTTGTATTAAACTCATGATTCATTGTCAACTCATGTGTTGCTGAATTCACAGAGGGCATCACAGCACATGAGGCAACCTCTGATTACTAGTGAGAGAAGGGCCCCTTTCTGCCTTTTTTCCTTAGGTGAAGTTAGTATCAACTTCAAGGACAGACTCTTCTTGAGAAGAAAATAAATGCTAGAGTAAAGTATTAAAGGCTCTGATCTTAGCGAGGAAATACCTTTGTAATTTATTTATATATCTAACGATAAGGAGGCTGTGAAAAAACAGAAAACTAAAATAACATGGCTCCATAAATTGTGACATTAAGACAATGTCCAGAACTATAGTCATCTTTCTCAGTATTAAATAAACTGAACTTGGCAAGCATCTATGTGTTTCTACTGCACCAAGAAAACTTTAATGAAGCTTTTTATTAATGAAAACTTATATGAGAATAATAATTTCTTTTCAACAGTAATTTCTGGTATTTAAGAGAGACAGAGAGTGCTCTGTTATTGATCTCTGCAAAGCCACCCTGCTTTGAATCAATAATCTATTAGTACTTCTAAATTAAAGTTTAGATTCATCAAATGCCCTTGAGAAGCCCCTAACATTCCTTGCCTTATTTCATGCTCATACATGAATTATGGTGGCTTCCAATGAGTCTATGGAATGAGAAAATTTTAGCTTTAAAACTGCAATACCAGCAGACAATGTGTTTTGTATTAGCTCATTCAACTCTCCCGGTCCACCTAAAAGGCAGATTTTAGGCTCCCCATGGGAAAACAAGGTTGTGTCATTCAATAAAACAACTGCTCTCCTGCAATCCTTCTGTGATTTCAGTTTGGGGAAAGCAGCCTTTCAGGAATAATACTGATACACTTCTCTTTATTCATCTATTCATCCTAAACAAGCATCAGCACCCAATAGAGTGTTCCAACTCCAACCAGTATTGAACACCAGACAGGTCTCTCAAGCACTATAGAAACAACAGGAGCTTGTGATATCCAGAAGAGATTATGCAACCAACTCAGTTCATAAATACACAACAGAGTCAGCAAGTGAAGTGTTGAAGGTACCACTAGAGAATATTTTTCAGGACAATTTGAAAAGGTATTCGTTAAGGAAGGAGCCAATGGAAATCAGAAGATTCTCTCTAAAACACCATATACATGTGCCACTAAAAGGACTTAATCTACTAAAAATAATACTTTAATTAGCTAAACAGCTGTCTAGATAGCTTGTTTTTTTTGGTTGTTTTTTTGGTTGGTAGGTTTGGGGATTTTTATTTGGGTTTTTTTTTTTGGGGGGGGGGGAGGGGCGGGTTGTTGGTTTATTTTTGTATAATAAAACCCAGTTTGGGCACATTCACTTTTGATCACAGGCAAGGTGTGCAGTTTTCTGGAGAAGCTTGAACCTGCGTTCATACATGCTTGACTCTTACTCCAGTTTCTAGTTTACTATTCTTCCTTGGATTTAGCTTTTGTAACTCTTTATTTGAAAAAAGTACGCAGTGCCTGGGCAGAAGTCCTGTGCACGCACCTGTAGCAACCCATGCTCAGCAGGTATAAAGTGTTATTTTTGCAACATGTTGACAACTAATGTATGCATGACAGCACAAGCTGCTTTCTTCTATGCATGTCTACACAAGCAACAAGGAAAAAAAAGAAAGGATGGGGGGTGGACATTTGACTTTTCCAGAAGAAGCATTTTTAAAGCAGTCCTACAACTTTAGGAAGAATTGAAGGGGGGAAAAAAGAGAAGAAAAAAATGCAACTTCTTTCCTTGCCCTGCTTTCTTGTCCTATGGGATGTGACACTTCAGGATCCCTACTCACCTGAGACAACAGAGCCTCGGTGCTGTCACCCAACACCTGAATGCAGCTTAAGCACACAGGAACTCTCAAACAATCGGTCACTTCACAATTCCTAAGATGTCTGAAATTTTTCTGAAGGTTAGATAAAGTAGCAGATAAGATCTTTAAAAGCACAGCTTGCTTTCTGAGAGTTAATTTACTGCCAGCTAAACCGTGTTGACAGATGGAGAAGGTATTTTATTTTGAGACCAACAAGAAGCAGGCAGGCACTGCAAAACGCTTCATGTTCTCCTAGAAGCTTAGATTATTAAGCTTGCATGTTAATGCACACTTTGGACAGTTGAGTTTTAAAAGAATAAGAAGTTGTAAAGCAAATGGCATTTCCTGGATAGCCTCAAGGGAATTTTGAATACTGAGCTCAGGGTCCCTGGTGGGAAGCCGCAATTTCAGCTAATTAGGGTGAATAGAAAAGTGTTGCATTTGGTCAAAACATTCTGTTAACCCTCATTTTTGTTGGCACCAATAAGAGTCTGGATTTTTTGCCTTTTCTTTTTTTTTTCTTTTTTTTTTTTTTTTTTGTGAATTCACTGCAGGAGTGCAAGGCACTCAGCTCACATACATTAGGCAGAAAGTCAAAGGAAACGCCAAAGTTCAACTAAAGTACAAGTAATTAGAACCAGATTCTCTGCTGCTTGTATGTGTGCATTTCATTGTAGAAGTTATTTATAAGCCTCCAAACATTTGAAAAAATAACTATATACTGTAGATCATTTAATTTTTATGTCTCGTCTGGAAAAAAAGTCTGCTTTTAATCATCTTCCAGGAAAGAGCCAGGAACTGGGAAAGTGGGTCTCAATTGTTTCAATACAAATTTCTCTCTTTCATGTGCCACATAAAACTATACTATAAAATTAAATCCAAAATATCATTGACTTTGCCCCCCTGCCTTTTTTTTTTTTTTAATAAAAAACTTCTTTGAATTTGTCATGCTTAAATAGTTTGCATTGTTATGAGGGTTTGGGTTTTTTTAAACTCTTGTTTGGAAGACAGACAAGGGGAGAAGAAAAAAAAAGAGTGAGAGAGAAAGAAAACATTATCGTGGAGACTTGCCAGCCTTGACATAGTAACCTGGCCATGACCCTCCAGCGAGTGTGTGTTTGACCCGGTCACACATGACTCTAGCTGCGTACTGTTGCTGGGTTATAAGTCCCAGATATTTTTACCATATATACAACAGGTGGGGATCACAGACAACAGAAAGAGGAAAACAAAGTCTCCCCTTGTGGGAAGACTCCCATTTTCTCCCTTGCAAAGAAAAAAGCACAAAGCAAAGAAGTTGTGCTACTACTTCAGTACTGGCACTTGCTGTGCTGGATCTTGTTTTTCCCCAGGGGTGGATGCACGGAGGTGGAGTGGGCTGAGGGCAGGAGGACCTCAGGGGAAACCATGTGCAAATGTTAATCAACACAGAACAAATTACCACAGTCAAAAATCTTTCCTTATAGAGCTGGGTATGCATTGAAGTTCAAGAAGGAATGCTTTTTATTACAAGGGAACACAGCATACCTGGACTAAACCTACAAAAACTGCAGATTGAGATATTATTACCAGGATTTTCAGAAGTACCTAAGAAATTTTGTTTTCCACATTTGAGGGCTTCTTTTTCATTTATGTCTTCGTATCTGCACACATCTGTCTTAAAGCTACGATGTTAAACGTATTTATTCTATTTTAATTCTTGGTTACAATTTTTGCAGCACTAATTTTAATCAAGTAATGCATCTCTACCAGACTGACCTTAAAAAAAGGGTGGTATTCTGGAAGAAAGCCAAAGAAACCGTCTAAAGTCTACTGGCTTGCATTTAGTCTGAAAAGAGGCATTCTGCTTTCAACAGGGACATCAGAAGATGAAACTCCATGACCTTGTTTCTTTTTGAGGGTGCCCAATCAAAAATTATCCTTTTCTGTTATTCTAAAAGCTAATAGAGTATCTAACAGGTTTGCACTATGTGCTGCTCAGGATTCATACAGTATGATTAAAAAAACAACAGAACTACAAAGAGGTAAAGGTTACAGAGTTCAGAAGCCTGGTCTGCAAGGACCAGACTAATGGACAAAACTGCACGCAAGGTCACCTAAAAGGAGTCTCAGACCCAGGGCACTTTAAGGGCCGTGCGAAGGGCACAGGCTGCTGCTGCCAAAACCATCTCAGACAAGGTGCAAGTCCCGACAGGCGCAGCCGAGTTGGCAGGACTTCTCTAAAGCTGAAGTACTTTTTCTGCTACAGCTCTTGTCAGCTAAAGAGCGATAGGGACAGCTGGCTTCTGTCCCGAAGCATCTGGGAGAAGAGGGGTCCTACTGAACTCTGCCCTCCCCTCAGAGTACAAGAAGCAGTGAAGCACACTCTCTGCTCTGACATCCTCACCCTAATGAAGTTCCAAGTACAAATTTAGCCATTGCTCCACTGCAGCCAGACAAACGACCAGGACAGTATTTTCTTCCCCCACCCTTCTGCATCCCATGCATTTAGACAGTGCACTATTTTGGGCAGGGCCTCAGAATGTGCTGTACAGTAACTGGCGCTGCAGGACTTTCCAGTGATACTCCAATTCAAATAATGGTAATGATCATGATCCTGCCAAGTCAAAAGATACTTGAAAGAATGAACCCTGAAAGGCCTCCAGAGTCTTGAGGGGAGACATTACTTGCAAAGCAGGTCCTTAGAGTGCTTTCATTTTAACTATTGTAGCATTTCAATGTTAAAACACAGACAAAATTTAAAGTATGATTAAAAAAACCCAAAAAAATTCATATTCAACAAATGCCTCACTGTTTATATACCAAGTTGTATTTGTCAACTGACAGAAAAAAAAGTGTTCACACTTGTTTGCTGCATTTTCCCCAGTTTAGAACTAGGAGAGAGAGAGCTGCATCATATTCCTTCATGCCTTTCATCAACAAAATTGCCAAGTTTCAATTGCAAATCTGTAATGTTAACCAGCAGAGTCATGTAACATAAGTCAGTGGAGTCAGTGGATACTGATCTTGGCCATACAACAGTATAGCCCTTTGAAGCCTATATTCATATCAGGTGATTAGGGCCAAGAAATAGTTTAGTATCCTACTACCAGCATAGCAGAGCTATCCAGATTTTTTTGCCCTAAGTCATACGACAACAGCATCTATCTTCTGGTTATTTTTCTGTTTTACTGTCATAATATAATTTCTGTTACTTAGCAGCTAACTTCTTCAAAGGTTTTATTATTCCCCCAAATAATCTCTATCAATTGCCCATTGAAGAGTAGAGATTATTTTGTAATGTACTTTTCTGTTATGACACAATTTGGCCTCTTTATCAATCCATTAGTTAAACATGGCAATTTGGTCACCCGACTTTATGCTGGCATTTAATAAGGCACTCCAGGAGCCCCACGTGCCAGCACATCTTCTGGAGTGACATTCCTGAACAGAATCCCTGAGTGACTCTCCTCAGGTGCTGCTGTCCCTGGCCACACAGCAACACCAGCACCGCTTCTGGTTCTGCCATATTTAGCAGGGTGAAAGATCCTTCTCTCTTCTGCTTATCTGGTCTACAAGCATGGTCCCTGCCACTCCAGGACATGAATAATCCATGAGCATTCATATTTTTACTTTTGTAACACCTTAGTGAGATAAGGGAAGAGCTATTCTAACTTTACAGACAGGAAACAGAAGCACTGACAGTTAAAGAGCTTTATTTGCTTGCATCATAAATTCCTAGAAAAATGCAAGGAGTACCGAACTGGGATTTTTTTTTTTTACCTGTCTATAGCACTAAGCAGTGTCTTCAATATATAGCCTTACATGTCTTGCCCAAGGTTTCACATGGGATACATGACAAAGCAGGGAACTCTGTTAAGTCTGTGCTTGGCCCCTCTATTGCAGGGGCTCTGAAGCACCCCCAAGTCTGCATGTGCACTCCACTCACCTGCCCAATGTGAGACAGGACAGGGCTGGGTGCCTGCTGCCTCCAAGAGCCACTGCCACTGCCAGCAGGGAACTCGGGAGATATGATGAAACCTTGCCTTCATTTTCTGATCTCCGCAGCCAGCTGAGAATCAGCTTTCTGTAAGACTACCATCAGATATACAATTACACCGGAATGCCCTAGTAGGGAACTGACTTGACTGAGAGAAATCCTGAATCCTCTCCTAAGGCAGCACAGCAGCAACTGTGTATTGCCAAAATACCCTCTACTCTTGACTGTACTATCCAAGCCTCACATACCATCAAGATGTTAAGTCTGAATCAAGCAGGTTAGTCTTATAAATTATAAATTAAGTATGTATGACCTGAAAATCACCAACACAAAATCAGGTATTTCTGAAAGAAAATACCCTAAAAAACCTTTGTCTGAAACTGCTGCATCTTTTTGTTGTGTCCCACGGTTACACGGGGGAGCTGTCACTGCACCATTTTTGGTACTTCTCCCAGCAGAGCCACAACTTTTGGCAAGTACATTCTCTACACACATATTTACAGCACTTAGCAGTAAAGGACAATGAGGAGGCTGCAGCTGCTCCATAGATTTGCAATTTCTGGTTCTTAAGCACTGGCTCCACTAAACCCTGAGGTAGTATGTATAACTAACATCACCTTTTCAAAGAAAATTATACTGCTTTTCAGGCTGAAGTTTTTTTTTTTTTAACAGTTATGTCAGCAAAGCAGTTCTACATTTGGGTTTATGTGTCCGTATAGCCAGAGAGATGTATTTACACCTGAGCAAATGTGGAAAGCAGAAAGCTTGTCAGGATTAATTATATCAGGGCCAAGAACTGCATCTGGTTATACCTGTGTTACTCTCAAGACAGCGAGACTTAATGACGTGCTAGTAACTGAGAACAGGAGCGTCCTTTGCTAAATAAATGGCCAGGCAGACACCACGAGTGAGCCAGGGTGAAAGTAAGTGTAGAGACAGGATGGCCGCAGGGTTTGGCAGGCAGAGTTTACAGGGCAGCAGCTCATCACTTTGTATTAGGAGCCTATCTTCGAAATGAAAAAGAAAACATGTTAAATGAAAAAAATAAATCGTATGGAAAACTGAAGAAAAACATCCGAAAGATGCTAGCTCTGTAGTTTTTTCAGGTCGGTGATTTTCTGCCTGTCCATTACCATGCAAAACCACATCAGTCTCAAGTGAAAATTCTGCATTACTGCAAAACTGAAAAATAGGATCTTCCTTTAAAATAAAAAAACATAATTGTACCATCATCTGCATGAAGTTAGATTTTCCTTTGAAAACGGAATTTTCTTACAATTCAGGCCCTGGCTGCTTTACCTGTGAATTCCTATGGTGAGAACTTTATGTGGAATAAAGTGGCATAGTCAAAGAAGAGACACAAATGTAGAGAAGGTGAGAACTCTGACCTCTTTATTCTTTATGAAAAATAAGCCTATTTCTGTGGACTGTTGAAACAAATGTGGTGTAACAAATGCAGTGCTTTCCCTACAGGATCCAAAATTTTAAGAAGAGGCCCACTGTAAGGAAAGAAACACTTAAAAATAAAAGGGGTCTGATTCTTTTCTTCAGCTATGTTTTACAGTGTTGCTACTCCATTGATTCCATAAAAAGACTCTTGTAAACATAAATGGGAGAAAACCCAGATCGAGTATCATCAGTAATAAATGAAAACTGCAAGGGCAATGAAATAGTTGCTATAATCTCTACACACATCTAGATATTTTACTAATTTATAAAGTCTCCATTTATAGTTATTAAATGTTTTATAGTGTTTGAGGATTTTTAAGTCTTTTCAAGCATTGAAACAGAATTAATTCAGAGTATTATTCTAAAGGAATTATTTTATTCTTCAGAACTCATCTCCTATCCAAGTTGGTATTAGTTTTTGGTATTACTATGTCTGCCAAATTAATTTTTTATTTTCTATATATTCAACATATCTTATGACACTATTCATCATGACTTTTTGCTGTGACTTGAATCCAGCAAGAAAAGGAATGTTTTATTATCTTTAACCATGTAATACTATTAAACAGTTGTTCAGTACCACACGGACAAAATAAAACTGTTGTGCTCTCTTTGGAAATGCCATAAAACTGACTTGCTGTGTAATATTTTACGTATCATTTCATATCTCAAATTTTAGGACCATTAGTTCAGAACATTTTGAGTTTAAAGTGTTTTCAAATCTTAAAATTAATAGAGTGACTCAACAAGAGTCAATTCAGTGATCAAAACTACTTCAAGTTAGTAGAGTAGCAGTTAAAATGCTTATCATTACAATTAATTTGTATTACAGCCACACTGCTGGATATCACTAATTGATTTATATACCCTCCTTTCCAAACCCATTTACAAGGGCAATTATGAACTCCATCACATATGTTTAAATGGGATACATTAGAACATTATCTAGAAACTAGACTGCTGAGCTTAAAATCCTTAAGAACAGGTAAATTCTTCATTAATGGGTATGTTATCAACTCACTGCAAACGGCCTATAACCTTTTAAGGCAGCACACGGTGCTAATATTTTACTTTTCTTGGGCAGTTGGAGGTTGGCTCCAATGATGAACTCCACCGCTATCTTTAATTGTTTTTAAAATTGCATATTATAGGCAGCAATAAACACAAATTAGCATTATACCATCCACGGCTTTCTGCAAGGCATGGTTTCTATAAACAAGTTAAAACGCATACATCTGTAAATAATAAGTGTAAGTATGCTGAATTTAATGAATAAGGGCACTAAAAGAAATTGAACAGTAGGGGTTCAGCAATTAGAGTAACTGCCCATTTTATTAAAAATGTATTGTTTCCAGCTTTCACTTTAGAAAGCTTTTATTACTTTGCTAATTCTAAGTTTTGATTTCCTTTGAAAAGGATGCCTAATTCCTTATTTTTCTTTGACAGCCCCATCACACAGCACTTGCCTTTTTTGCAAGGCAGTGGACAACTGTGAAGCATTATATCTCCTTGCTTGGGATCTCACACTTGGGCCCTTGCTGCAGACCTTTCTTTGGCATTATGCCACCCAGACGTATGATTCCTTATCAAGTAAGGTTTCATACTACAACGAAGCTGGGATGAAACCTGCTGAACCAGCACACCCCAGGCAGCCATCCTTCAGCCCTTTCCCAGAGGTTAGCAACACTCTGGCAGAGTGGGGAGGGGAGGAGCACACTTCCAGCTTCCCAGCCATGCCCCTGCAACCCAGGGCCATTTGCTGAAGCTGGCAAGGCTCAGGCCATGAAATGGAGCCATGAGTTTCCTGCTGCTGCTCAGCAGCAGCCTGCTGCAAGAGGACAGGGCAGTGTGTAGACTGGGAGGAGCAAAGGGGGCTTCTCAAACCAGGCAGATATCCCAGTACATGTCTCCCACACCCCAGCATCACTGCAGTGAACCCTATGGCTATCCTTGTTTGTACATGTATGTTTTACATCCATGTAGCTCACTTTCCAAGTAAATGTTAAGATTATTCCTTACACTAGCCTGATTGCACCCACATCACTGCTCTGTGGAGGTATAATTAAAACAATCTATTATTTCGATTTAGACATGACACAATAACAGGAAAAATATGGCTTTCATCACTTGTGCTTATCTGCAAATAAGACAGTCAGACCAAAACTTGACCTTTCTAACAACCTACAGCATATGTACATTTCCAACATCTGAGACCAAAATAGGGACATACTCTGTCCTCCTTCATCCCCTCAGCCTGCCAGATTAGGGCAGCACAGTACTAAGAGCAGCTCACCCCAACATTTCTGATGCTAATGTAATTCCAATTTATGGAATATTTAAGAACTTTGTCACTGTCTTTTGAGAGAACAAATGAAATACAGAGTTTACCAAGCTGCAATGCTCACCCGAGTGAAATTTCAGTATTTTTAATTGAATACCTGACAGACTAAAAATCATAACACAGTGGGGAAAATAACATGAAAACTAAGTCACTAACAAATTTCCTTTCCTTGCAATTCACAGCACCTTGGTGAGTTTATAAAATATTTTGATCTATGTTGATTTTTTTCCTTACAACTTTCCATCAGTGCAGTTAACATGGCAAACATCCCTCTGCCCCTCTCACAGTAGGTCGAGCAAAAGCTGAAATCTGGGAAAGAGCATGATGTCCCAGAGCCAACTGGTAGCAGTTCTCTTGATTGTGGCTCAGAGAAAACTTCCACATTCTGCCTAGAAGATCTAAGATCAATAAAATAAAACATTCACAAGAGCCTGGAGACAAGATCTGTGACTGGAAGGCACATTTCCCAATATTCTGTTTTCCTATTCTCTACCGGCAGTAGATTCTCCTATTAAACTGTTGGAATGAGGAATGCTTATAATTTTACCTGTATGTTGTCTGTCATTACTATTTTCACTCAGAAGTGAAAAAATATGCACACACTGTACTTCAGGAAAACACATATGTGCTAACAGTATTTCCCAGTCAGCTGGTCTTTTCTTATTCAATATCTACCTTCAGCAGTGATTCTTTTTTTCCCCAGATAAGCTACTCACAACTGACTGCAATATCCCTGCCTTGCAAACACGAAAAACATCAGCCATACTTTATATAGAATATTACAAAAAGAAAGTACTCTGTTTCCAAAAAACTGAAAAAGAAACATTCAGTCCTAGTAGCTGATGTCCCAAGAAACTCAAGGTGAAACATAGTCTGAAAAGTGAAGTTATTTTCCCCCTATGAGGTTAAAATCCAGAAGATCTCTGGTTACTGTGCTCTAATAATTTTTAAATGTCTATATTAAGAATATCCACTACTACACTACGTATATAATTATGTTTCATAAAACACACCATTTTTTAAGGGGGAAAAAGCCCCTTTTCCTGCCATGTTTGAGATATTTGGGCCATTATTTTCTGAGAAATTAGGCTAATATTTAAAAATGCTTTTCCAGTTGTCACAGTTCATTTAGTGCAATCTTCTCAAACTTTCCGAAGGACTGCTTTAGTGCCTCTGCCAATACCCAAAGAATTCTGAAGACACAGCCAAGTATTATTGCCAACACACTAAGGCTATTAAAAATGTAGATAGCTGTGAAACTGCCTGTAAGACTACCATTTCACTTGAAGGTCCAGAAAACCTCCAACCTGTGGCACTACTGTTCCACTTGAGTCACTGTGACAAGGCAGAGCAGCCATTTTAAGGAATTAGTAAAATGAGCAGAGGGTTGTTGGTTAGAAATCATTGCTTTTAATTTCTTAGTATTTGTACAAGTCTGGCAACTGCACAGCTGCACAGAGTTGCCCCAAACTGTAATATGAACTAGGCAAGCTTTCCACAGAGTAAGTTCAATATGCTTTCCATTACTTCCCATTTTAAGGCCTGATCCTGTTTTGCTTTTCATTACACGGACTTGTCAGAAATTTTAGAAAATCTTCTTAGTTCTTCTCCCACACTTTACCCACCAGACAGAAGTTTGTCATCCAAAGATGACAACCTACAAAACCAGTAATTTTTTTAAAAGTGTAACCTGTGAGCTCATGGGATGCTCTCTGAGAAAACTCACTTCTGACCACCTTACCCTGGGACCAGACAATCCCAGTGGGACAGGGGCACATTTTGGAAAGCTCTCATGCCACCCAGGAACAGGGGAGACCCTGCTGTTTCATGGCCCCCTCGGCATTTGCAAACCAGTTTGCCTGATCACTGGCTTCTATTGTTTCCTGAGATAAGCAGGGCCCCAGTGAACAATTAGAGCTTTCAATAAATAATCTGTAAGCACATTCATTTGATTTACTGTTATTTGATACAGCAGTTAGTTTCAATGGGGCAGTTACTATTGATCACTTAAAGTACTACAGACAAACATGAAACACTTCCAGAACTCCATGGATTATTACTCTTTATCTGTCACTCATCTGGGTTACTTGTAATGGTTGTGAAATTTAAAATCAATAACAACAATTAGTGTTTGTTATACTCTGAGGAATGAATAGTGAAATATGTTTTGTTACTAAAATGAAATGCTGAAGAGCTTGCAAACAGGAAAGACTCTTGTAAATAGCAAAACTCTCAAATAATTTCTCTTGGTATTAGAGAGTGTCCAATAAAGAGGGTAAAGAAAATTAAAAGTAGGTATTTTAAATGCACTTAGAAGTACACACACAATTTTAAAAATGTATCAGTAGGATTTTCAAAGGAATAAAAATTTCAATGAAACTGATGAGAAAGATGCACCCAAGTTTTCCTTAGAAAATTTCACTGCAAGTCCTACAATTTCATACTCTTTGACCTCTATAGGAGTATTGGGTTGTTAATCATGGCAGGACTTGCTCCTATGTAGATAATTGGAGATAAAGGAAAAGCTCTGATTCCTTTTCCAAATAGCTTTTACTGGAGATTATCACCAAAACAAAAAAAAAAAAAAAAAGTGTCTAGAAGATGAATTTAAAATGAAATTGAAGAAAGCTGGAAACTGATTTTCAGGTATATATGTTGAAAAACACCTTCTCTCTTCAGAATTTTTATTAATTTATATTAAAAATTTGTGAATCTAATTAAATAGATGGAAATAACAGTATTTTGAGATCTCTGCTAAAGTAGTAATGCTACATAATTAAAATGCAAAACAATAAGAGAAATATTTTATCATTAAACTGTAACCAGGGCTCCATGTGAAATCATCCATTCAGAAGAATTGCTTTTCATCAATTATTTGTTATTTATCTGATGTAAATATAAGAAGGTCTAATTAAAATGTATGACTCCTTATAAAGCTTCTTGTCATTAAGACCAACGAAAGCAAACTGAAGACCATAATGAAATAATTATGTTTGCCTTTAAGAATCCTCTTCAACAACACATGGTAGTACCACACTAAATTAAAACATCAGGAACCAAATTTCTCTTGCATCTATTTCCATTTTCACTAATTATACCCCCAAGCTTTCCAATAGACCAGGCCCTGACATTCTTTTGAAGCTGAAACAGCCTAAGGAACAGCAACCTTTTCATAGTAATGGACTTTGAAGAAGAAACAAAGGTAACGCAGCCCTGGAAGGATTAATATTTCAAATAGAGTTATCATGTGAAAATATGTGTTTATTTGAAAAATGGGGAAAAGATTGTTGATAAAAAGCCAAATATGTGTTCCAAGGAAACCAATACTCTGATTTAATCTCATTTGATTGCGTCATTCCTTCCTAACCTCTTTTTCTCAGAGTATTTTCTTGTTCTGCACAGAAATTCAAGTTAGCAAAAGCATAACAAACACAGTACTGCTGGGCAGTGCCAGTGTACCACACTGTAACTGAGCTCTACTTTCACATTTTGGTGAAGGAGAAAAATTGCAATGTTCATAATGGACTCCATTTCAGGGAGACGGGAACAGCTATTTGCCCAAACTGCCTCTAGACATGCAGTGCATCCTAACACACAGCTCATGCTTTAACCACAAATAACTTGCAGGACCTCACCAAAACACAGAAAAGGAAAGGATTCGGATAAGGAAGAGGGAAAAAAAAAAAAAACACAGGAGGATATGAGTCAGCTCCGACTTCTTGCAGGCAGCTGAAGGCTTCTTTTCAAAATGTCAGGAAGATAATGGATCCTTCTTGGTGTGGTGTCAGAGAAGTGAATGTGGCAATAGGCGCAAAGCATAGAAAGATGAGAAGTTCACATACCTAACCTGCATAGCATGTGACTATATGTGCAACTAGAAAAACACAGCTGGAATGTGCTCTCCAAATGGAGAGAGGAAGGCAGAGGTTCACTAGGGGATGAAGACTTGGGAAAAGTAGCTTGCCCTGTTAGCTTCCTGATAAAAGACACTGAAAGACATAGGTGATTTGCCATTTGTTCTGCATTTTACACATTAGCGTTCAAAATGTGGAGTGAAATCAGAAAGATCTTTAGAAAGGCCAAGACTTTCCAGCTAACTTCTAAGGAGGATTTGACATATACCCTTACCCAGTAACTAATAAAATTTCTTCTTCAGCTGAATGAAAAGAGCTATGCTAACAACAAAGCAATACTAAGAATTACTCTGCAAGATGAGGGGAAAAAGCAAAAACCTCCTCAGACCAAAAATTAAAAGGCAGTAGTATGAACAATGGCTTAAAACCAAAGAAAGAACCTCCAAGCTCAGGACCTGATCTTAACAATAAGAAAGTTCACCCATGTGTGGCATTTTAGCCAGTCCTTTCACTTGTGCCCTATGCCAAAACCTGCAGACTGGTGGATCAGTGCGGGTGGATCTCTGTGAAGGAGGGAAAATTTGTAGAGAAGTTGGGACCTTTGATTAGAGCAACCCAGAGTGGAGTGCAAAATCCCGAGAGAGAGTCAAGCTTTGGGGGGCACAGGCGTTTTCCTGTGCCTAAACCAAGGTCCTGGGGGAAGCATCTGCAGATCCACAGCCCTCGCCCAAGGGCAGGTCTGGGTGTCAGGTATCGCCAGATGGCACTGTGACACAGTTTTCAAACTCCTTTTTCTTCATGAGAGAGTGAATGTTCTGTCTTGGAAAGACAGGCAACCCTGGTCTTCTTGTGAGTTTTTGAGTAGAAGATGAAGGATTAAAGTGGCAGAGAAGCCTGTTTCCTGCCCCGGGCTCTGCCCACGGCCACTCCCTGAGCAAAAGTGCTGGAGGCTCCGAGACCCCCAAAAGACAGGGCACAGCTGTGCTGTGCCTGAACACCTCTGCCCCATGCTGGTATTTGTGAACAACTGAAATACTTAAATCAACTCAGATGATGTTACATTCACTTATGATGCAAGAACCTAGAAATCCTCTTGCTGTCAGTCACCAGCTGGCAGAGGAGTGATTCTGGTACAGGACTGGAAGATAAAGGAACTCTCGAAGGAGATGAGATGCACACTTCTGTATGATGTGCTGCTGTGTCATCAGCCAGCCTGGCAGAGAGGACCAGCAGAGTGGTTTAATGGCCACTTCAGGAATTACCTCACGCTGCATTCAGATTAAAAAAAAAAAAAAAAAAAAAAAAAATTGGCCGATTCAAGAGACTTTTTGTCTTCTTTAACTGTATTGGTGGGGTGGGGTTTTTTTGGTTCGTTTTCTTTTGATTTGTTTTGTTGGGGTTTTTTTGTGGGGGGGGAAGCAGTAATTGAACAATTTCTTCCACTCTTTCTATCTTACAGGCACAAATGGCTTTCTATAATCAAAGGACCCACTGAAGGAAATCTGTGTTAAATCAAACTGTGTTTTTTGTCTCCAGTTGGTGCAACACTGGTCAACCTGTTTAATTGTTCCACACCTCTGCTATGCATCTTCAAAAGACGATTGATCCTTCTTTCTTAATCAGAAAAGATGCTGGATGTTTATTGTGTTGAAAATCCAGCACAGTGACATGAACTTTTACTGGTATTTCCTAAAAGTACCAGTACACAAATACACTAAAGGCTCACTCATACAACCACTCTGTCTCTGAAACTCTTATTAAAATTGAGGGTGGAGGGCTGAGTGCATTTAACTGATTCACTAGATAAGGCTGTAAAAGACAAAGACATCCTTAATTTGTCATTTTATTGTTCAAAGATCCTTGCTAAAATACTATGTGAGCCTAGAGAAAAATATCATGGTTCAATGGAAAGATATCCTCCAAACCATTAAAAGAAACTAAGCGGTGCTAAAAAAAATCTCTTTGTTGCAAGACATTTCTCTGCTTTTTTTCTTAGGGGATGCACTTAGTGAATAAAATATAAGTCACTGAAAGTGCATAAAACGGAAATCCTTACAAACTCTGGATGGACTCTAAAATCATGTCCTTAGTGGTGAAGATCCAGAGCACTCTGAGAATTTATAAATACTCATTCAAGCTTTAACCTATTAAACCTATACAAGTGTAGCCTGCATGTGTATATTTAACTTATATAGTTTTATAATATTCAGTTTATATATGGTATAAGCAGGGGGAAGAAAAATCACCTTGTCCAAGGGGAACAGAAGGTATATTATATACTTTGTGTCCAGGATTCTTTAACACAGACTTGCTGGATTATATTACCATCTCTCTTGACAAAAGTATTTGAAGAAGATTCAAGGCTCAAACAGAACACTAAAAGAAAGTGGGGTCAGTTATATAAGGGCTAGCACTAGTTTGTTAAAAGTTTTTTTCCTACCCACTCCCAAATAAAGGGACAAAGAAGTGAACATTGTGGGAATGTGTTTCTAAACCACATGATATCCTTATCAGATTGTCATGTACAAGGGAGGTTGTCACACAGGGACCCCATGCTGGTGAGCTGACCTGTCACATGATGCAAGTTCTACACTCCTATTCAGATTACTAAAATGAGCTGAAGAAAGCTAGATTTCCCCTCCTCCCTCCCACCCCAAATAAGCAAAATGCACAGTGACTGAAGTCATATTAATTCGCTGCCACTGGGAAAGCAATCCTGAGCAGCTGCAAATAAGTGAGTATATGAAGACGATAATCTAGCTATTAAAAGCTATACCACAATTAATATCTGCTGAGCAGACTTTATTGCAGAGAAGCAAACAGAGAATCAGAGAAACCTATGAGTCAGACAAAATACAAGGGAAAAAACTCAGTTGATTTGTAAATTTATGGAAAGTGAGTAATATGTATTTTTATAAGCAAGTCCTGCTTTGTCATTTAAGTGTCTCTGTTTTCACTGTTGATGTTGTGAACACTGTCATTGAATTACTTTTTCATGGTTGGGGGAAGTGGAACAGTTCTGTAAACATTTTTAATATTAAATGAAGGTTTTAAATAGTATTTGATTATTCAAATATATGGCCTGCTTTAAAAAGTGCTGAGGGAGCTCCTAGATGCTCAGCATATTTGGAAATGAAGCCATGAAATGTGAATTTAGGATGCTAACTTTAGACTACTGTTTCTGGCATTCTTAACTTTTGAAACACATTTGCTCATGCAACGACAAGTTAATAAAATCCCAGACCTTAGATAATTTTTAAAAGACAGTTTAAAATCCATAGTTTTGGATGCAAGTTGTTTACAGATTACAATTAGGAGGAACAGCTAAGATTACTGTGACCAAAAAAACTGCACAGAATCATTTCCACATTATATCAGATTGTTTCTTTTATACCTGGAATATGGCTCTCATAAAAAGGTGGCAGCAGTAAGACATTACTCCTCGTTTGCCTGCTAGAAAATCCAGTTTTGTTACCCGCCTGTCTATACTTTTCCTGAAGCACAGAGAAGATTATTATTCTGTTACTTTAAAATAGTTTTAAGCATTTTGCAGCTTGTATTTTTGTGGTTCCATTTGGTTTGAAAGGGCTTGGATTTCAGCAAGAAGTGGCATGGGTCACAGTGCATGGGGACAGACTTCATGCACATGACCAAAGGTCAAAATCAATCATAGCTTTGTATTTCCAGGCCTATTACTTTTGGCAGTTTACCCTGCCAGAAGGGGCTAAAATATTTGCCTCCCAAAAGGAGTAAACATCAATAGGGGGCAGGAATATAATCAGCCTCTCAACCACTCGGCAATGAGAAATGAGGGTAAAGGATCCCCTCCTCGCTGCAGCCCCTAAGCCATCTTAATGTTAGATGCAACATTTTCAGCAAGAAGTTGAAAGATTTCACAGCACAGTGACTTGAAAAGGACAATAGGCCTATTTAGGCAATTATATTATGCAGGCTTTGTTATTAGGCAGCCCTGCTCAGCCCCAGAAAGTCTGGATAATCAAAAGTGTCCAAGTACAGGAAGGGGAAAAGTACAACCCCACCCTCCCGCACAGCCGCTGCCAGGACCTCTGGATTTGAAGGGTAAAGTCTATTTACCGAAGTTCCTTGGCCATTTTATACATCAACTGATATCCTTCCTCGTGGGGCTGCGTGCTACAGCCTAGCAAAGCTCTGGAAAGCCCTCTGAAACCACAACTCATTTGGCCCCAGCCGCCCGCCCCTGTAAATTCAGTGCTCAGAAGCTGCTGCCAGCCCCCCAGGCAGGAGAGGGATGTTCCCCCCCGGCTCGCACGCATACCAGGGCCGGTCCCCACGGCCAAACAGATCTGGAAACTCATCACAGCTGTGCTCTGCTTTTGAGGTCTCAATAGGACGGGGCATAGCGTGGCCGACCGCGGCAGACAGCAGTCCTTCCGAGCACAATGTCCCTTTCACAGCCCCGCTCCCGAATCTAAATGCTGGCTGTGTAACACAGCCGCACTTCATCGGCTGCGTAAATGGCGGTATATAAATTAGACCTGAGCAAAACCAGTCACTTGGCGTGTTTCGGGGAGGTGGGACCGCAATCCGCCGAGCAGGGCGGCTCGCTCCCCCGAGCAAAGCCCCTCGGCTTGGCCGGGCTGCGGGGCTGGCGTGACGCACACATGGTTAACAAAAACCGCTCAGCAGTAAGCAGGGATTTCACTGGATGTGAGGATGACTAACTTCGCTGTCTGAAACACTATCTCCCTCTTTCAACTCCTTAACTTCACCGTAACCCTCTTCAAGGCATCGCCTCAGAAGCCTGGCTTTGTTCTGACAAGTTGCACCTTTGCTGAAAAGACTCATTAGGCAAGCAGGGAGTCACCCAAAGATACATTGCTTTTCCTCCGAGCTTATCCCACCCTGACTTCACCAGCGAAAGCCTCTCATCATTTTGACTGCAGGAGTTTTTGACAGAGGTGTATGTCCATTAGGGTTTTCCTGTGCCAGCAGCCGAATCAGACTAACTGCATCACAGCCTATGTAGAGAATAGTTTTCCCCTTTCAGTTATTTTGGAAGAAAAATATCCCCACTGATTTTTTTTTTTTTTAATGAAGTGGATTAGAAACAAACTTTTTTTTTTTCATCACATTTTTCACAGCATTAACCTAGACATATAAAAATTTAAACAAAGACTCTATCCCTAAGCAAATCAGTCCTAGTCATTTAGCTGTAAAGTTTATAGATGAACTTCAAAGAAAATAACCTGGTTCAAACAGATCTTGCCTTCTGGGCACTAGCAAACACACCTGCAGCAATTTGATACTTGGGAATGCAGATTACAAGTCCTTCACTTCAAAATGTTTGTTTTTTAATTCAGAAAGATGAAAGAAAATAAAGTAGTGAGCTTTTTTTTTTTTTTTTTTTTGGTGGAACACAGATGTTTCCAGTGCTTGCAGAGAATGGGAACGTAACCCAAACATCGCAATAATCCAGAATTTTGAAGAAAAACTCATGCTTTCGGGAGTCCCATCTTCGTGAACTTTCTGAAAGTTATTACCCGCTAGCTCGGGTAGGCAAACACTTCCTACCAAACTGAAATAAGAACTGTATACTATGTGACCCTCAACAACCCAGTGTGTTCTGCTGCCACATCTGTAACTGTTGACTTATCAAATTTTGTATGCTTCTAACCCTAAGGAAATGCAGTAGGCAGTAGTCATCTACTTGATATAATTAGCTGAAACACTACATAATGCCAAACAAACTCACTCTTGTTTTGGGCATGCTCATTTGGTTTTTTGCCTGTTTATTTAATGGAGACTAATGAAGACTTTTTTTAATAGGCTTTTCCAAGGTCGTATCTCCATTCTTTGCAGCTTCTGTCTCAGGACCTGTCCTGTTCCCACTTCCGCAGTATTTAGTTAGCTCATGTTTCGCCAAAAGTTACTGGTTTTCTCTCAGTATTTGCTGCCACTGCACTATGAGAGAGCAGAACATTCTAATTTACTTAAGAAACTATAAATTACTCATTCTTACAATCTTAACTCTTTTGTCCTCTTAAGAACTATCCTTGTCTAATTTAATTATACCGACCCGATTTTTATCTTATGACAAAAGGTGCGAGAACAAATTACGATTAAAAGTGAAGTTGGTTCTAGTCTGAGTCCACAATTTTCTTTGCAAACAAATAATCTAATTTTAAATCCACAACAATATAACTAGAATCACATAAAACATAAACTCATATGAGTTCAAAGTCAGGGGGGTTTTTCGTATTCTTGTAACACACCGTGCAATATGCAGTGGCTAACAGTTGTGTTGCAAATACAGGGCAGGTTTTTCCTCCCACAGTGCAGAGGAAAAAAATACCACACAAGTTAAGGTCATGTTTGGGTTGTGTCTTATCCTCTATTTTCACTTTGCAGACCCTCATGGACAAGAAAATTCATGATGCTGCAGGAGTGCACTAGCTTAGTGAATTGTAACAGGATTAACGTACGGAAGATGTGCTGAAGTTGGAGACCTACAGCATTCTGCCCTAAACCCTGCAATGGCCAATTTCGCCAGCATTTCAGTTGAAACCCTGATGCTATCTGGGATTGTTACTGGTCTGCTCTGAGTTTGTACTATCCGTGTACTATTCCCTCAACAACCATTTACCTTTTACTCTACAATCATGTCTCTATCAAAGCAATATTTCTAAGGCCTAAGGCAATGGCTGCAGGTGTACTGGCTTGGATTTTTTTTGCAGAGCCAAAAATTAAACAATAAATTAGACCAAAAAAAACCCTATCACAATTCTAAAAATTACAAAATTTGATTATTATTACATTGCATCAAATCATAGAAGTCTTCGTAAAAATGGAGAATCAGGAAATGCTAGAGTTAGAATTGAACATTGCTATCTTTGTATTTATAAGCACTGGAGCAATGTTTAAACTATTAATAGCTTTCTGGACCACAAAATTTCTAGTTCTGTCATATTTTCAGCAGATGGAAGATAAAAATCTTAACCTTTGAGAGAATTTTAGTATTTCATAATCTGTTTATATATTTACTGATGCATAAACTGCTTACACTTTCTTCAAAACTGAAAACAAAATTTGCTCTAAGGTTTCAAACAGAAATCTTAATTTCTGTTTTCCCACATTTGTTTTTCCACATTTCTATACCATTAACTTTCACAGTTCAAATTATAGCCACTGTATTATGATTCAGGTTTCGACCCGATTTTAAATTCCCATGAAGTGAAGATTAATCCTACTGCTTATGAAGTTACAAGACTGGATTCCTGAATGCATTTTCCTGTATTTTTATTTACTCTTGTTAATATGAGTTTCTTTGATTAGCTAAACTTTCCTGTTATCAACACTCGTCTCTTATCACAGACCCTAGGCAAATGACATATTTACCACTCATTCCATTCTGATAAGGGTAATCCTGTGTTTAACTTGCCCAAGAACAAACACCATATATTTTGTTTTTAAGAATCCTGCTTCTAGGTATTAACAACATGCAAGAGAAAGAGCAGGACATTTTAAAGCCAGGAGTAATTTAAAGAATATTTTGCAAGTGTAAGCTTTTAACGACAGTATACATGCTTCCTACTCCAGGAAAGTTTATTTAATTCCAAGTTTCTGCAATATCACCACTGAAGTTATACTAAAGTTTAAACCATGAAAGGAGTAAAACACATTTTTAGTGAAACATCTGGTTTGGATTTTTGTTTTTGCTAACTGAAGCTCTCCCATAGCTCCCATAGTAACACTATTTTGAAATAAAAGATTTGTTTCATATTTTGTTTGAAGCATTTTGAAAACAGTGTGAAAATAATAAATATCCCATGCTGAACTTCGCAGTATCCTTTTAATTGCAAAGGCATCAAAACATTTGCAGTGTTGTAGGCCGCTAGTCACTGATTTTTACAATTCTGTTTTCATTACTCAACCCACACAAATGTCATATGGTGTCTGAAAACTTTTGAGCCGAGTGAAATACACTATTTCACCAAACACTCTTAAATTTATTTTTCAATTACCTACTCCACCCCTTTGAAATGTCTAAGGAAGAACTCTTCTGATTCCTAGTAAACTTTTTAACATACCGCAAAACAGAAATTTCCAACAGCATTATACAGTTAATGGTGTACTGAAGTGTTCGAGAGTGTGCTAAAAACATTTTGATAGATAGCCAAGTCATTTATCTAAATCACTGTCAGAGCAGTGAAGCATCCTGCAAGCTTTTAAGCACAGTAGAGGGTGATGTTTTCTGGCACTTTTTGTCATTCCTCAAACTTGAAACTGGAGTGTTAAAATACTGCTATTGTTTATCATCTGTATATTTCAGGAACAAATGAAGACCCTATAACATAGTAACACATTTTCAGAATGTCCTACCACTAACTCTCACTCCTCTGTTAACAGTGCATCGCTGTCTGAATCTCAAGGTATAGAAATAATTGATGGTTAAACTCAAAGGGTGTTCACAGTAAGTAGTTTTCTAGCAAAACAGCAACTTCTTAGAGCAACAAAGTGAAGAAGAAAGGTGGCAGGAAGGTCAGTACAAAGAAATATTGCCTTTTCTTTGGAAACTTATAACTACTGTCTGATTTTTGGAATGGCAACCTACCCACTGCAATTCCACATCTTTGCAAGAACTGTAGAGATCAACATTTTAATTGCTTGGCTGCTCTGCTAAAATGCACTTCAAGACAACATGCATCCTGATTAGCAAATATGCTACAAAATTAGATTAAAGCGGGGGGGGAGAGGGGGGAAGCTACCACAGAGATGTTATGTAAATTCGTCTTTCACTGGTTGGAGTTTTGCAAGTATTTGCTGTATTACATTACGATTTTCTGTGTTGCTGTTTGGCTCCGCAACTGTTGTTAGGATCAATATGCCACATGAGAAGGGATAAACAGAAAGAAGTCCGGTGCTTCTTTCCTCTTTCCTTTCTTGCCAAAAGGAGAAAAAAAAAGCTTGCAAACCACATTTTGCATGAACTCACCCCACCCCTCATTACCTCTGCACTTAATTACCAGTCTTTCTTTTTTTAAATACATGCAAGTAAATAAATTAAATGAATAACAACAACAACAATTATAATAATAGTAATTGCTTTAAAGTGGAAAAATAACAGTTGGGACCTACATTGAGCACTGTGCCGGTGTTGCCACTCTGTTTGTGCCAATCCACTGAAGCATGCTTTTAGAGCCTTCTCCTGGAGCATGCAGGAAGACGGACTCGCAGTGTAGAAATCCAGCATCTGAGCAGGGCTCACTGCTAGAACGTCCATACAGTCAAACATGATTCCCCCTGCACAGAATGCCTGCAAAAGTGCTTTCCTCTAGGTGTGGAGGAAAATGGCACATAAAAGTACACCCAACTCCATCAAACTCTGCCCCTTTTTTGGCACGTAGGCTGTTGGTCTTTTTCCCAGACCAGAATCATGAATTATGACAGACAACACAGCTAAAAGCCTGTAATTGATCCAAATGATCATTTACCATTTTCCAGGCTGCCCAGCCAATCCAGCAAGATGGGGGGATGCGAGCCGCATTCCAAGTTTTAGCTACCATCAATTTGTCCCCAAAATTTCTTGAGAGTCAGTCCAGCTCCTGAGACGCTCGCCGGGTGTGCGCCGCGTCCCACGCCGTGCCAATCGCCCACCTCCCCGGGATAAAACAGCTCCGGTGGAGGCTCGGGATCCCCCTCGGCCGTGAATAGATGCTTCTGCCTCTGAACAGCTCACTTCCTACTACTTGTGTCACAGGGAATGAAAGATTGAATTGCCTAATATATGCGAGTGAACTTTCCGTGAACCCTTCCCAGGCTGCTAACCTTCAAATGACCCAAGCGGTCTGACATCACCAGCTCCCAGGATTCTCACACGCCTTCACAACTCCCAGCAGCCCTGCAAAAAAGCCAGGCAGGCGGGCGGGCAGGCAAAGGCGAGCCCCAGCCCTGCCGGAGTCGCCCCGCGGCCGCCGAGCGGGCGGGTGCGGACGGGGAGCGCAACTTACAAAAAAGATCCAAAATAATAAAGTAATAATAATAATAATAAAAAAAGCCAAACACAACAATGAGGGGGAGAGGAAGGGGGTGGGAAGTAAAAAAGCGGGGTTTTCAGCGGTTGCAGGGACGGGAGAATTTGAAAATTCCAGTTCAATTTGCTGAAAGTTCTGTGCCCCCCTCCCTCTCTCTCTCTCACACACACACACACACACACACACACACACACACACACACACACACATTCCTTTCCTCCCCGGAGAGGCCACGAGCGAGGCGCAGGCGCTGCCGCGGTTCCACAGCCAGGGACACGGGCTTCGCCCCAGCTGCTGGGCTGGCGGGCTGGGCTTGGGAGCAGCCTCATCCCGG
Source organism: Anomalospiza imberbis (assembly GCF_031753505.1). Lineage (NCBI taxonomy): Eukaryota > Metazoa > Chordata > Aves > Passeriformes > Viduidae > Anomalospiza > Anomalospiza imberbis. The sequence goes on from NC_089681.1 coordinate 113,395,633, forward strand.
CGCTGCCCCGGCACACGCCAGCGGGGACCCGCTCAATGCCACCCGCGGGGACCCCGCTCAATACCACTCGCAGGGACTGTGGCCGGTGCCAGCCCCACTCCCAGCGGGGAATCTCAGGGGCTCGTCCCTCCTGGCGGTCAGGCCCCATCTATCCGCAGCAGCCGTCCCTCACCCCAGCTCCTAAGTCACCCAGCGCTCCCTGGCCTCCCCGACTGGTCAGATTTGGCACTGCCCGGGAGGGTCTGTCCCCACCACTGAGCCCAGGGGAGGAACCAGCCACGCATCCCCTCTTCTCCCTCCCCAGCCTCGCCGCCGCCGGGTCCTGCCTGTCTCTGATTAGCAGAGAGGGGCTGGGCCGCTCGTGTAGCCCCGGAGGGGCTGTATCGGCTTTCAGAGGGCTAATGAGCCCCAGCTCCCCGGGAGGGGAGAAAGGCCACGAGCTAATCCACGGGGAACAGGACCCAGCCCATGGTGCTGAGCGGGGAGACCTCCCTGGGGCAGGGCGCCCCGGCCAAGCCCTCGCAGCCACTCTGGAGGCGAGGGGCTGCTCCCACACACTAAGGTTCGTGCTAAACCACGCCGCCGACAGCCCTCCCTCATGGCCGGTCTAGGTGTCAAAGGCTTCCCAAGGCTGTGGCCACGATGCCACAGCATGAAGCCAGCAGAGAGCTCAGTGGTTTTTAGGTAGGTAACTACGTTCTCCACAATCTTGCCCACCGAGAAAGACTCCATGGAGGTTTCCACCAGTTCTTATTCCTATGGACAATTTAAAGATTAAAAACAACAGCCTGGAGACACTCCCTCCGCCCCATTGGGAAGGACACGAGCTCAATAGCCACATGCATGCTTTAATTTTAAATTAATAAGCCAAGCCACCTCAGCCCCAGCAGTGAGCATCATCCAGGAGCAAGGCACACAGGAGCCTTGCTTCCCCACTCCAAAGCAAGCTCAAGTGCAGAAACTGGAAAACGGAACACTTGATTATTGCCTATTTCTTGCAAAGCCCAAGATAGGAGTCGGGCAGAGAGGGGCACACCGAGCAGGCATGGCACACCACTGGCGACCGTAAAGAAATGCTGGAGAGAGACTCACCCTGGGACCTGCGCAGCCACTTTAATGGATGTGGTGTCCCCTCTCCACAAAAAGTCCTTTGATGAACCGAAAGCTCTCTGACAATGCCTGCAGATTGTATTAACAAAACTTTTCACACAGATTCAAGAATTTACAAAAAAAAACCCCAAACCACAAAACAAATCCCCCACACAGCACACACACTTGTTCCTTGAAACTGATATACCCACATTGAAAACCAGTGGCCAGCAAAAAGACCTGCTGCAATCTGGAAGCGAATCCTTTTGAAGAGATTAAAACAAAAGCTTTTCTTAGCCTCCTTCCCCCCTCAACGGGAGAGCTGTAGTTGTCCCTGCAGCAGGCAGCCTCCCTTTCCCTCTTCCCTTCAGGCAGAAGAGTTACAAATGCTGGAGTTTAACAGCGTCTTTTTAAAGGACTTTTTAAGGACTTTCTCAGCCCTTTGGGGTGTCCTCCCCCAGCCTGAACTTCTGCAGTTGAAGAAGCCCCTGACACTCTCTAATCTGAAATGTATGCACAGCATACGCTTACTGAAAAAGCCATCCTTCAGGGAAGGCTTGTTTAAACTATTTCAGCACAGCAAAACAGTGTTTGTTACATTAAAATAGCTAAGTGGAAAAGTGGCTAAACTTTTTTTTCTTTTTTTTTAAATCTTGGCTGGCTACATTGCTACAGTTTTGTTTGGAATTGCAAAGCTAAATTAACAGACAGTTATTTTCTAACCAGACGACACAGGATGCACGAGAAATTTGGAATACGTAATGTATCACCACAAAAATAACTGGAAAGGATGACACAAAACACAGTATGTTTTTTTCAGTCTCCAGTTTAGGGAGAAAACAGCTTTTTGTGTGGACCTGAGTTCTTGGAACAGTTTAAGCTTATGCCAAGAAAAACATGTTGCATATATGAGTTAAAAGTAAACAGAATCAGACAAACAGAAATGCAGTTATGTTTATCCTATTAGCAGTCTTATAATACCATAGTCAAAAATAATACCTGTCGGTTGTACCTCAAAATGTAGAGTGGCAACTTCTGAAAGTAAATGTCGGGAAGTGACGCTTAAGTGTGTATGAATTGGAAAAAGATTGCTTTTTCTCACTGTATCAAAATGAGCCAGGTAGCTCCTCATGCTGCATTACAAATAATAGTTGCACTGATGCTTATATTTATTACTAAACACACATGTAATTTAAAAATTCCTCAAATAGCCCAATGGTTTGCTCACACACTATTTCTACAATACAGTAACCTATGCATCTCATATTTCACTTTGAAATATCACAATACTTGTTTTTTTTTTCAACACAGTATCAGGAAAAGCTACATTCATAAAATGGGGAGCATTTTCTAATTTAGATCAGGACTAATCATAGTTATTGTGCTAACTAATAAGTCCTCTAGTTCAAATGTAACAAAATCTTAAGTATTGACGCATATTTAAATGCCTACTCAGCACCCATAGATGTGCGAGGAGGCAACAACTCTCCAATATCTTTGACTTTGTCCATGCAAAGAAATTGTGGTTTCACATCAGTGCTTTGATCTGTTTTCTCTCAGACTGTGATAGCAGAAACTTTACAATAAACATATTCTTAGCTATAAATGAAATAAAAAGTACAAGTTCAAGTCAGAAATCTATTTCCTCTGGTGTTACTGTATATTTGTCAGTGTGACATAGCACATTTGAAACCCATAATCATAAAACAAAAATTTACAGCCAAGGTTTAGGGTCTACATCTGTTTCTCTGGTTTTTGTACTGCAATTACCCACTGGACAATTCAGAAAGCAGCACTATGAATCATGTACTGCACACATGGTAGTGCTGGTCACTTTTTTGTTAGTACAAGAGGCTGAGGATGCCATAATGTGTTTCACTGAGAGAGAGCGAGAGAGAGAGCATTAACTAGAATTAGGATGAGTGCACCAGGCTCTCTAATAAAAATTACTTTACTAGAAGCAACAGAGCACTTCTGAAACATTACAGGCATATTTATAGCATGGAAAAATTAAGAAGTGCATGCAGAAATTCTCCCCAACTAAGTACCTTGGGGGAAGCAGACTTTTTTCTCTTTTGCATGCATTTTACTATTAATCAAATGTAGCACTCTCTTGAAACAGTTTTGACAGTAGAGTAAATGGTTACTAGTGAATGATGTGTGTATTTAAGCAGTGAAAGCAGAGACAAAGTGATGTTTTCTTCTACTCCCTAGGCAAGAGCTGACACTAAGCTTGCTGCCTCAGCTTTGATACTCACAGATTCCTTTGTGTCAGTTGCTGGGAGAATCACTGGCAGTTCACTAACCCTGCCTCACACACAGGGGCTTTGATTTTTACCTCTTCATTGACGATAGATGTTAATATGAAACAGTACTTGCCTGCCTTGGCAGTGTTTTTTTTCCTCCCTCCCCCCCCAACTGCTGATACAAATCTGAAAAATCTGAAAATCTGAATTCTCCCTTCACTACTTGTAGTTTTTAGTGTTGAAGGATATTTTCTTCATGTCTTGAGCACATGAATGATGTCAAAAATTATGGGAAAGAAAATCACTAGGTCACAAGAGAATGGCTGAATATTTAAAACTCTAAGGTAGTCCTAGGAAATGGGTATCAATTATGAGCAAGAATTGCCCTGAAGAAAGTAAAACAGTAAAATTACTGGCATGAAATGGCACAAATGACATGGAAAAAATATGAAATACAGTAAAATTAAGCAAAAAAGGGGTTTCTTCAGTCTGGTATATACTACTATGCACAGCTTGCAATGACTGAAACAGGAATTTGCACTAAGAGGAAGAATTATTTCAGGCCTGAAATATAACAGCAATTGGCGAAAGACAATTCAGTGCAGAACAGTATTTTATTTTAGATGAGAAAAGCAGAGTTAGTCATCTCCAGACCCAGAACACAGACATGCAACCAGTTTGCGAATCACTAACAGATAAAGGCTTTTTGTCTGTTTTAATCAGTGGATTTGTATTTGTAAAGATGCCTTTAAAGCTGATTGCTTAACTTAAAGGCTATAGAAATAATTAATCTCTACAAACTTGATCATACAACCATGTTTCTTAGAATCCATACAATCCTTTGGCCTGGAGCCAGGGGAGAACTGCCCTACATGATAAAACTGGTAGTGTACCTGGCTCAGCAATCCATTTCTAAAAATGACTGCTACTAGGTCTTTCTAAGGAAAATACAGGAATCTCTAGTGACTGGTGAAGTATAACTCACCAATAGGTCCCCTAATAGCCTATTCTCTAACAGCAAATCACTTAAGCATTAAAGCATGAGATTTAATATCCCTTCCAAATTTTTTTTTTTTTTGTAATAGCCCTGATATTCTAAATACTCCTATATAGCCAGTGTCTTTTTGGATTGTGATAAATTCATAGCTCTGTGACACAGAAGTAGATAGTAAGTTATTAGGCTTTGAGATAAAGAAGGATAACTTTTAAAAAACAGACAAACAAACAAAAAAACACTGTAAAACTCATCCACGTTGCAAGTAAAGGAGAGAGACCAAACTGCACCTTTTTGAGGCCCCAAAAGCTGATGCCTGCAGGCTCCTGAAAGGTTGGCAAAGAGGCAATGACATCACATGCATGAAGAGGGAACGACATGCATTTTTGAAGGATATAAAAAGAAAAGAACATTATTAGATTAAACACTGGCTATATTCTGAATCTACACTTGCTGTTTATGAGGATCCTGCAGTGCAAACACCACTGCTAGATGGTTGCCAGAAAAAAAAAAGTGATGAAAAAAAGGATTGCTTCATTTTGTTTTGTTTTTAAATGACTAGAAACTTCTGTTTCAAGGTTTAGCCAAGAAAGAGATTTTTACTGTTAGCTTATAAATCCCTCAAAACATAGAATTATAATGGAAATGCTGAGGTAACTGGAGTTCCTGGCATGGCACTGACACATTGCATTATATAATCCAGGGAGAATGAAGATTGGGACATCTATAAAATCTAAGCAGAATCAAGATGTATGAAAGAGCAGAAGAGCAAGTAGAAATACTGAATGTTAAACTGCAGAGAATACTACTACTAACAATAAAGTTTCCTATATTCTGAATATGCTTTTGGTTGGCTGAAGGTGAAAGAGCGCAGAGCTCCATTAAAACTAAAACAGAGATTCACAAAGGTTGTTCAAGTAACTACTTTCTTTCTGCCTTTTTTAAGGAGGTAGAAAAAAGAAAGTTACCTAACAAAAAGATAGAATTTCCTGATGTTCTGATATCCTGAAAGGTGTCTCAGAATGTATAAATAAATAATCCAAGAACATGCAGAATGAATGGGAGCTCCCATTTATAGTTCTATAGGCATCTTAAATAGTCATCTTAGCACCCCAGCTGTAACCAGAATCAGCATATAAATTGGGACAAGAGTACTTCTTCTACAGGTTCACTAATTGCAGCTTAAACTCTTGATGAAAAGTTAGCCCTGCTGGCTTTCTTCCAGAAAAAGACCAAAGTTACTAAGCAGTGACTGGAATTCCAGCTCAATACATACATATATATCCTAACAAAGACTAACTTTACCCAAGCCCTATTTCATTTAAGTCAGATTTGAGCAGCTTTTAAGGCTTGTGCTCCTGCACTGCACAAGGACAACAATATAGAGGAATGGCAGAGGCCTGAGATGGCTGAAACACACTTGAGTGGAGCTCCAGCCACATAAAGCCCAGTGCAGGTGGGACTGGATTATGCCACAAATGCAAACTGCAATATATCCACACTCAGCAGCTTGACACATGTATTAATGACAATCCAGTTCCCACTTACCTAGTTCCCAAACCTGCATCAAACACTGAAAGAACAGCCCAGTATCCTATCTTTGGTATCTTAGAAAGAAGAATGAAGGGGTGATTGGAAAATGTGTTGGTATAGCTACCTGGCTAGCAGGGGTAATGACAGCAATGACAATGTGGTGACATCGCCTGAAATCTGCTGGTTATGATGATCATCATGCCAACACCTCCACTCTGCCTGTTGCCCTAATGCACTGTACTTTCATACCTTTGTTTCTGTCATGCAGATGTGCTTTCTGTTTGGGAACAGCCTGTGTAAATTTTTGCTGTAAATGAGGTAGAATTACCCAGAAACTGTGTAAATATAAAAATATTATATATAAAATATAAATATATACCTATATATTTAGCAAATCGATATCTGGTCTCATTTTTAGAACATGTGCCATCAAGGATGTGGGAATTAACTGAGGGCACATGTCCTCTGAGGGACACTGTTATCACTGTAACTTTTTTGATGTAGCCTGAAAAGTAAACTTTACTAACGGGGTCAGTGTTACAAGCATACAGGCTATTATAGTGCAAGTACTGTTGAGCAGGGAAGGGATTCTGTATATTCCTTTTATACTACAGTAACTGGGCTGTGACAGGTAACACTCTTTCAAAAAGGAACAACTGCTTCCTCACCCTATATTGTTATACCATTGTAACATTCAAATATAGATGAGATCTCAGGAAAAGTCAGGCTGGGCTGGACCTCACTTGCATTCAGAACAAGCAATGGCACCATCAATGACATCCAGTCTGAAATGTTCCAAGATGTTTCCTGGTTTTCAAATTCTACTAGAATATACTTATCAAATTGTTCTTTGGTGCATTCCTCAAATTCTACTTCACTTGTGCAATTTAAGCCAACAAAGAAAAACATGTATGGTCTCAAGCTGCTTCATTAAGCTAGTCCCACATGATTAAATAGATCTGCAAATTCCCATACCATTAGATTGTAAGACTCCCATATTGAACCACAGAAGGGATTGAATGTCCACACATATTATGTCCATGTTCAGGGAATCACAACTGACACACATGCTTCAATCAAAGACAACTTACAGAGCTGGGGTGTAGTTAGATATTGTGGTGGTGAACCGCATACTGCCCCAGGCTTCGTGCAGTATCATGGATTTCTTGCCCTTTTGGGACCTTTAGTCCAAATATAGCAGTGGACATGCAAGCTGGTCTCTAAGCATGTGATGGTCCCTCAGCATATCAGGCTTGACAGTTCTATAAAACTATCAAACTAGTTTTGCATAAACTAGACCAAAAACTCTTCATTTGGGTATCTTGACCCTTCTTCTGACTGAAAAGTTCTCCACAGACCTTGTCATCACACTGAAAGAAACCACTTCTTTCAATCCAATCACAGTTTTGAGCAAGCATCCTCAAGAACAGGCTTCTCATTCATGAGACACTGATCTTCCATGCATTGTTATCAGACTATTAGAAAAACAGACTTACTCGACTTCATATGGAGACATAGGAAGAAGAATGTGTGTTCTGTCCTTTGCCAAATGGCTTTGAGATCTCACCCTTATTGCAACCATCCATTCTATCTTGGGCATGAAATATGCCAAAGAGTACACCAAAAGACAGGGTTGTGGCCAAGCTCTTTCAAGGAATTATCAAGACTGTTGGATGGGTAAAGTAAGCCTGAATCTAGAGAAGCTTTGGTTACAAGAAATGCATGTGCACATTCTTAATCCTGAGAAATGTGCTGTAATTCTCCTTAAAAAGTACAGCAAGTTCTTATCCCCAGTCAGATCTTAAACAACAAGTTGGTGCATATATACTAATTAAAACCTTAAAAAAATTAAAGGTCCACCTGTTGGAGTCTTAAATTTGCCTGAAAATTGCTAGGTTTTAAATTTAATTTTATTTTTTAGACTTACTAAGAGCAGAAGGGCACACCACTGATACTAAAGCCTATACTGCTAGCTGAACAATGCAGGAACATTATGTCACTCAGAGGTAGAACTTCACAAGCATGCAAGGGAGGCTAAGAGCTTTGCCAACACAAATTACCAGACAGAACCTCACTGGAAAAAATGAGGCACTAAGATCTAAGTGAAGTGTAAAACTTACTGAGACTTGAATGACATGTTGACAGATACCACTCCACTCACTTGCTTCCTATCAGAGCCCAACAGCCAAAGCAGAGATTCCTAAGCAGTGTTTTTACAGGCTAGGTTTAGTCTTTCCCTCATCTTATCAGTAGCCTTCAAAGGGACTGTGGGTGGATCTCCTCCAGGGGGGAAAAAAAAAGAAAAACATAAAAAATAAAACAACAAAAAACCCCTCAGAAGTGCCACCTCTTCCATACAAATATATTGGCACAACCACAGAGACTTTGCTTGAACTGAGAAAACACACCTGGCTCTTCTAAAGGAGAAATTAAAGAATTCATGCTTCAGCCCTCAAGCCTTGAGTGGCCTTAGAGAAGAGGAATAGCTAAGGAGAGAGTCTAATCAGGATGCAGGGAAAAATCAATACTCGCTTCTTGAAATGCCTTAGGCAGGAAGGAACAGTTTAAGGTTGAGACATTTTTCTGCTCTTTGCACAAGAAAATGTGCTGAACACTGAACAGGTGAGAACACAAAGGTAGGAGAAGGCTTTCAGGAAGACTAAAAGCAATCCAAAACATGCTATACCCTAAAGTTCTTTGGGAAATCTTATCTTTTAAAAGCTTCCTAGTTTTGCTGCATGAGAGAGCTTTCTATACACAACTAAAAGTTGTCCAAAGTAACATTTTCAGGGATAAAAGCACACCATTGTACTGTTATTTTCTTACTTTGGTGTGGAATACGATTATTTAAGACTCAGTGGGAGAGTATGAAAGGAGCAGGAGTGTAATTCCAGTTCAGGAAAAACTCCAATAACTGACAACAACTAAGAAACACAAGATAGATGCATTGTATTGTAGGGGTGAGTCCCATTGGCTGGAAACCCTGACTCTCCCAGCAGGACTCAGTTACATAGCAACTCCTGAGGGCAAATTAACCCTTTCCCAGTTAACATACCTGGAATGATTTAAGAGACCTTTTCCTTCTCCTGCTACAGAATAATTTCATAGGTTTGCAAAAATGGTTTTGAAAAAAATGAGTGCTACCAGGTTAAAAGCAAAGCTATCTGACTCACCACAGGATACTGATGGTACAATGAACAGAGGATGCAGGGAGTTCACATCGGTCTAAATGATATTTTATATCATCAGGTTTTGTGACATATGTAAAACACAAAATGTATTTCTCACCAAAAAGTTCATGCTTTGTCTGTGGGGACCCTATCCAGACTGTATTTATCAAGTTCCAATGGTCTTTCTCACCCAAATTCTGCCCACTCATTGACTTCTGTCTACATAATTACCGAAGAATTAAAGAGTCCTCAGCTGGCATAGATAGCACTTAATTAATCTAAAAGATAATTTTTCACCATCAGAGAATGTGTTACTTTCATTCAGAATTGTACAGGTTGATTATTGTAAACTCTGAAATAACTCCTGCAAATCTTATAATACTAGTTGGTTTTCCCCTAATAGTCCTTTCTAATTACTGACATCAAGTAATTTGATGAATTTGGGAATCTCTATTTATTTCATCACAGCAATTTCCCTATTTTGTTTTTAGAACTGCATTACACTTTGTTGTGTACATATCAAATGTAAGCACAAATACTAGATACCATTAGCATAGGACTATTCATGTTCTTCTTGTTATCAGAAATAACAATCAAATCTAAAAAAAATCAATATCTAAGACAAGGATCCTAAAGTTCTCTATTTTTAAAATGTTAGAATTCAGCTACAGTATTTTCTCCCTTGTAAGAGAGCTGGATGGTCCCTGGGGACCAGGAAGGGCACATGTCCTCACTCAGGGTGTCCCTGGTGTGGTCACACTTCAGTGCTTTGAGCCACAGCTGCACACTGTTAGGAAAAAGGAGCTACTAAGTTTCCAGAGGAGGAAATAAGAGATCAGGCTGATGTGACATTACACTTACTTTTGACTGTCTTCTGGTCACAGTAAGTGAGGTCTGTGTATTTTCACTTTTCTTTTTTTTTTTACAGGCAGAATTGGACTCATGGTAGAACGGGCATTAAACAATGCTTGCAGGAAAGGCAGGCACCAGTGCCACTGCCCCAGTTCAGAAAAACAGGGTAAGACTATAACTTTCCTTTGCTCTGGAAGACCCAAGGACAGTCTCACCTGAAGGTTAGAGGAGAAAAGCCTTGAACCAGGTCATCTTCTGCACCTCTTCCCCCATCCACCATTCTCACACACAGCAGGTTCTGCAACACACAACTCCCACCAACATCTCTTCATGAAGTAAAATCACTGCTCAGCAGCAGCTCCTCAGTTCCCATTCAGACCAGTCAGAAGAAACCATAGTCTTGTTAAAAGTTTCTTTTGTTCTTAGTTGCTTTAATAAAACAGGTAACCTTTGTGTGTTACTGAAAGGACTGTCTACATGGTTAAGATATGCCTTGCTTTTATAAACATTTCACATTCTAAAAGTTCATCTGCATTTTCTTTCTATGGTTCTCATACATCACTTGCAAATCCAGATGGGATAGAAAGATATAATTTAAAATTCTATTTCATTTGGCTTCCTGTATTGTATCTTGAAAACTCATCTTGAATTACTTAGCTGCTGACTTTCACAAAACTAGGAGTACCAATATAGTGGGTGCAAGATTAGTACAAACAGAGCTACTTCAGAAATATTTTGTGATCTGAAAATTAATTAGGAAGAATCAATTTAATTTATTATTATGGAGTTTTTAAAGAAGTTCATATTTTGCTATCATTATTCACCTAAAACTATCACTGACGCCACTGGAAATGTAGCCTTTAAAAGGGTAAAACCTGAAGGACCAAGTTCAACATGTTCTGTTGAAAGTACCTTGTTATGTTCTGTTGAAAGTACCTTTTCATATAAATGCCAACACAGACCTATCAAATATTTGTGTTCTTCATTAAACTAATGCCTCCCTGCACCATAAACAAGATGGTGCAAAATATAGGTGTATTCCCATGTCCTCCTACTAAGGTAGGTGATATCAAACTAAATTTACAACCATATCATTATATCAATCTCCAGTATTACTGCATCAGTACTATAACCATAATTAACTAGCTGCAGGTCAAATTTCTAATAAATCATTAGAAATTAAATGTATAATTTGTCAAAACCACATGTCTTCGTAAATTGATTATTCAGAATTTAGAAGCTTTTTAATTAGGAAGAAATTTATGCAATACCATGTGTAATAATTACGAATCAGCTCTTCTGTGATATTTTTGTACATCAGCAAAAATTAAAACATTGGAAAACATTACCAGGTCATTGCAATATTTCAATGTCAAAAGAAACACATAGTTTAAATGTAGAGGTTAAAGATATTTTCCCGTATCTTTTACGTCTTATATAGCTTTATGATCTCAGAACTGGAATCATTAACCAAATACAAAATCAATGAGAAGAAGATCTAATCTGACCATTTTCAAGTGCAGAGTCACTAAAAATGATTTATGCCACTGTAACACTTTTTTTCCATGGTTCTGTAGTTTTACTAAACAGCACATATTCTAAGTCAAGCTTCCATTTTATGGTACGCTAAACAATATTTTGCCTTTCTCATCCCCTCCAGCTAAAATTCTGAAAGAGTTTAAAACTTTTAAACATCAGCTTTGTAACAAGCGTCAAGATGATGGGAACGACCCTGGCTGCCAAACAGAAAACTAGAGAAAAAGAAAGTTAAGTGATATTCGTTCACGGCGCACAAGAAGCAAAAATTATACTCCAGCTCCCCCGCTCTCCCCTCCCATGCTTTCACCACAGGCCTATTCAAACTCTGCACCCCCACAAGGGCTCTGGATACTTCTATCAACATTTCATAGGAGAAGATTTTTTTTGACAGAGAACACAAAAGCTGCTTTGTGTGAAGTCTGGACACTTTTTTTCTACCTAATAAAAACATGAATAGAAGTGGGACCTCAGCAAGCATATGGCAGAAAGTCTGGACTAACTGAAAAAAAGGGGCCTAGAAGAGTTTGCTCTCTGTCATTCCCCACCGTGTTTACTGGTGTATGTATATGGTGTAAATAAGGAGTATGCAGAGCAGCCCATAATGGAACATTGTTTATGTGCACGTCCTGGCAAATGCATATACAGCATGGAGGCTATTTCCAAGCAGAACATAAACACAAAAGGGGAGTGATGACAAACAAGTAATCCAAGGCAAGAAAAATGTTATTCCATATACAAACCAAACAAACTAAAGTGGTTTCTCCCCTGCTAGGATTCAACTGGCAGATCTCAGCTGCACACACTATGTAGCTGTTAAAGAAATGAGAGACATTCCAGGCTAACTGGTTGGCTTTCTTTTTCTTAAGAGACCTTATTATGCTCTCAATATTAAAAAGAAAAACACAGTTAATATTTTATTTTACTCTCTTGCAAAAACACAACAAAACAAAACAGCCCTTTCTTTCAGCCTGAATAGGAGCTGGGGAGATAGAGCTGATGCCAAGAAAACACCGTAAGGAATTAAGTCACAGCTTTTGTATTTCAAGTTCCCACTGAAAGATAGAGATGGTTCTTTCTTCTGCAGGTCCCTCTCACAAACCTATTACATGGATTTAGCAAGTGACACCAGTGTGACAATAACTTAGAGGTTTCATGCTCCTGGCAGAATTTTTTTTCTTATAATCCTTACTCATATAAAGAAAGAGGGTTTAGAAAATCCAAGTCCCTGCAATTTCAAGATAGCAAACCAGGGGGATGAACCTTTTTTTTGTGTGCTTACTTCTGGAGAACAGAGTCTCATGCTTTGACAGCTGCTATGTAAATAAATGGCTGTAATTTTATTCCTTTAAAATTAATTTCAAACACCCAGCTAAAGGAGGAAGGAAAGATGACAAGTAGGAAAACAGACAGTAGAGTGAACTGAGAGTGAACAACAAGAACCACAAAAAGTCAACTGATAAAGCAGAGTTTTTAAAATAATTAATAGGCATTTTTAGGATATTAGACACTAGAAGCTAGCAGCTTTAGTAGGAGACCACAGGAGGTCCAGAATAAAAATACTTTGTGATGTCCTACACAGAAATGCAGAGCCAGCCTGTGGTTTTAGCCTATTTTAAGACACTCAGAGTGCACCTCACTTTCTCCAAAGCTCTAGGTATAGACCCAAAAAATTGAAATACAAGTGCTGAACTGGGGTCTTCACCTATAAGTAAGATTTCTGCAAGTCTGTCAAATCTGGATGCAAATGTCCCATGTTCTGCCTATATGAACTCTTGAACCTTGGGTGCATTACTCATTGGGAAGTGATAGAGCCTGGGCTGGGAATACTGATAGCACCTTTACAATACATAGACAGTCCTTTATGGAATCACATTATTCTTTGATTTTCATTTTTTCATGTGTCACTTCCATTATACAAGACCAAATGAACCCTCACAAAGCCTCTCACTGGTGACTGGTTTGATATTAATATTTTTCAATTAAAATTACACTTTAGAATCCAAAGGAGGCTTATTAATTTTTTTTTTTTTTAATTACCTCTAAATGTACACCTACCTCATCCCAACATGACCTTCCACACACCCACTGCTTGGTTTTCTCTTCAGCTGCTTGCAGACTTGTACAGAGCCTTCACTGTGCTTCACAAAACAACACATTTCTCATAATTACTCTTGGCTGCATGGACCACTTACAGCACGGTGACAGGGAGGGTGCACACCAATGCCAAGTACAAGCTCCCATGCTCTTTCCTCATTACAGAAGGTATTTCTTGTGGCTGAATACCTTCTGCATATTAGGGCTGTTGGCTGTATGAAGGGAAGATTTTTGTGATGTGTGCCACACTGGGCAACCGTACTGCAAAGAAGAGGATCTGTGATGGCTGTTGCAAAGCTGAGTCACAGTGGGTGCTCTAAAGATTTTAAACAAAAAAGGTTTTAGCAATACTCCACATCTTACCACTTAATATTAAAGAAAGGTACTAACCTATGGGAAGAATCTTAAAAAATGTTGCCCGTGTATAAAATTCATCGTGAGATTTAAAGAATCTTTTTTATTCTCTTCATCTAAGTTTCACCGGTCAAGTGCAAACCATTCAGTTTTCATCTGACAAGTTTTCAGCTTTAAGGACTCAGAAGAATGGCCTACAAACATGACCAGACTGGCATGTTGAAAGGCTAGGAAACTGAGGGATAAGGAAGAAGTACTCTAAATTACTAGCACTAAACCTTTTAATTTGTATGTCAGCATTAAGACTTAGCTTACATTTGCGGCTGACAAAACTGAGTAATTCAGACATGCTAAAGTGAATTCAGGACCTGCAAAAGAAGAAACAAAGGTATTGAAAAGGTACTGTGAAAACACTCTGAGACCAGCTTTGTGTTCCTTACTAACTGTTGCCCAAGCTATGCAATCTTATACGTTGTTGTTTACTAGACAACTACATAAAAACTAGTATTCTTTATATACTCTTCCCATCTCCCCTTTAAATTAAAATTGAGTTGTTATTTTAACCCTACTCAAGTATGTAATATAGTGATGATTGTAAATCTTTATGATCACAAAATCCCTTTGATTTATCCCTCAATTTACTGACTTTAACAAACATAATCCTAAAAAACAATACAGAGGAAGATCTTACAGGCCTTCAAATGATTGAGAGGGAGCAGGGAATGACTACATAAGTAAAGCTACAGCTTCAGGGCTCAAGACTTTCCCTTTGGGAGGCTTTCTGAATGCTGCTAATAAGGTCCTGCCTGTGGAACCAGAACAATATCTTCATAAAAAAAAAAGACCTTCAGTGTGGGAAGATACAATTTTCCAGAAAATTTTTAATAAAAAGCTAATAGATGTGGGACCTGAATCTAACAACAGACATAAGTATGTCTAAATACATAGGAAAACATGAATATTATTAAAGGTGGCCAGTCAATCCTGTCTACCCCCCACCTCTAGATCTTTAGTCATGAACATGAGGATGTTCAAAGCTTATGTGAAGATACCAGACTCAGTTCTCCACTATTAGTGACCATATGGCAACAGCCAGTAAAACACACAAAAATAATTATTTCCTTTTCTGCTCAGTATTCCACGCTGTGATAGGCAGAAGAAAATACATAGATATTTATGTCTGCAAAGCAAAGCAAAGCATACTTGCCTTGTCTATCAGCCTTGGCCTTAGCCAAGATGCAGTCACCACCCTGCATCACAACTGACCCTCTGAAGATTCTTAGAATCTGTATTAAACCAACATTTTAGCCCTAACTCTCCCATATGAATTCCAGAGGGTCTATGCACAGGCATGACAATTCCTTTTGTCTGTACCTACACTCATAAATACAATGGACCGGGGCTCATTTCCAGCCCTGAGGTTCAGCTTGTATTTCAAGCATCGCCCACTCCATTACAGCAGTGGCTTGGGGATAACTACAGAGATAGTTCCTTGCTCAGCTGCCCCCGATCCACACCTGGCACATTTGGGGAGAAGAGGCCTGCATGCTACCTGTCAGTATGGACAACTCACAGGACATGACCTCAGCCCATGCCCTGACCCTGTTTGTTTTTCTGATAGCATTTGAACCCCTGCAATTCACTCTATCCACCAACATGGGCAGGAACTAAGCAAGTCTAAGAGCTTCCTATGGCTTTTGCTGATTCTCAGGACAGTTCACCACACTCTAGAGGAGAAAGAGCCCATGTGAGTAGGTGTGAGACTTCAAACCCATGAGAAGTTTCCTGAAAACAAGAACTGGAACAGCCACTGTCTTTTCAAGCATCATTGCTAGCAGAGGGCTGGAGTCCTTCCATGAGTGCTCTTTGCTGTCTCTGGAGCTGCGTGGTTTGGGGAAGAGCTGCCTCCACTTGGCTAGCAACACTTATGCAACATTTTTATATGCTCACTGGATCCACACAAGAAATCTGATCAACTACCTTCAGGAGCCACCCAAAAACTTTGGAAGCTTCCAGCTGGCTCGCTTGTTTGCCCATCTTGGGTTCTCACATATCTTATATAACATTCCCTTATTAAAAAATACAGAATTTTTATGGGTTTTGTACTGCCTAATATTTAATCATATATATACAAAAAGTTAGTGCCTTCAGTGACATCACCCTCCTCCTGAGCTGAGACATGGAGAGCTATCTGATGAAAGAGTGAAAAGAGTTTTTTATATTTTTCTCTCCTGCATGTATCATCCAAATGGGCTTGGCTTACATAGGAGTGATGTAATGCCTCTTTTGAAGACATACTTAAAGGGTCGAAAAGTAGGAAAATATAACTTGGACGCACCAACAGGACAGTTTATCACATGGGAATTCTGGTCACCTGTTTGGAGTTTAACTGCAATGACAGCATGTCTCTTAGTGCTGGCACAGGCACATGAAACTAGAGGTCACTTATATTTCATTAGTACAACAAAGCATTTACTAGTTTCTTATTAGTGAGAAGAAAAAGTGCCATCCTGGTTAGTAAAGATAGCTAAGCTTCCCCTAACTCTAAAATTTGGTGTTGAGACAACTCAGATGCCTAAGCTTATCACACCAGCAACAAATTCACTTCTGGGAGGAACCTACCCTATCTTCTCTCATTAGTTTGATCCCAATTCTGTCTATTTTTTGGCTAGTCATCATAGCCATCATTATCCTTGCCCTGATCTAGCTAAAAGAACTTTGGCCAAAAAGGCAATCATTTAATGTGCCTAGTAGGCTCTCCATACCCACCCAGAATGTCTACTGTCAACATGGAGACCGGACTGCTTCCAGGGTGAAGGTGTTGGTCACCTAGTTAAGATGCCAGGAGGGAAGGGATAAACTCCTTGGCAGGTGTAATGAAGGCCAATCTCTCAGCCAAGGAGCCAAGGCCAGCCAGTCCTTGCCCTGTACCCCCCAGGGACAAGGCAGGCTACAGTACCACACAATAGACTGGCATAGAGCTGAGCACTATGGCCAAGGGACAGAATCCTTTCAGTGATCCCACCCAAAAGCAGAAACCACTGGAAAGCCAACTGCAGTGCACACCTGCTAGTCAGAGAGGAAGAAGCTGGCATGAAACATGACTGTGTAACTTTGTGTAAAGGGGACTTTTAACAGCAAAATCTCCAGACCTTAATCTGTCAGAAGCACAGTGCTACTGCAGCTTCCTTATCTTCAGCAGGGTTTGTTCATGTTCAGCACCTTAAAATGAGACCACCTCTTAGTTAACAGGGCTGACAGCAAATACTTTATCACTAAATAGAACCAGTTAAAATCAGACAGTATTGGAGGTCGACAATCTAGGCTTAAACACCCTCCTGAGCTAATCATGATGCTCCTAGGGCAAAAACTATGAAAGAAATATGACACTTAAGCACAAAATTGACATATTTTGCAGAAGAATAGACAGAGTTATTGAGCAGAATGGTTTTTTAAGCATTTCTGTGAACTCAATTCTGATCTCAAAATATATATAATCTGTTGGGTTTACATGACATTTCCATTGTTGATAAACTATGTTCAAATATATCAGGCAGAGGATAGCCTACTTGTTTAAAGTTCTAATTGTCAATTTTAATGGATGGATAGTAACAAAATTTGCAATCCTGTGTTAGGGAAAAAGAGCCTAGACAGAATTATATAAGCAAAAAAAAATATATAAAGCATTTTCCATAACTATTTATGTTTTAAATTCATGCCTTCAAAGCCAACTGCATGCCACTGGAGTGAAGGATTTAACAGTTGTGGGTTTCTGTTGTTGTTTTTAAGAGTTAGGGATACTGAGATTGCTCAGTCTATAGAGAAGTCAGTGTAGTTGGAAAAGTGAGTGAACAAACATCTTTACTGCTACAGCAAACAAAACCTGATACTGATTTTTTTTATCCATAATGTAGACGTCACAAAAAGCTACATAGATGTAAACCCACTGGAAACAATAGTTACTCTGAATTGTTGCTGGTCTAATATAGCAGAATTTGACCTGACACGAAGGCAGAAGAACAGCTTTGCAACTGCATTTATACAAGAAAATAGTAACATAATATATTCTTTACTTAAGAACCCTACAAAATATTTAAACACTGACATAAACTAGTTTTCCTATAAAAAATTGTTGCTGAGTTTTCAGGGCCACTATAGGCTTTGTGATAGTATAATGTAGTATTAGTATGAATTTGGGCCAGCATTTTCAAACCAAACATTTAAAGCTAAGATAAATATATTTTTATGTGCCAAGTATTTATGGTTCACAGACACACTGATATTGACTGAGTCGGGCAGGACAGATCTACTCCAGCAGTGAATTTTAGGGATGCAGCCCCTGCTTGCATCAAATTACAGTAACTGTGCTGCTGGTCCACAATCACAATATGAAAGGCCAAAGGTCTCTAGAAAAACTCAGTCTCTTATAGGTGGAAACAGAGTAGCAAAGTTTGGTCAGTAACTTGGGGGCTAGTCTCATCCTGTCATTAGCATAATTTTTTTCATGAGAACTTAAGATCAAAAACGCAGTCAATTCACAAAATACATAGCAGCCTTAGAAGTTAAGAAAAAGGCCATAAATCACATTTGAGCCAGAGGAAAATAAGTACCATGAGAAGTAGTACTTTTTGTTAGTTTAGTTTTTGTTTTCGGACAGCTTTATTTATACACAGGATGAAAAAACACTGCAAAAAGTTTTAACACAAACAGGTTTTTAAGGTGATCTCTATGTACTACAAAAGTAATTTACATTTCCATTATCAGTCTTAAATCTTTCCTGAGAGTCTGAAGTCCAAAACAAGTTTCTAATCTCAGCCACTGTCTACACCACCCATTCAAAATGAAACCCTCAAAGCTTGGGCTCCTTAAATCAACTCCATTTGGTGTGAGGCTGCTGTTTCCTGCTTGTTTGCTTTTGGCCTTCCTGCATATTGGTTCAGGACTTAGGGCCGAGCTCAGCTGCAGAGATAATGCAAAATCAGAACGATTCTTTTCCTCTGGCTGCCAAGGAAATCCCTGCTTTAGATTAGAAAATAACTAATGATTGTGTGTCCCTGTATGCTTTGGAGTAGGGCCCCTTATTTTATCTACATGGCAGCTACCTGTCAACGTGTGGTGCTTGGAGTAGCGCACTGGGAGTTCATACACACCAAGACTATCTAAACAGACCATTAAGTGCTAGTAAAGTAACACATGTGAACGACAGGTCAATAAATTTTAAACAACTTATGTTCACTGCAAAGACCTGGCTGTTTTAGAACAAGCTGTGTTTACATAAAATCAATTTTTACAAGCATCTAAATAATTAGGGAATATACTGTAATAATAATTATATTCTAAGTTCAATATAATAGTTCCAAACAAATTCAATGTATCAATTGCTTGTTTATACAATTCCCCCCCACTCAGTTCCCAGGTCTTGCTTCTTAAATAACTCCTCCTCTTTACAGAAGGTGTTCAAAATCCAACTTGATTCCAAATGAGAAGGAGCTGTTACTTTTTATACTAATGTGTCCTGATGCTTACCCCACTTATCCATCTCATGTATGTGCAAAATGACTAAGAGGTCAGTAAATCACAATTCTAACCTATGTTGTTATTTAACCCCTTCTATCTATATTTTCCGATATTTATTTAAATCAGATTATTTACCCAGAGCAATCTGTGCATTAACAAAAAATTAGAATTATCCAAATTCAATTTTGAATCAAAAATTCAAAAGCTTTGGATTAAATGATGGTTGAGATTTCACCTTCCCATTCTTTAAACAGTATCCATCTATGAATTTAAAAGCTGCATATGCATACTCAAATAAACATATACACATGCCACATGCATTCACACCCAATTGCAAGTAGATGGCAAATAAAAGAAGCCAAATTTCACAATAAAGACTAAACTAAATGTTATCCATAGCTACAATGGCAAAGACACTGGCAAACTGATTTACAGGGCTGAGTTTCCACTTCAATTTTGTTGCTTTTCAGCTACAGGCAAAAGAATTTAGCATGTTGTGAGCACTATAAATTCACATTTGCCACAAGAACCCATGATGCCATCTGTTCCCTGGAGCGTTTACATAAAGTATGCCAATGCAAACCATCTGCAAACTGTTCTTGCATGCGAATTCTTGTGATAATGCAATGTGGTGCATTTGCAATTTCAAGCAAAGACCACTTGAGCTTCTTTGTAATTGCCATGCTTAACTCAGATGTTCTATAGAAACCTCTTTAGAACAGGATTGTGGGGTATTTTGTCGGTGGTTTTGCTGAAGTCCTTGATGTTAACTCTTTACCATTGTTTTCAGGCTTCATTACAGCAAGATAATGGTGCACCTTAAGTTAAAGATGAAAGGAGGCAACACAGAGAAGGGGACATCCTCCATTCCCTTGAGCTAAGGACTTTTAAACAAACTCTCAACCTTTTGGAAACAAGAGAGCAAGACCTTTGCTACTTATATTAAGCACTGGATTGTATGAACTGTGGGTTTGCAAAGCACTGCAGTTCTTTCTATCCACTGCAGAATTATATCTCAGTTTCTCCTTTTCACAACTCACTTTTTTTTCTTCTTGCTATTTTAAAAAACTGATGGGAAACAAAATGCTTATGAATGACATACTGATATGCACTGATATTGTGAGCAGCAGTGGAAATTTTCTGAAATAGTAACGGTAGAAAAGGTACACACACACTCTACATTCCCCCCAACAGAAGAAATCTCCTCAGATCCCCCAGCAGTTGGGGCCCTGGTCAACTCTTTGCTAAATAGATAAATTACTGAGCCTCTAAACCATTTTCTAGCTTTCTCCACTTGGTATTTAAATTTTAAATAACCATTTCTCTCCCCACACAGTGAATTCGAATGTAGAATTCCCTATCTTGGATCAAGTGAGCTACTGTGAGTAATCTGTGTGCATTTGTGTTCTGCTTCCTTTTCTGATTTGCCATAAAAAGGAGTGGCCAGTATCACCACTTAGTCATACTTCTTTAGGTAGCACGATTTCACACTTCTGCTGCTACCAGATATAACATAACTTTGCTCTTCCCTACTACTCAAACATGCCTTTAGTAAAAGCCACTCAGGAAAACAAAGATCTGGTGGAGCGCTTGGGTGACACCCCTCAATTAGCCAACCTGACACATGCAGCACGCCTGTGCTGCCGCCACTCTCCAGCTATGAGCCCAGCTGACTCCAGTGCATTAGCTGATGGTTGAAGAGTGTATTATAGACTGACTGTAGAAACGATTAGCAATACTTAAAAGATTCAATCAGCTTGTAATTTGGCTCAGAATGCACTTGTGCTCTGTGAAAATGACAGTCTGAATCTTCCCCACTCTGTGAGTGTTACTACTGGGAAGTTTCTCTTGACAGCTATCCCCATATACCAGCCTTAAACTAAATTCTAGTAAAACTAGTTATTTCCAGATTAATATTAAATGTAATTTCCAGACAATATTAAAATGGTGAAGGGTGACATATATGATATAATTAACTTTGACAGAGCTTTCATTTGTTTACATGCAGGGGCTTTATTTTCCCTTATCTTGTTTTTGTAAAGGAAGAAGCAAGCAAGAGCTGACATACATATGTGGTGCACATCACATCCCTCCCAACATTTCTACAGCCAGTGAATGCCAATTTTTAGTGCCAAATCTGCCTTTCTTCAGCAAACCTGCTTCCTAGCTCCCTCCTGAGCCTCTGGGACTAGTAGTCACCCCAGGCTGTTTTCTAGAGTGGGTTATGTCATGCTTTGTTGGAAATTTTCAGCACACTCAAAATTTAAGTAAAAGAAAACAAGAGATTATCAAAGTAGCAGGAATACCTGAGCTTCTTTGCCTGTGGTCGCTCACTTTCACTGAGCAAGCCCCAACAGCATCTGTCACTAAAGCAATGGATTGTTTTGCTCAGACATCTGTGGGTCACATTATTTCACAAGGCTGCAGCAAGAGGGGAAAGTAAAACTGAGGCAGGTTATTAATCACTTACCGTTTCCTGTACGACATAGAGGAAATAATCAAGCAGTAGAGTGGGTTATAAAGGGAGATTCCTGAGAAACAAAAATACGCACTTCATTTAAGGCATTGCAGGAGGCCGTGTGATAGAGGCGGATTCAGTTTGTGGAAATTTGGCTTTATTTTATTTATGTTATTAAGTAACTGACAACAGCTGCCACATCTAAATGAGGGTATGATGGCATTCACCCAGCAACTGAGAAGAGCAGTGCTTCAGATTTACAAGTCTTCTCCATTCATATCCAAAAAGAAAACAGGGTTTGCAGGGTGGAACAAGCCCAAACTACTCTCAGTGATATTACACGACCAGATCTGGAGGGAACTTGCCCCATATAAATTAATGCCAGCCTTAACAAGAGTAACTTTGATTCATTGATATATGCAGCTGTGTCCTCACTAGGGAGTTTTCTGGCTACATAGGATTTTATACATCTGTCAGCTTTAAATCAGGGATCCAAATATAGACTGCAGCATGCCAGAACACTCCATCAATTTGTCCCTTTCCCTTGGGCCTATAAAGCACTAAATGGGCAGAGACTCATCAGTGAGGGATCAAGTCCTGATCCTACCCGCACCCCGCAATCCTGTTAACCTCAGCAGTGCAAAATGTGAGTAAAAGGAAATGAAGCTGCACCCAATTTTAAAAGTATCTCCCCCACCTCCTGCCCCAAATTTTTAATGTACAGCGGATTGAATTTTTTTTTCCATTTTTCCTCCTGCCAAGCAAATGTGCGGGCAGTTTCCTGCAGCTAGCAGGGTGAAAAGTCAAAGGGTACACAGCATCAACAACGATGAACACCAAACTGAATGAGACCATTTTTTGAATCATAATTTCTGTGAAAAATAAGGGAGATAAAACTTCCTTAGAAGATTTTTTTTTTAAATCTACACTGAAGCAATCACCCAAAACATAGCAGAAGTGGCTAACACAGAAGGAAGGCTATGGGGGCAGTGTTCTGTGGTTTTGTGTGGGTTTTAGCTACATTAAGAGAAGAAGACTTAGGGCTGCTACCTTTGGTAATTTATGTGAGGCATTTCTAACACTGACCTATTCTTCTGTTATGCTTGCAGGACAACAAAGTCTTCTCCCTGTTTCTGCTCTACCCATGAATTTCCAAAGGAAAAAGAGAGCATTCAAAATCGGAACTGGTTGTGCTGGCAGATGAAGATGCTGCTATGGCAGCTTGGCAGTTCAATACCAAGTGAGTTAAATAGAAATAAAATTAAAAATTAGCCCATTTAAGCAGTATCAACTGCAGGTAATGGTGATATTCACAGTAAAAAAAGCCTCACATTTCACTAATATTATTGCTATTAGTATTGATGGACCAAACTTTTAGTAAATACAAAAATCTCTAACATGGAACACTGCAATGCACAAGAAGCAACTCCCACACCATTTTCCCCCCCTTTTTTTTTTTGTATTACTGAGCTTCATATTTCAGTCTTTAGAAATAGCTCAGTCATCAAAGACTGTGACCCCCATGAGGGCACTAATTGAGGAATGGATAGAGTTTCCCAGAGACTAACAGCCCAGGGTAGTGAGGCTGTGCTGCCCTGCTACAGCACTGCTGTGAGGAATACATATATGACAAGACCTTTGGTCCGTAACTGTGATGGATACCAAGTTGCTACAGCAAATATTGCCCTGGATGACTGCCAAGGATTAATCTTTTGACAATTAGGAACTTGTTTCATTTTGCAGCATAAGCGAGGGTATGCCTTCACTAACCTAATCTCAGTTTGAGAGTTGTCAAGCATATTCTTCAATACAAAATTAAAAGACAGGCTGTTTTATCTTCAAAAGAAGTGACTGGAACATAGAAAATCACTCTTAAATCTATCACTGGATATAGGATTAGATGAAGACTGACTGTGTTTCACTGATACATACAGCTTTCAATACCCTCTTAAAAATCACAGTTCTAAAATATCAAATGACAGAATCTGGTAGAAATTGTATTACTTTGTAGTGATCAAATTCTGTCCTTAGATGTACATACATGGGCCTTCACTTTGAAGGAAGTGGAGAGCAAGCCTCCATAACCAGAAAGCCTTCATCTGAGCACAGAATCTGACCCACAGATGCAGGAAAACATCTCTGTTTGATGTAGCAGATTTCTATCCTTTTAGAAGAGTAGCATCTGGACCTGAAAGTATTTTAACACACTGAGACTGATGCATTTGACATATTGTAGTCTTGCTGAGTTCCTTCCTTTATTTGGAGATGATGAACTTGATAGCAGTCTGCACTACCAAGTGATTAATCAGTCACTTTTGTAGAGGTTATCTGTTAAAAATATATTTGATTAATTTGGTCCAATGACAGAAGAGGAGCTATAGATCCCTTACAGCTGACCCAGAGGCCATCACTGTATAACAATGGACAGGTTTCATTTATAACACGGTGAACACACATGGAAATCTGCTTGTAATTAGAAAGTGATAATGAATCCATCTATCAAAAAGAAGCTGGGTTGTCAGCAGTTCTGGATGCAAACCCTGATATTTACTGTAAATCCCTCTGGCCTTCCCTGGGGAGTATAAATGTAAACATGTCTTCAGCACCTCAGACAAAGGTCTTTCTAGGTTCTGGTTTTAAGAAAGAGATTTTTCTTTTTGGTCAATTCGTGTTCTTGCTCTAACAGAGAATAAAAGTGGCAAGTGATGAGTTACAGACATTAATCTTTTTCTTCAAACATTATTGTGTCTGTTTCAGCAGAGGAGAAAGACACTTAGAGACTGATGATCTGAAAGACAAATGAGATCTGTACAAACAGAAAATGCTTGAGTGAAGCAGAAGTACAACTGCCTGCAGGTAACAGAGGATAATTCAAGAGAGTTGTGTACCTAGTGTAAGTTCCTGACAAAGGGTACCGGTCACTCAATACCTATAAAGATTACTGGGGTGATACTACGGCTGTTTCACAAATAATCTGATTAACAAGAGCTTCTGAAGAAGGCTCAGGCTGAAAAAGGACTTTGAGATTATGAGTTTGGAAACTGGAAAAATAGAATTACCATCAAAGTAAATGATCAAGAAGAATAAAAGGGAATGGAAAGCACTTGGAAGAGCCCTGACAACAGCTGCTAGCCTTTTTCCTTTTTATCAGCATTCAGGTGGAAATATCTGAAGATACTAGAACTCCAGTTCCAAACAGCAACCGTAACAGGAACAGAGCCATTACTCAAGGTACCTGAACACTTCCATCACCCTGGGCAACTGATAATCAAATGTAAGTAACGTCCCTGAAGGAAAGCCACAGTAAAAGAGTTCAATACATTTCTGAATATTGATTCCTTCCAGAAACCAGAGCAATCCAGATAGGACTGAAAGAAAATGGAACATCAGTCTTTAGTGTAAAATCAGTTACAATCCAATTAAGCATCTACCAGAAAGCCAACATAAACACTCACATGCAGCAACAAAAAACAAAACCATGTAGTAATAGTCCTCTAAAGTCTAACACCAGAAGATGAAGAGACCTGGCCTGTTTCACAGCCATAGACAGATGATTAAAACATAAAACACACATGTCAGAATAAAACTGTTAAATAAATCATTTTACAAGGAGGAATTCTAAGGTTTATTTCCACTATTTTCTTGGCAACTAGCTAATTACCTGCTTATATCTTCTTAAGATGAGGAGGAAGCTGAAAAGAGGCCATTAATAAATCAGATGCTCCCCAGCAGCCCCAAGTCTTTAAACACAGTGGACAGCAGTTTTTACTATGGGAGAGTATAGCCAAGCTCATAACAACATTACTCAAAAAGTCCAAACAGCCCTTCAGCCGCCAGTCTTCTCAAGTGTTTGTGGGGGAAAAGTCCATTAAGAAAACTCTAGAATATACACACATGGAAGAAAGTGAAGAAATGAAGCACAGTGGAGCAAAAAAGGCTCATGTCAGGCAACCACAGCAAGGATTCTGCAGCAGAGACACAGTGTCAGAGCAGCAGGACCATCCAGAATAGTTCATTATTGCAGACAGTAAAAAAGCGTCCCTATGGCCTCATGAATAGATACCACTGACCATTCCTAGGGGCATGATCATGGCTTTGCCATGAGCACTGAATACCTGCAAGATACAGCCAGGCTGGGGTGGTTGGAGTCAGAGCTTTGTGCAATCTTCCCAGGAACCCTCTTGTGTCTGGACATGGAGAAAGACCAGCATAGCAAAGAGAGGAAGTGACCAAGAACAGTCTTCAAACAATACTCTAAAATATGAAACTCGTTACTTCACTGGACAGAATCACCTGGTCAAAGCAAAAAATCTGAAGTAAAAATTTAGCTTTCAACCATAATATCTAATTCAAATTAAAATGACATGAAGAAGTCAAAAAAATCCAAACACAACCACACCACTTCAGCTAATGTAATGGGAATGAGAAACAGCCTTCATTAACACCAAATCCAGCAAGAATGTAGACTGTCACTCAGCCATAGGTAAATGAACCAATTCAGAAAATTTGGTTAATTTTAATGCGGTTGATAAATGCTCAGGAGAGTACTTGCAGGTAAGTATGACCAGAGGAAAGAAAGTGTCAGAAGAAACACACTGCCTCCTGCAGCCAAGGCAGAGGACAGCCACCACCATGCCCTTTTCAGCACTCCAGAGAAATTGTCCAGAACAGCTCCGGGTGGAAGGACAGATAAGTGCCCTAACAGCCATTTCATGACAGGACTCATATGCCCACAGCCCTTGGGATACCATCAACAAGGTTTCAAAAGGGGTTTATTTATGGAAGACAACCATTCAGACTATAAGCTCTCACACAGTTGCAGTCCCAACAGAATCAGGCAGAACTAGGGAATTACAAGACACTGCTTGTCCTCTGTAATTCCAACTGTTACTATGGAAATAGAAGGAATTTTTCTGGCACTTGCCAAATGCAACCAAGAGCTGCTGCACCTATAGTGACCTAAGGTGGACAGACCCAACCACCTATGCTAGTGGAGCTGTCACTGGAAGGCAAAAGGCCCTGGAAAAATAAGGCTACTGAAAGCAGTGCAGTAGGAAAGATCAGGCAACAGAAAGGCTCAAACAGATAAAGGATCCCAGAGTGGAGAACCATAAGGAAGAGGGGGGAGGACAGTGGAAAGCATGATAGGAGAAGAAATGGAAGAGAAGGATGATGCAGGAAGAGGTACATCAGCACGTATCACTGAAAAAGGTCCAGAATTTAACAACTGCCACAGCAAATGCTACTCAACCAGTAACACCAGTCCCTCCCAGCACACCATCCAGCAACCTGCAGAAGGCAGCCTTCATCTTAGTGTTTTGGTGCCAAGGAGTTGAGTGCAAAACAGTTAGTTGGCAAGCACTGAGCCTTCAAATTCTACATGACTGAATGTGTTTCCCCTAATAAAACAGATTTATTAATACACTTCTATTTTTAAATGTGATTTTTAGAAACTGTGTCATCCAAGAGGTACACTGCAGGGTGGAAGAATGGAGATGCAAAGAGAGGAAATAGATGCCTTCTGAGTCTTGCTCACTGGGACAAAGCTATTGGGAAAGCAGCACTAGGAGAGCAGCAGATATGGAGCAGAAACCAAAATTGTGAGTGGTGATGTTAGTGAGGATGCTGGTTATGCAGGCATGTGCAACAGGGCCACGTGGTTCTGTTAGATACCCAGAGGTTCTGAAACGCAGCTGGATCAAGCCTGAGTTGTGTGCCAGGTGAAGGCAAAAGTCAACATTAAAATTCCTGCAAAGGCTGGGCATGGTCAGTGTTACCGTTTGTGAAGTGCCACAGAAGCTCTACATTTTTCAGACACCTAATGATATTGAGGCACAGAAAGAAAGCTAAACAAAGAGCTTCATTCACTCCAGCTCCATTAAAAACACGGAGAACAAAATCAGTTCCAGACATGTGGGAAAGTACCAACAATTGCTAGCAAAAACAGTAACACTAGCATCAGTGTTCCAAGAGAAAGAAAAAAACCACGATGAAATAAAAAAATAATCACATGAATCATAGAAGATGTTTTCAACAATCTCAGTACAATTTAAAAATAATTATGAAAAGAAATCAAAACTAGCTTACTTAATTAAAAATGTACATGTCTGAAAGATTAACACTGCTTCAAATATATTATTCTATAAATGGTCAGTAATAGCAACCTATATAATGAGTACACTGTAATTAAGAAATATAGATAGCAATAACTTAATGAGGACATCATATTTTCCCCTAAGGAAGGACATGAGCACTGATACATCCATCTGTTCTCTTCATACCTAGAGTCTTGTCCTGGTGGCACAGTCCTCACGTACTTCAGCCCATACTATTTTATGAGAAGCATTGGTCAGTGCAGTAAATGTCCTTACATTTTTATGCTGGCTTTTGAATAATAAAAGCATAGCTTACTGACATTTAATCGAGTAAAAAGAGGTTTGTACCTAGCCATACTACTTATTTCATCCTTGTCTGGCAAAGCTAACTGAGAATCTCTTCTCTACCGTTAAGTGATCTTACTGCCCTGTCAAACTGCTCACTCCCCACTCTCCCCCACACTTGGGAAAAGTCTTGCTCATAGCCAGAAAAAGCAGTAATAATCCATCATCATATACACAGAGCAGGTCCTCAATTCCTTGTTTTCTTTTATTTTACCTTCTCAACAACCACTCACTTTTCCTTCTCGGAGAAACCTGTCTCTCATTCCTCTTGCTGAAATGGCATCCTTAAACTTCAAACACAACTGCCTATATTGCCAATGTTTTTTTTTTTGGTTTTTTTTCTGACATCTCCTAAAGCGATCAGGGCTTTTGAGGGCACAGCACTGCCCAACTCAGCGTCTTGAACAGATTTAAATGATCAAGTATGACCAGTATTTGTTTCTGTCAAATGTATCATACAAATACTGCTCTGAGAGTGTTTTTATGAGTAGCACAGGAACATATTTGGAAACAAACAAATCTTATCCTTGGGACCAGAGACAAGGATATTACGGAAAGAACATTTTGGTGCATGTGAGTGTATGTTTTCCCACTTACTGCCCAGTAGGGAGGAAGGTGAATTGCTACTTACTTGCACAAACTGTGGCAAGATTTCCAATTCACCCTGCCAGGCTCAGACAGTATTATCACCTGCATCAATTAGGGTACCTTAGCAAGGGGTTTTGCAAAAAAATTACAGTAATGGCTTTATCAAAGCATGAATACATAAATGTGCCTTCATTTATGAGGAAGAAAGAAATGATTAGAGTATGAATGCATCGTTTAGGGTAATTTGCAAAACAAGAGGACGTGATGTAGGCACATTTGTTGGTAGGTAAAAAATAGTCACGAGAACAAAAAAAATGTCCCACTGAATTTCCTCTCTGCAGGCCAATGTCCTCCTTCCCATTTCCTATTTGGTTTTTAACTGATACTTTTATTTTTTCCAATAAAAATCTGGACACTATTTCTATTAATCTTAAGGGTTTGTATAAGGTTCCTTATAGCAGCTGCTATGTCAGCCTGCCCTCCAAATCACTCCAAACCAGCACCACAAAGACTGCCAACAAAGCTTCTCAAATAAGCACAACTGCAACAAGGATTTTCTTGATAAGAACAGTCTGTTCCCTAGGTATCTCTCTCTGCTGTGGTGCAGTTTTTCCCATGATCCTCCCAGCTTAAAACCAGTCAGGACAATACAACCTGCATAAATACACCTGGACAGTCTGCCTTTTCCTGATGATGGAGAAATAAGATGTTACATACTCTTATAATGGGTTTTTGAAGTTTCTCACCTGTTTCTACTTTTCCAGATGTCCTGCTCCAACCAGCCCCTGCAGCTTGTACGCCTGTCCTTTATTTTTCATTACTGGAGACCTTAAGACAGCAATGTTCTCCTCTCCAATGGCAAAGCAAAGGGAGCAAAATCGGAGTGTGAATTTCTAGCTGAGGATACTGCTCAATAGGGTCTATGTCCTCAGAAAGCAAATATATAGGGACTGTGTTACAGGCTATTTTCAAGGAATAATACAGAAAGTGGTTTCAGAGGGAGGAGGATACTGCAGAAAAGCAGTTCCATGCCCTGTAGGAGAGATCCCATGCACTAGTTGAGCCTCTTCAGAATGGATAAACACTGAGAAGCAAAAGTTTCACTACAAACTGAGTCTGACCACCAAGTCTTCACTGAAAGAAATTTCTGACAAGATTCAGCAGAAAGGCTGGTTATAATATAAATGGACACACTGACCATGGTGAGTGTCCATCCATTTGGTTTGATATCAAAGTAAACCTCATCCCACAGAAGAAAGTAAGGAATTCTGTAATAGCTCCTCCCTACAGAATCAAGGTCTCACAGAGTTCATGTGGCACAGAATCATAGACTCACAGAATGGTTTGGGTTGGAAGGGATTGTAAAGATCATCTAGTTCCAACGCTTCTGTCATGGGCAGGGAACCTTCGACTAAACCAGAGCCCCACCAAGCCTAGTTTTGAAGGAGAATTGTAAAACTGTTTCACATAATTTACTGGTGGTTCTCATGCTGAAAATAATTTGTAGTTCAAAGAGAATCAAATTTTTTTAGCATCATACCCTTTGTACAAAGGATGTGCATACTTCTTGATTTTTTGACTTTCAGTTGTCCAAGTGAAGAACTGGGTGGATAGGGGAAGTGTTTATGGTAGACACTTGTTCCCTGCAGCATGTGAATGTCTTCACCTCTGGAAGAAGGATCACAGTTGCATCCATTCTGGGTGACTTCTGTGTTGCTCAGTCAACCTGACAAAGCTTGGCACTGAAAACAGAACTATGTGGAAGTTCAAGGGTTTCTCAGTTGCATCATTAACAGGTCTCAGAGGCAATGACTGTCAGGAGACAACAGGGAAAAGGTGATATGTGAAGAACATAAATGAGACAGACAACTTCTAGCAATAGGTTTAAAGCATAATGCACTTTCAGCAGTGAGGTTGGACTACTACTGGGAAGCACCTGGTTCTGTCCAAGTCTCTTCTCTCAAGACCAGCACCAATGCCAATAATTGCTGGAAGTGTTTAAGCCAGAAGAGCATGTCACAGTTTATTTGCAGGTCTTTTTGACTGACACATGGAAAATATCAGGATGTTTTCTGAATATAAGCCTGAGCCTCACCAGAGCCTTTATAGGAAGGCATTTTGGAGCATTATAGGCTCCTTATAGGAGCCTTTATAGGAAGGCATTTTGTGATAAGACTGTTTCAGGAGTCAGGTGCCTATTTTTTTTACTTTGGGCATGGAAAGACATTAAGAAGTTATTCCCATTTTGGTACCCCTAATTGATAGTCCCAAAAAACTGCTAAGTATCTAACTGGGATTTTCTGAAGCAGAAGAGACATATGCTCTTTTTGCCCTTTTGGGGCAGTTATTACACAGCAGGATAGGTAAGGCTAAAAGCAGAGTATTTTGTGTGCCCATTTCACAAGGGTGCTTTGCCAGTCTGCCCAGCTGTTTGTTACTTCACAGTTACTAGCATTCAAACCAGAAGTGAGGATTGTAAATGAATCTATGGATTGTACAGTCCTTGAAGATTTCAAAGGAGTTCAATCTGAGCTAAAAACTGGCAAGTTGGAAACCATTTAGACATCTTACTGTGATGGTCAGTAAGAGGAAACCAAGTTTCAGACTACCTCCTGCCTTAAGTAAACAAGATACATGTGTAGCCCTGTCAGAATCAACTAGTCAAGAACAAGGTTCAAGCACATTTAAAATTGAATCTATGCTGACCCTGACTTAAAAGAGAAGTGTATTGTTGGTAAGCATATATTAAATTCATTTCTCATTTACAGAAAAGAAAAAGAAAGACCAATTCTGATGCAAGCTTGCAGGTCGTCTTAGTACTTGAGCCTTCTAGATGTAGAAAAGGGTTTGCTAAGAAAGGAAAACATGCTGGAGATTTGATCTATATTCCAAGAGGTCTTTACAGTCATATAAAATGACCCAGACTTATTACAACTTCAAAAGACACACATAGTTAATACTGATTTTATCAAATATCATAACGCTACATAGGCTAGCATTGCTTTTGAAAGTATTTGCATAATGAATAACATATCAAGCTGTGTAAACCTCTACATTTTTGGTTTCTCATCTAGATAGCTTTTAAACAAGGTCAGAAGCAAAGCTACATGTTTATTTTGCCTTTTTATAAACTTTTAAACAGAAATAAAATTTACTGGTTTTCAAGCATTTGTTGTTCCTCCTTCATTCTGAGCAAGGAGAAATGGTCCTGACATATTACATATGACACATGACATAATGGATTTGTGGAGGAATCTTTTGCTGATTAACCATGCAGTGAAATGAAATGCTTAATAGAAAACACTTGGCACAAGCTCCCTGATCAAAATGTCACCTTGAAAATGGCTCATAAGTCATTTGTCACTGTAGATTTTACCCACATTGCACAATACTGGCATCCCATACTAACACACTGCAACTGTGAGTAGACAGCCTGGGGTGGTAAGGAAATTACAGGTATTACCTTTCTGGTTATCCACAGATAATTAGCAGCTCCCATAGGCTGCAATGATCTAGGAAATACCATGTCAAAGGCAATCCTTGTGCAAGTACTGACTCTGACAGTGCTTTACTATCTTTGGCCAAGGTTAAATTTGGGTCACCGTATATGTGAACGTATGGAATCACGCATGTGATGCCAAACAGGCTTCGTCCAGTGTTTGACCTTTACAGAGAATGTTTTTCTTGCAGTATCTAGAAATTATTTGTAAAAACTGGCATCCAAAGTGTGAATACGGTTGAGAAGTTATAAACAGAACTAGGTATTTTCATTTGCTCTGCTGCTATAAAGTTGTCTGGGCCCTGATATTTTAGAAAGAACCAGCTTCAGCTGAGAAATGACATCAACATTAGTCCACATAGTGCCCCTTCTGATTGCAGGAAAAATGAAGATTCCTCAGACAGGCGACTCAATGCTCTTGTAAAGGGTAAAAGTCAAATTCTGCCCTTTTGAAGAAAAATGTTGGTAGCTGTCTGCCTGCTTTGAAAATTGCCATACACTCTCTGTAGATATGGCTGAGAACAAATATGGTTAGTGTTTTACCCCTACACATCTTTGCTTATTATTTTTATACCGTTCAGATTACTTCAGAATTACTGTGCATTTGAAAATCGCTTTATTTCCCCTGCTCTTTATGAAATTATGTAAATAACTGGAACTCATGAAACATTTGGGTAGAAACCACAGTCTGATTTTTTTATCCAGTATTTGTGGCATATGCATTCAAAATCAATCAATCCATCACAATGTTCCCTAATTCCCATATTCTCATCCATTATGCAGTAAAAGCAGCTCCCATCATATAACACTGCCCTGCAACAACCTGGCATGTTGCATCCTTTCTGTTCTGCAGAATTTCACACCTCCTTTCATTCTGCCTGTGCTCTTTGTAGCCCATCTCCAGATGTCCACTTTATGTCTGTATGATGTCGCTTCCGTTGACTCTAAAAACTCAGTGTTATTTGTCCAGTCAAGGGAACAGAGACACTTCTTAGCCCATGGTGACACACCCAAATGTTCTGCAGCACTTTCTAATGACAGAAACATGCACCAAACCCAGGATTCATTGAGTAGTCTGAACAGTACACCACATTGCATCACCAAAGCATCCTTGAACAGTTTCTTGTAGTAAAAACAAAGACTATATTTCTATTTGTATGAGTGGCCTGGTTCTCTAACCAAAATTACTGAGCATATCTTTTAGTTTTTAACGTGAGATTTTTATCTCTAAAACCTGAGAACCTCTAGTGCTATCACATCTGTCAAAATGTTTCTTTACTCTTCCATGCATCCCCACATATGCAGTTTGGGCCAGACCATTTGAATGCTACCTATGGTGCTTTCTTCTACCTACAGCCCTGGGAACACTACAATACACAGGGGCTGTGGTACAACAGTCTGTGGTACAGAAGGGAAAAAACAAAATACTTCCATC
The DNA here is from genome assembly GCF_031753505.1 of Anomalospiza imberbis. Lineage (NCBI taxonomy): Eukaryota > Metazoa > Chordata > Aves > Passeriformes > Viduidae > Anomalospiza > Anomalospiza imberbis. Next base: position 113,429,441 of record NC_089681.1, read on the forward strand.
ATCGCAATACTAACATTAACCTTTAGGTAATGAGTACCATAATTCAGGCCATTCAGTTCAGTTCAGAAAAATCACATGGAAACACAAAGAAAAGAATATTAAAGAGTATGTCTGTATGTATCTACACGTCCCTGGAAAACACGGGCATGCTCTGGAGGACCAATCACATCTTCATGAATGGCACTTGTGCTACACAAATGGTTAGGAAAATCCTTCAGTCTTACCAGCCTTATGAGTGTTTCTGTGTTGTGTGTAACCCACCAAAGAACAAACTAATCCCAAACCATGAAGGACCACAGTCTCTCAGAAGAAACGTGGTAGCAACAGGAAATGTCCATCACTGGCACATAAATGTGGATATAACACACAGATGCCCTCACCTACGCTGCCTTGTTAGTGGCAATGAGCAGAAGGCACCTCCCCCCACCATCTGTGCCTCCTCCTCCTCCTATGTGGGGAAGAAAGACTAGCATATTCCTCAAAAATAGTACATATCAATGACTTTGCCTCTTTCAGTGAACTTTAAGTCTTAAGTGAAAAAAACTTACAAGTTTGCATGTGCCATAATCAAATGAATCTTCAAAGGACTTGTGGATCTGCAGGAAGGTAGAGGACATGCCGGATTATAGACTCCAATCAGCATCTTTCCACACAGCTCTGTTATTGAAGTCCACTCACAAAACACAAGGGACATCATCTTATGTCCCTCCGCTTATTTCGGGAGGCTGCTCTGGAACTTCCCCTCCTCTGCTGGCCAACAAAGCCTCTTTTCCTCTACAAACTGCATGCATTTTCAGACCAGCATTCCTAGAATACTCTTGTGCACACATTGTCCTCTAGGTGTAACTAATCACCTTCCCTGTAGCAGCCTTCCCCTCTGGGGTACTCAGCATACACCGTGTCATTGCCCAGCCTGCACTCTGCTAGAGTAAACACACAGGGCTCTTTCAGCCTCCCCTCTCCATGTCTTCTTCGAGCTGACACTCATTCTCCTGTTGCACAACACACTGCCAGTCTTCTACTGCATAAAATCCCAATTGTTCCACTTTTAACATGTGAGAAGTGCTGAGCCCACTTCTTGGTTTTGCTTAAAAAAATCACTACCTCTAGACAGCGCATTTACGAAACAGGCTGTTATCAAGTTGTGCATATAAAATAACCTAACCCTGTGAAAATACAGTATATTAAAAAAATAGCTTCTATGGATCATTTGATTCTATGATGAAATGTAAGGCATTTACTGCTCTGGAATAGAAGCTAATATTCACCATAAGCTTTTTGATTAAGGCTTCTAATTAGGACTATGTTTTAATGTCTAATACAGCAAAATCCAATGTTCATATTATGTTGCCTCTGTAGATCAAAACTTGCCTCACACAACCTGTGCAATTTATTAATTTTATTTTTGTGTATCTAGGATAGGTCTTGTCACAATCTGGATGTAAAAAACTAAGAAAAGACTGAGGGGGTACCTTACAACTCCACTTTTTCTGCCATTGCCTTGAAATACATACTAGGTTTAATGTGGAAGAGATGATGATGCAGAATATAACTCACTTTTTCTGTCAATGTAAGCAGTATATTGGTCTGGTTAAAAAGACTGCATAGGAAATCCTTCACTGCAGCACAGCAGTGAAATACACAGGATAATGCCACATGTGATACACAAATCCCTAAAGGACTTCCTGAAATCCTTTTAAAGTTTTTTGAAGCTTATTTCCTTCAAAGATTTTTCTTCTTTCAGAAGAAGGTCAAGACAACTCTCCTATACTTCTCCCTGAGCAGAAAAGGAGATGGAACATCTACAAAGTGCCTGTATTAATTAGATGAGCTCAAAAACTGGTTCTGTGGCCCAGAGCTCTTGTCACCTTTGCCATCCCTGGCAGAAGACAATACACCATTTCTTACACAAGTTCAGAGTAGTCCCTGGCTTCCATGTGTTGCTGTTTCTTGGTTCTGTCCTACTCTTCTTATCTCCCAGTTGTCTGGCAACCATGTCTGAAAGGAGAAAATCCTCCTTTGGGTGATCCAAGGCACCTGAACTGGAGCTGGTGCCACTAACAAGTTTCCAGCTTCCTTGACCAAGGGAACTGAGGTCTTTTTGAGCACTTTCGGAGTGACTAAAGTGAGTGACTGAGGTCTTTCTGAGTGACTAAACTCCAAGACAGCAGCAGCATGTATCAGATTAATACCATCTCTGAGGATGTGTCAACCCAAACACAACTTCAGTGTGACTACATGAACCTTTTAACTGGGACAACAGGTTATTTCATATCAGCTGCTTTTTGGCATCCAGCTGTGCGTATGCTGAGGTAGAGATTAGGTTGATTAATTCCTCTGCAAAAGATGCTGTGAGATAAGGCCAGTCCCCACAGCTCGAGTGAGGGACCTCACAGGAGCATGTCTGTGTGTGGAAACTCCAAAGCTGTAAGTGATTTCTGCCCATGGATGAGCACACAAACCTCCCACTGAGACCCACAGGGAGCCTAGAGAACTTGTCTAAGGGCAAAACTCAATCCTACCCTTATAGCTCAAATTAAAAGATAATAAAAATTCCCTCCACACATAGTCACGTGACATGAAGCTAATGTTGCATGATGGAATAGTACAACTCCCTGTTTCCTTGGCCTTCTTGCCAGAAAAGCAACAAAATTAACATTTAGCTTCATGTAGTGCTTCTTGTCCTATTTCTAAACCCAAAGTAAACCCTGCTTGGAAAAAGCATTTCAGGAACCTCAGTGGCGCAGAATCTCTTCCTGGCAGAGCCTCAGTAACAGGCATGTTTGGTCAGAGATGTGCCCCATGCAGCATCATTGCTTCCCGCTCCCCAGGAAATACCAATAGGAAATATCTGGCAGCAACCAATGCACGGCACAACTGTGTGAGCTTACCACAGCTTACCCTGCACACAGAAATGAGGAGAAAATACTGTAACATGTTTCTTCCTGTCCCTCTTCAATAGCACATGGACTTTTTAACCCAAATTTTCCCAATCAAGCCTTAATAGCAACACTGTTAGTTACTACAGTAGATATTTTCATAGCATATCATCTCCTCTTTAAAAAAAAAGCAAACAAAAAAAAAAAAACAACAACAACAAAAAAAAAACTGTCCAAAGAGTTCATCCTGAAAAAATAAACTCCTGTAATTCACACAGAGCAAATTCCACTGTGAAAACATTCTTGTTCTCTTCAGGAATGCAAAACTGTTTAACTCCATCTACACACTGGGCTCCACAGCCTGGAAAATACCCAGCAGGGCTTTCTATTTGTTAACCATGTAGAACGTCCTACCAACCTCAAATAAGGCCACATAGATAGAAAAGCACTGTGGAGTAATGAAGGTCTCCTCTGCCCTCTGAACCTGTGAGGGATTTTTCACTATGCACGCTGCATAATGCAGGTTTTACTTGTCTGGTCTGAGCTTGGTAGGAAATGCACTGGTCTGAAAAGAAACCAAATGCAAAGGGAAAAAGAGCAGCAAATGCCGAGTGGGAGAATCTGGGAAATTGCTATGTGTAACTTTACAAAATCCAGTTGATATTGTGAAGTTGTCATTTAAATAATTAAGTACCAAAAAGTGCCTCTACTGATAGCAAAAAGCAGGGTGGGCAAACTGAGCTCAGACCAGCAAAGCTGACTGCTACTCTGTCCCTCTGCCGCCAATGGGTGTTGGAGCAGGAGCGCTACCAGGATGAGGTACCAGAAGAGGTGTGACCCCTTTCTACAGAAATTAGAGCAGGAAGGTAGTTCTTGGCAACTTGGAAACTGGAAATAAGACAATAATCCTCACCTTTCTATATGCTGTGCACACACACAGATAGGTGTGGACATGTGTGTGTATATATATATACACATGGTTTGAACTAATAAAGAGCACATAACTCACACATATCATTGCACATACATACACAAACCATGCAAGCATGTGAAGAAAAACTGAGCATTTGGCAGGAATATCCTATATCATCAGACACAAATGTTACAAATGCATGTTTTGTAACAAAAAGTGCATAAATCTTACTCAATTTCAAAAATGCTGGATGTACACACCACAAAAATGATCTCATGTTTAATGCAAACAATAAGTCACTAAATTTATTTTCATTTTTTACGCTGATTCTATATACTATAAAAGTCTTTCTGTTATGAGAAATCCTACATCTAATATGGTATCCATGTTCGGATACAGGAGAATGTTCCTCATCCTTTCACAAACCTTTGGGTGCTTCAGTTTCTCCTGCATCAGAAAATGTCTATTTTATTTCTTTATGTCTATTTTTTTATTGTACTCATTCAGAAGAATAAATGTAGAATGCATTCAGTAAATCATGCTAACTGGAAAATTTTCTTACAAAAATATAAAGATGTGGGGTTTTTTATAGATAGATATGCATATATATGTATCTGGAGACATATGTGCTTAGGCTGTCACTGATCTTCACTAAGCAGTGATTTAACAAAATTTTCCTATGGCAGGACCTTGTTACTATTTTAAAATCATAAATATGTGCAGAGGCAGTTACAGACCTTTTAATTTATTCTGCACACACTTACCGAGACTTGTAAGATATGCACAAAGAAGCACAAGGAGAGCTAAAAGAAGAGACAGTATCTGGCTTAATTTCAGCATCTAGAAGTTAGATGTCTAGTTCACAGTTAGTCAATCAAGGCTCTTTCTACATTTAGTAGGTATTTATAAGCATACCTCAGTATCATCCTGTCTAGACAGTCACTCTGGAAGTGCTTGTTCACTGCCTGTCAAGGGGGCTTACAGTAATGAGTTAGTGGATAAGTTTTAGAGATGTGTAAATCTGGGTGAGAGAAATCCAGACATTCACATATGCCTTTGCAGAGGTGCAGGAAAGCCTCTTTTTAACCCACAAGACCTCCCTGCCATGCCTGAGGGCCACCACCACCTTCCTGCAATGTGATGCCCACAGCTCCAAGGCCATCACTTTGCCCATCTCCTACTCCTGAAATGCTACAGCCAAGGCCTGAATACACATCAGATGTGCACCATTAGCAATGCTGTTTCCTGCATTTGCAGCACATAAACTTGGTCCTATAACAGCTCTTGCTATTTTCCACCATTTGGCTGGCGCTCAGTGATGTAACCCAGTGTGAATGAAAGAACCCCCTTTTTCTCCAGTCTCAACAATGTGCCTATTTGTGAGCAAAGCCACTGCTTTCCCCCACGGATCTGGTTAGTAGTGATATTTTATTTAAAATTCTTGTGGAAGCTTATGGGCTGAAGTAACTGCGATGTGAAAACCAGATGTCCGTGGCAAAGGAAAGACTCAAAAGGCTTTCAGAAACAGGGAGAGTCATAATTCCACTTCAGAGACTGAGTTATTCTTCTCCATGATGGGTCCTGGCAATGGACAGGGGGGTTGCATGCAGGGATATGTGATAAAACACATCTGCACTCTCACTGTGGGATGGGCCTGTGCTGAAACACAGGGGGAAATGGGGTGAGCTGGGGACCTACTCTCCCTCAGCAGCCACATCCCAGCAGGGCACCTCACTCACCTCCCAGGAATCAGCAGGGACACAGCCAGCATGGCAGCAGCTCTAGGCATCATCCTGCAGCAGCTCATGTGGCCTTAGTGGTGACAGCAGCTGTAGCAGGTCACGAGGCCAGCAAGAGGCTGCTTCATCACCCCACTGGGGATGGGAGCTGCAACACAACCACACACCTGCAGGCAGCGGGATGCTGCTCCAACATGTTCCGTCTTAGGAGCTCTTTAGAAACCTCTGCTCAAGCCTAGGCCACTAAAATAGAGGCTCACACGCTATCATACTGCAACGATACTGAGAAAAAACTTGAGCTTGGAATCAACAAAGAGCTAACATGCTCTCCAACTACTTGTTCAAAACATACACCTTAGCATCTGGAAGTTTAAGACAGCAAGGAAACTGATGGCAGGCTTCAGCAAAGTAGTATCACTAACTTTGTTACCACCAAAACTATATCTATATATATATATGTGTGTGTGTGTGTATATATATATATATATATATATATACGTATATATATATATATATATATATGTAGAATAATTAAGACTAGAAGAAGCTGTATCAGCTCACCATAGCTATAGGTTCAATTTGTGCCTGCATTAGAAGCACAGCTGCAGCTAGTTTAGGATTTTCTGAGCGTGCTGGTATGACTGATCTACTTAAAACACTAAGATGTAAGAAATTAAAAACTTGAAATGGCTTGACAATGAAACAAGATCCAATTACATGTCAAAGCCAGCCCGAACATTTTTGGATACATAAAAATTTTGAAGATGTGTTTTTTGCAACTGTATGTCCTTCGGTTTTTGCCAAAATAATTTTGAATTGTTTTAAGACTCTCCCTGCATGTCTGCCAAAGGATGTGCTCACTGACAGGAAAAGCTAGTAATAGATGACAAAACAGCAACAAACTCCTTCCCACTCAAAATGCTGGTGAGGTCTTGTTTAAATGGGGAGATGACTTGTCTACAAGTGCTGTAACAAAACTACAGGACTTTGATTATGTTTATTTTAATAGTGTAAGCTGTAATTATATCAAGAGGAGTTCTTTATTCATTTTTACAATGGGTATAATGAAAGCAAATATGCTTTTTTTAATAGTTTGTGTTTTTCAGCTTTATCCAAGCACTATTAAGAAAATGGATGTGGAGTTATTCCAGGATAACATCCCCAAAACATAGTATTTTTTTCTCTCTCCATTACATATCAAAATGTGACTTTTACTACAAATTATTATAAGCACACTCCTGAAAACTAGTCTTTTACAACCTGATATCCTATTCTGATTGTAGGAAAATGTGAAAATAAAGTACACAATCATCTACATTCCTCTAACAGTTACCTTTTAATATGTATTTTAAAACACCATCTCTGTTCTCTGTATTTTTTCATAATTTTAGCTTTGTTTCCTTATTTTTAAAGATATGCTTTAATAGACAGATAAAATTTCAAGTATTCTGTCTGTGTTATGACTCCTATTAATTTTGCCTCTTACTAATAAAAAGCTTCCTTTTTGAGGTCAAAGAGTGAAAGAGTTGAAGCTAGACCCCAGGAAGTCAAGGGTTTAAGTCGGGACATTGCTGGCCGTGATTTTCCAAAAGCAAGCATTGCTGGTGGCACCGAGGCAAGCTGTCCCAGCAATACTCCCAGTGGTATCGCCCTTTGTGACATTCATCAATCCTCCTGACATTTAGTAGGAGACAATACTGCCAAAGCTCGATGTAAACAGAAGTAAGGTGCCTGCAAAGGTGTAATTTGTCTTGGCCTTCAAGTGAGATAAAAATGAAAAGCTGAAAAATGTAACTTATAGGTACAACCAGCAAACATGCACCTCAGCATGAGCCCATGCCAAGAAGAAACCTACTGTCATTGCTTTGCACCTTTAAAAGCACTCCGCCTCAAACCTGAAATTTTTAAATTCAACAACACTAAAGACTGTTTTAACCACTTTAACCAAACCAGAAACATACAGACACACAACACAGCTTCCCACAGGCAGGGAAGTGCTCTGTATTTCCCTGTAAGGAGGGCCCTTCTTTAATAAGAGCTTCATCAGATCACTGTCATTGTTCTGGGTAATGGATTACCTACACATACATTTTCAAGTGTAATGACACTCTTGCTTATTAAAGACCTCTCAGCTGAAGGGGCAGAATATTATGAACTGGCCAATCCATTCATTTCCTTGAATATGTTATTCAGTATTTTATGCTAAACCAGCAATACACCATCCATTTTAGTACAATGATCCTTATGTTCAATAAAACTGAAGTGCTGGATCATAAATCATTATAGTCATTTATTTTACATTAGACACATTAGCCACTATATTCCATAATCTATTACAATAAGGTGGATTTAAATGTACCCCAAGGAACTACAATAATAACTTGAGAACCAAATATAGCAATTATGGATAAAATATGCTTAACCTAAAACTGCGCTAGCTGCATAGACTGCTGTGAACTTTAAATAAAATTTAGGGAGGATGATAACTGTCCTGGAATAAACAAGTAACAGAGGAAAATCAGAACCTCCTCTCTACAGATAGTTTAACATGCCCTATCTGTGGAGAAGGGGATGTTATGCTTATAAACCAGTGTCGACTAAAATATTATTATTCCATTATTACTGGTTATGTTATCTTTCCATCATGTAGAAATTTCCCATATTTTCCTGGTGTATTACATCCTACTTATGTTTTTTAAATAGTGCTCTTCCTTTCTAGCTCTTTGATTAATCTGTTTGGATTGCTTGTATGTTCTTCAGACTCCCTCCAACCACTTTTAACAGTTTTGTTAAAATTTCCATAACACGTCCAGACCTTACTGGTGCTTTCAGCTTTGGGCTGAGCAATAACAAAGGGCAAAGTCTGTTTGTCTCCTCCAGACGCAATGTCTCTGCACAGCCCCACAAAAGGGGCCATTGGTAACTTTCTGGCCCCAGACCAAGAAGCAATCTCAAAAGCTTGTGAACATAGTTTAGCATTTTTCAGAATTAGTGCTCTGCCAAGTATTAAAAACAACTACATGCTAAAAAAAAGCAATTGATTTTTTTACAGGAAGGTTCTACAATTCAGACCACTGTGATTCCTGACAATGCCTGCCACCAGCCTGGTGCAGAGGAGAAAGAAGTTTGAGGGCTCTTGGGCATCACCTGTACGAAGAACTGATGTATGTCATGCCCAAACTTCATGTGCTCCCTTGTATTTATAAAACCATGTTGCTTTCTGCATAAATTCTATTACCCTTGAAATATTTTTCTGTATTTATTGCCTGGACTTTTTCTTCCCAAGAACAGAAATTACATTTAAGAACTCAATGCTCAGAGCTATCAGAGTACTTATTACTCTTACTTATTACTATTAGTTCTCTATTTTTTTCTATGATTTTTCCAAAATAACTACTATTAACTTAAATAATTTCCTAAGAGGCCTATTAGCTAGATCTGCAAACGAACACTGGAAATTGCCTTTTCCAGTTGTTCTAGAGCTTTTTGTAGAGGCCTATTTACATCACTTTACTTTCTTTTTTTTTTTCCCCCTATGAAGGCCAAATACTAAGACTGGATATTGAGTGTAGCTCTTTGTGCAGCTTCTAGAAGCAATCAAGCAGGTCCAGCTGGAGGGTCACAGACAAATTACCCCTGCCCAATGTGCACTTCAGCTGCCTGCCCTGCACCTACACAGATTTCGGTCTCTAGCTGCCATGCCAGCACCTTTCATGAGACTTTACATAAGTAAGAGAAAATGTACACATTATTCACTACAAATTCAAAATAAAATTTTGCTTTGGCTCCAAATCATCAAATATATTCAGGCAAATAAGGACATCATAGTTAAGGTAAGGCAGAAGCTTGCTTTTCCAACCGTGTGTTCGTATTTTACTTCATAGCACGAGAGACGTAGTAGTGAAAGGTGTGTTGAATGCAAGAAACCTCATCTCTGGTTTAGATGTTGTTCCTAATTCCTATTGAATGTGAGCTGACCTGTTTGTTTTTATTCCAGAGTTTCTGACTGAGGGGAGCTGCTGTGGTGCCACCAAGAAAGGAACAATGTGCTCAGCTCTGTTTGCTTTGGGAGAGAAGATAAATATTTTGTATGACATTCATTGTTGAATAAATAACTTTCTTTTTGATAAACAAGCACCAAAAATCTGTATATATCATGAGAAGAATTCAAACCTCTGCGATAACCTTACACCACAGGCATCCAGTAGAGCTGCGTAACAAGCAACTGAGAAAGGCAGCTACTCTCCCATCCCATTTTGGCCTTCAATTCCTCCCTACGACTCTCACGTTCACCCACATGTGATACAGAAACAGAAAGAAGTCATGAGAGGTGAGGTGTGTATCTAACCACACCACTGTAAAGTTTTGTCAGAAGCAGGACAGAGACTCAGAGGCAAGATGCAGATGAACTGCTTGCTTTACATCCTGGGCTGTGTTCTGCCCCTCCACTGGCGCTACAGCCATTAAGCTACCCCTATCTGACATCTCCAAAGGGGAACCTACTTTCCAAAGTACAATGCCAAAATGGAAAGTGGTGCACAGCGAGGACATCGATCACTCAGGAGTTATGGCAGCCACTGGAGTCCTGCTGAGAAAAACCTTGCTGTGTTACTGGGTATATTCAAAGAGCATAAACTGATCAAGGGGGGCTGTCCTTCCTTCTTGGTCCTCCCCAAGACAACAAATGGAAGAGGGAGATGAAAGCAACAGTGACAAAACCAGGTAGCATGGCATGCTTTGACTGAAGGCAGAGAAAGCATGGGCTGTACTCAGGAGTGAGGGCTGCCCATGCAGACTGGGGCCAGGGCAGCTCAGAGACCTGGCGGCCACCACGGCACTCTAGATCAGAATGTGCCACCCAGTAAAGGTCAGTCCCCTGTCCTGCCAGCCACACCTCATGCCAGGCAGGCACTGTCCCGCTGCTGCCATAGATCGCCAGCACAGTGCTGACTGCAAACAGGAGAGAAGCCTGCCCACAATGAGGCGTGCCAAGGCAGCCATACTCTCCCTGAGGATACCAGGAAAGAGCTCACAGTTTCAACTACATAAAGACAATTATAGATGTTTAGTGACACAGAATGCTCACAAAGGGCCACATACTGATCTTGCCCAGGCATAAGATTTTGTATAATTTAAAAGAGAGACAGAAGCCCTCAAGGTATTAAGTTGTCTCTAAATTCAGCCCTGGAAGTTGCAGCGCCCGAAGAGCCCTGCCAACTCCCAGGGCACTGGGTGGTGCCCCTTCCCTGCACAGGGAGAAGGTCTTCCTGCTATAGTGGATGACCCACAGCCAACAGGCCAGTTTCCCTGTCCCCAGCAGGCTGTGCTGGAGGCTGGGGTGAGGCAGCTCTCCCAGAGGACACCCCTGCCAGGGCCCAGGGCGCCAAGGCCCTTCCCGCTGCCTCCCCAGCAAAGCAGCTGGCCGCCTGAATTCCAACAGCCGCTTCCTGCCAGCGCCGCTGGCAAACAAACCTGTGGAAAAGTAAATACATTTATCACGCAGATTTCCTCTGCCCCTTTTTAAATAAGGAAGGGCTCGATTGCTTTCCTGAGTCAGACCCATACCACGCTGAAACCATATCATCGATAAATATGCGCTCCCATGCTCATTCCAATGACTACAGCCACGGGTGATACGGGGTTGTGTGGTTTTACAATTAAATGCAAAAGAGTTCCTCTGTGAAGGCACATTCCCACCCAGAAGCCAGCATTAAATATAATGGGGACCAGCCTGCGTGAGCCAAAATGCCAGGGCAGCAGTGAGATGAATATGGCCCTCGCCCGCTCTTGCTGAAGCCAGCAGATACACAGCAGCTTACTAATGCAACCCCTTCCCCTCACAAATAGAAAGGCCTCTTGAAAGAAATTGTAAGTGAAATTTAGCCCTGTTAACAGCAGGAAATAGCCAGCAGTTTGAAATCACCTGGGCCAGGGATTTGGCCTTAAATTTTCCAATCTGACACTAGCATGGCATCAGTACCTTTAAAGTCTCTATTAAGAAGGGGTAAAAACAGTTGGAGAAGTCATGGCCATCTCTGGGAATTTATACGAGAAACGTTTGCTGTACTGCAGATCAAAATAGCATTTTGACTCATTGATCCCCTGAATGCCATAAAATCTGAAGCAAGATCCTAGTGCTTAGCAGTGGGAAAAATGAGTTTCTCTGGCCTCCTATCATAATATAAAGAATGAGCAAAATAAAGAAAAACAAAGGAAAAGAAATGAGATATAAAGCTCGAGATGAGGGCAAAGACAAGCAAGCAATTAAAAAAGATATATGGACTTCAATTTACAAAAAACACCCTAAACCTCCGCCTCAGTAGCATGTTTAGCTCTTAATCAAGTCTTATTACAATCGCATGCAAATACCAGGATGGCAGGACATTCCTTCAAACTATGTTTTCATTAAAGATTCTGCATTTTCCAGAATAATAGTAAATGACACGTGAACTTCATATGAACTATAGGTCATGAAAGGATTTAGTATTGGCATTTTTAATCTAAAAAGTCTGTGCCAGAAAATCAATATGTTTCAGTCGCAGCATTCGAATGCAATTTTCTTCACGTAACAGGGTTCTTTCTTTCACTCCTCCTTCCTCTCCCTCTCTCTTTCTCTCTCCCTCTTCTTTAAAAATAATGAATAATTCCCAGTTTTTCTATGAAACAAGCAGGCACATTAGAAGGCAACGACATCAATAACACGTTACATGTAAACAGAAAATGAACAAAAAAATCATTCAAGGCCCCTTTCAAACTGGTGTGCTTTTCATCAGCGCTATTACAGGTTCCATTCACATTATCGGATTGAACCACGCTGCATAACCAAGGTGCTGACAAGCCTTGATTACCCAATAACTCCTGTATTCCTTTCAGGCAGGTTCACCGAGAGGACAGGAATGCACGGCCTTCCTGTGGGGCAGGCTGCTTTCCAGCCAGACCAAGTCAATGAAACCCAACGCCCTCTCGCTCCTGCGCGCCGAAACAGCCCCTGCATTTCCTGAGAGGCAATTATGACTTTTCCCTTCTTTATTCTCAATTGTTTCAGATAACAATTTATTGTACATTGGAGGGGCCAATATAAACATTTTAAACTCTTTTCATAACACTTAGAGGGGGCTGCTAAGTCATCTCTGTAGTAAATCTGTTGTCGGCTCTTTCCCATGTTGCAGAGTCAACAAATCCGTCTCTCACCCAGGGCAGGGCCAGCCAAGCGCTGCAAAAACAGGGGAAAATGAATGCAACGCTTCGTACGTCGCGTCTCTACTTGCTCCGACTTTCCCTGCACGCTTGTTAGCAGCCCACCTTTCAGTTTTCCCTTTGCACGACACACACCTCTTGAAAGATAGATGGCTCAAAAAAGAAAGAAGAAAAAAAAGAAGCAGTTTCAGGCCATAAGTGTTTTTCACGTTTGGATTAAACCCTGCTCTGTCCCAAGGAGAGGCAGAGGATGCATTACACACTCGCTCTTTCTAGCAACTTAGGCTGGAGCACTAATGAAAAGCAGGAGACGGAGTTGGCAGCCAGATGTGGGGCGAGAGCTTCTACCGAGAGGGAGCTGGAGCCTTTAGGGCTGGGATCTAACAGAGGCTAATTCCCTCACTATGTCACTTGCCTAATTCCTTGCAGACAACTCCTACTCCGTTCCCTAAAAAGTATGCACATATCAAAGGCAATCAAGCAAAATAAACATTTGCAATAAATTTATTTTTGGTAGCAATTTATATTAAACTTACTGTTATTTCTCCCTAACTAAGCAGTTCTTAGTCCTCGTCTATGTGTCCCCTGAGTGAAACAGCTGCTTTAGTATCATTTTGCATGTAGAGCTGTGGGTGTAATATTACTCATATTTCTCTAATTAACTTCTAATGACATGAATTATCTGCACGTTTTTCTTATTATTTTTTATTGTTTTCAAGTCATGCAGAATTCAGCTTTTACCTGGTGCCTGCTGCACATGCAGCAAGACTTGTAGTGCTGTGTACAAAGCTCCTGCACGGCTCTGGCTCTGAGCAGCCCCAACCACCTACCAGCTGTAGGGCCACTGGGACCTCCTGCTCCCTGGATGCCTCAGTCTTTTTCCCAATTCCTGTGGGATCAAAGGAAGGACTAGGTGTGTTCCTCCCACCTCTGCCCAAGGCACCAAGGCCATCTCTCCTCCCAACAGGGACTTCAGAGAGAGAAGGAAGATTTGGTTTTGCAAGCCCTGGAGATTCTAGAACTGTGGGCGAGGGAAGGGAGAGCTGTGGAATTGGGTTAGGGGAGCAAATTCTTGCTGCTAGTGCAAGGCTTGGCCAAGTCAGCTCATGGCACAGACCTCTGACAAGGCACTGCCACACAGGCCACACACACTTTATACTCTTCTTTCACACGCATATTCCATTCTTCTTTAACGTCTCAGTATTTTATTCCCAGAATGGTAATACAATGGTAAATGCAAAGGCATGGGTGCGTGGAGCCCACAAATTCAGAACTGCTGTCTCAATACTGGGTGTCTGAAGCAGCTGGCACTGAAACCATCTTGCACAGGGATGCAGAAAAGCACACACAAATCTGCAAATACATGCAAGGAAAATTCCCTGATGTAAATATGCACTACCTAGTTCTCAACTTTTTTATTTTGTCTGTTTTTCCAATTCTTCACACATGGCTGTTGTACTCAGTTCATCACTATGGTCTATTTGTTGTCACATGCCTTTTAAATGGCAAATATTTTGAGCTATCTGTGGTTCTGTCAGTTTACTTTTCAACACAGCAAACTAAGGGCTTTTTACTTGGGATCTCCTAGAACTGGAACAAAAAGTGATTTCCTATGCAAGTACAAACAAACAAAAGCTAGATTGTTTTCCTTTCAAGCAGCAGAGTTAGTCTTGCCCTATGAACTGTGCTTGATATTTTTCAGCAGCAAACACACTGCATTGGGGATTTTCTCACACACTTACATTATCAAGCTTTAAACTTTTCTGCATCCGCTATCAAGGAAACAGTGTCAGACAGAAGCAAATAAAAAACTACAAATCTGAGCTCCTTTTTTATCTTAGCTGACCATAGCTCTAACAATGCAATCTCTAGGAATACCCAGGTATTTTTAAAACCATCATTAGAGTAACATAGATTATAGAAACACATTAAAATAGAAGGATGAACAAGATGGATACACAACCTTCAAAGAAAATTTTGGTAAGGTATTTTTCAAGATACAGCATTTACAAAAAGGTTTCTATTTTACCCGTTTCTACAGTAATTTGCTATGTTAAAACAAAAATAGAGGGGATTAACTGAACTCCAGGAAACCATAATAGCAATGGCAATTAATTACTTGCCTATTGAGTACAGAATAGACTTGAAATCTGTGTTATGGGTGTGCTGATATTTGGCTGAATGAATAACCTATAGGAATCTTACAACCAAAATGTGTGACTCATTGCTTCCTTATTAATTTAGTAATGAATTTTTTATTTTACTTACTCCTAGTTTATATGAAGAAATCAAAATTGCACCTTGTATTTGTCTGGTTTTTCCCTCCCAGCTTAAGGACAACTGCTACCAAGCAAATGCTCCAAGGAATATTTACTAAACGTGACTCTAAATTGCAGTCTGCCTCCAAACAAAATCACAGTTATGAACTGCAGCTTTACAGAATCCCAGCATATGACAAAAAGAGACCAAAACTGGACTGCTGGATTTTTGCAGTTCAGTCTCAGTTCTCTTAGGCTAGGACATAACTACCACATCTTCAACTTACATACATTTTGGAATCTTCCCTTCAAAATTATCTGTATTCTTCAGCTTCTGTTCCAATGCCTACCAGAATGGAGACTCCATATAGAAATTTGATTCAATAAATCTAAAAGAAAAGACATGTTATCATCCCTCTCCATCCATCACATTGTTTGTTGCATGTTGAATTGTGACTGCTGTGGCCTTACAGGATTTTTTTTTAATTTTCTGAGAAAGCTGCTTCTTTAATCGTGCTGAACAAATCATAATGATGTTTTTTAACTGATGCTTAGGGACAGTTCGTAAAAACGTTATGCACCATTCAAATAAAGGTTTTATAGAGCTTAACCAGATAAAGGTGAAATTAATCTATTTTCAAAAAACTATTATCCTATACACTGAGATATCCTTTCTGCACTCTGGCTAACCATCCCTAATCTGTTATATCACCTCCTGGGACAATAAATCATAGGAAAAGGAGAAAAAGCAGGCTGGAGTGTGAAGACAGTGCTCTACGACATAAACATAAATCATCATCAACCCATATTTAAACTTCAGAATAAAGTCCATGAACACTGCAATCCCAGGAACTTTAATGGGACAGGTTGCGGTGCTGACTTTGTTTTCCAGTTTATGTGTTATTTTTATTGCCACTGTATGATAGTAAGTACTTTCATCAGGAAAGTCTTTAATCAGACGATTTTATTAAGAAGTTTTGCTGCTCTGTTGGATCTTGAGTGGCCTTTCAGTCAATGCAATGCCTTTGTCACTCTACCATACAAGCAGTAGATGTAACATCAGCCAAACCCCTATCTTCTCAGTAAATATTGGCATCAGACATCAGTAATACCAGTCACTGGATGGCACAACATCTGTCTGCATCCCAGGGCATAATGCAACACCCTGAAAAAGCTCTTCTAACACACAAACTCAAGCCCCTTGAATCCCTGTCACTCAAAAAACCCAACCCCAAACTATCAAACTGTATGGAGTAACCCACTCCAAAACAAATTCCAAAGGAAAAAGTTCAGCATCAGCCCAAGATACAAAGACATACTTGGGTCTGAACCATCAAAGAGACTCCACATTAAGTTAACACAGGGCTACTGTCACCAGCATGGCAGGTGACTTCCCTCTCTAAGCTTTCTCCCTCCCTTCCATCTATCCATGCATCCATCCACCCATCCAGATTCAGACCGATTTTGCTATGGAAGTGTTTCTAAGTCTGTATCTCTTTCTCAAATGCCACTGCAGGTCCAGTGAGTCACATTACCGGCTAGACACACAGCCTGTCCCGAAATGCAAGCGGCAGCCGTCAGACCAGCACTGTTTTCTGAAGTAACAGCAATGTGTACAACACTCAGCTGTCTGCAGGACCAAATGGGGCTGCAAAAGGAGCTTTTTTCATTAATTAGTCCCTTAGGAAAGAGTTTACCCCAAAACAAACTGCTGGCAGCATGAGATGGATGAAACCTGTAATATTCACCATGCAACAGCATGTGGAGGGTAGCAACACTGGAACTGTGCGTTGAAATTCTCTGTCATTGCACAGCAAACTTTTCCTTTTAAATACAGGAATAAAAGATTTAGTAGACTGTGTGACAAACAAAATCAAGTGACTGTTTACATAGGAAAACCAGCCCTCCTTTAGCTGCACAAATAAATAATATTCTTTTTTCTTTGAAGAAAGAGCATATGCTCAACATTCCTTTGTCCTGTATCACAATAGAAAAACCCTTTGCACTGGAATATCTGAATCACTTCTTGGCAGTCCCTCAAGGTAAACAGAGTAAATTAAAAATGAATGTTTATTGTAGATGCACACACACACACACACACACACACTGCAAAGTGGAATGCTGTATTTGCCTATCAAACATAAGAAGCGATTGAGTCCATCAGTCATTCAAACAAGCAACTGAAAAGTGGAAATAATGGGATGACAACATCAGAAAACAACCTCCCAGAAAGAGATGAGTTTCCTCATAGCCATTTGTCTTGTCTAATTAATCCCACATGTGGGACTAGGCTGGAACATTAAAAAAAATTAGGTACAAAATATTACTTTCAGTGGAAGCTTCAGAAGTACAAAAGAAACAGAGATGCTTTATGGTCACACTTTGCTTTCCACCCCTCTTTTTTCATATCATCTTCTTAATGTGGGACTCGGCCCCTGTGCCTAAGATGAGACTAAGATAGTGTTAACAGCACAGAAGAAAGCAGTTGGAAAAGCTGGGGGAAATTATGTCGTTGTCACTAATAAAACAACTTGTCAGTTCCTAATAGATTTAAAACCTGTGTATTAGGTTGCAGACTATTCCTGGGCACCCATGGAACAGTCATGCCCAAGAGCACTTCCCTCTGCTCAAGACCGGTGAAAAGGGCATGACCTATTCCCTTCCACGCAAACCTTGTCACAGTTTATCCGTATTTTTGTCAGCTTGGAATTGGACTGCTGTAACACACTCTCCACAGGGCAAAACAAAATGCAGAAACAAATGCAGAATGTGTCAACTGCTGACTTAATGGAGTTTCATGCCAGGAGCTTGTTGCCCTAATGTGCACAGATCTGTGATATCTGTCCTCAGAAGAGACCGCATAGGTAGAGTGAGGTGGTGGGTGTAATATGTAAACCCAAGAATTTTTGAAAGGTATTTCTGATCCTAAGTATACACACCTGCCAAGGCTCTGAAAATTGTGGTCACTTTTGAAAGATGTGCTGGGGTTTTTTTGGTGGTTTGTTTTTTTGGGTTGTTTGTTTGTTTGCTTTGGGTATTTGTTCTTTGTTAGTTTTGTGGGTTTTTGAGGGGTTTTTAAGTATACAGCAGACACTTCCTCCACCACCATGTGTATCAAGCAGGCTACCAGAGCTGAAATGAAAGCAGAGCTGAACTGAAAGCCCCTCAACATGCCAAGAAACATCCTCCATATGCTCTACTACTCTGAAGCAGTCTACCTATCTCATTATGAACGTGAAATAATGTGAGGAGTGCTAATCTATTCCTACAGGAATAGAGAAGGGATTGCAGGTTGCAACATTTCACCAACTGCAGTCTGAGGGGTGACTAGTGTCTGACAAATATTTGCTGCAATATCACTGATGCAGTTAATAACTTCAGGGCAAATACTGTATACCACTGGAGAGATGGGCAGAACAGAACAGTCTGAAATTCAACCATGGCAAATGGGAGGGTCCTGCCCTGGGGGAAGAATAACCCCATGCACCAGAACAGGCTGCGGGCCGACCTGCTGGAAAGCAGCTCTGTGAGGATGGACCTGGGGCTCCTGGTGTACAAAAAGCTGTCCATGAGCCAACAGTGTGTCCTGGGGCACGTTGCAAAGAGCATTGCCAGCAGAGCAAGGGAGGTGATCCTGTCCCTCTAGTCAGCCCATGTCATGCCTCCTCTGGAGTGGTGTGTGCAGTTCTGGGCTCTCCAGTACAAACGAGACATGGAGTTCCTGGAGAAGGTCCACCAAAGGCTACAAAGATCAACAGGGGATGGGAGCATCTCTCTTATGAGGAAAGGTTGACAGAGCTGGGCATTTTCAGCCTCAAGATAAAACAAAATTATAAGGAACCTTAACAAATTCTACAAGTATCTGCATGGAAGGTGTCAAGAGAATGGAGCCCGGCTCTTCTCAGTTGTGCCAAACAACAGGACAAGAGGCAATGGGAAGAAAGTGATGCACAGGAAGTTCCACTTGAATATGATTCCTCCTATGAACTTCATTACTATGTGAGTGACCATGCACTGGAACGGGTTGTCCAGAGAGGGTGTGAAGTCTTCCACACTGGAGATACTCAAGAACCACCTGGACACAATCTTGTGCCATGTGCGGTAGGATGGCCCTGCTTGAGCAGGGAGGATGGACCAGATGACCCACAGTGGTCTCTTCCAACCTGACCCATCCTGTAATTCTGAGATTTCTTTAATGCAGTGAAGAAACATATACTAACTAGCCTTTAGTTAGGGGTGAAAACTGTTCTGGCACTTGGCATGGTGACAACACTGTGCCTGCTGGCACCATTTGCCAAAGAATCCCCACAGGTAACATCCCACACTAACACCAAAAGGGAAAGTGGCACAGAACAAAGCACTAACAAGCTAACAGCCTCATGCACAACTCTGCATATTTTGGCAACTTTTTAACAGAAAAGTAAAATGAGGATTCAAATTATGTGCTGTGCCTCCATCTAAAGCAGCATTGAGCCTACTTGAGGCACACAAACACTAATGTGAGCTGTGCATGTGCATACCTATCTATATCTGTATCAGTATCTGTATCTGTATTTCTATGTACACAGTTCTCCTGGCACCCATATGTGGATGACTGGAACACTTCTGAGGCAAAAAATATTTTTACATCTTTTTGTTTTTCAGGAGAACCATAAGGGGCATTTTCACAATTTTGCTAAAGACAGTCTCTAGTTTGCTCTTGCAGAGTATTCCTTTCTCCCCACCCCACCGCCCAAACTCTCTTCAGTTTGCTTTCAGAATAAGGAGGTGACACTTGATCCCTTCCACTTTGGCCAGGAATGAGGTGCCTGAAGTGCTCTGTTCCATTCCCCTCTCTGCCTCTATCCAGGCAAGATGCCTCCCATGCTCAGGGATATGCAATTGCCCATGCCAAGCTAAATGCATTGAATTTATCTGCTCCCTGAAAACCACTTCTCCCATGCTTCCTGTCTTAGTTGAAAGTAAGGGGGTTAATTCCTGTTGCAATCTATTTGAACCAGATGTACTTTTATTTTTCCCCCACAGCCAGAAAGAAATGGGGAATTGCAAAGTTTTCCTTCTCCTTTGAAGGAAAATCTACAATTTGGTTATTGAGTCAGCTCCAGATCTCATATAAAAACACCTTGGCATCCAATTCCTCCTCTACTGTATTGCACTTGCATGTTTTCCTTTGGCATTTGTGGGGGCCTGAACACAATATATCTGTTAGAAATATTCCCAGTGCATAACTCAAAATAAAGTAGGAAAAAGATTACACCCTAGTTAGCACACCAGAATTTTATGTCAGGAACACTAGTAGCCAAAATGTCTGCATTTGCCATTGGAAACCTCTTCAGGAGAAGAGTCAGCTAACAGTACTAGCAGAAAAGTCTAAGGAATGTATCAATGCACATCAAGATTTAGGAAAAACAACGGCAGAGAGATCTGTTCTGCTAGCACGCTAATAAATAAGATATTAAATCGTTAAGATTTCAATTACAAGGGAAGAATGTGGCTAACCAAATAAAAGCAGGAGGAATTGAAATAAGAAGTAGGTTAAAGATTAATATTCTGGGTTCAGAACAAAAGGATGCTCTTTTGTGGCACTGTGCTTATGCCTCTGAATGTAAACATTGTTCCGAGAACCATTTTTTCTTTGCCCAATCTTTAAAGGGTAATAAATTAGACCTTGGACAGCCATACAAGCTGCTACTAGATGTGAATGTGAATGTGTCTGTAGAAAAGGCTGACTTTCAATCAAAGTCTATTGAAAGAATAGTTGGATTTTCTAAAGAAGCATGTTGTGCCTATTAACCAACTTACAAAAGGGGCCATTTTCTTGATTTATGTTTGGTTGCTATAGAGATCTTGCAGTACAGACTGGCAGGTGAAGCTCCCATTTAACAATCTCACAGGTTTTTCTTAGCTGTACTCAGAGGACACAGAGCTACAGTAGGTAAAAACCACCACACAAATATAGCATATCTGTCAAACTTAAAGATCAGATTTAAGGCTTTTCAAGAATTTATCGGGAATACGGTAGAGTTATTACACAATCTTTGCCCACAAATGGTTTACACCCTGAAAAATCTTATTGCAGCAAGCTGCTTCAGCTCTGTTGGGTTTTGTCACTGATCCACTTCTTATTCAGCAGGTAATTACGTGTGAGCAGGATTCCAACACATCACAGGGCTGTCATTTATTTGTGGGCTTTTTTGCAAAACATACAACACATTCACAAGGAAGAAGCTTTGCTCTGCAACAACTGATGCCAATGTGTACAGGGAGGTGTCAACTAAAATGGCAATAATAATAATAATAATAATAATTAATAATAATAATCCTCTTGTCATGAAACTCAAAAAAAACCCAGAGAACATGCTACTGAGAAACAACACATGTTGCAGTCACATGAAATACTACTGTGTGTCAATAGGTCACAGGCAACTCAAGACCTGGACTTTAAATGTTATTTTATAAGATCAAGTCTTCTGCCTAAACTCTGACAATAGGTGGGTATGGGGAAGCTAGAGTCCTGGAAGAGGAAATTATCAATGTATGCAGTACTCCAAACAGCAATCCCAGAGAAAAAATTGCAAATCTACATGGCAGTATATACTTCAAGTCAAAACCAAAAAAAAACCAAATCAAATGAATACGTAGGATGTCAGTCTTTCCTTAGTTGCATCTTGGCATTTTCAGATCAAATCAAATATATATTTGTATATCAAATATACAAAACTGAAAAAATACTTTGAAAAAAAAATCAGAAATATTATTCTTGCTGTCTTTAACACAAGGAAAAAAAACCCACAACAATTATTTCTATGTGACTCCTTGATTCAACAAGGGATTTCCATTGGCCATCCTTATTGAAAAGGAAATCTGTAATTCATAAATGAGTGATTTAATAAAATTAACAAATTTTGAAAAAGGCAGTGCCTCAAAGCTTCCTTACTTATCAGTATCTCCCACCATACTATTAAAATTCTTAAAGAAATAGAGGGGAACAAGGAAAATGAGAAATTAAAGCATTATAGCTCCCCATCATTTTACGGAAGTAGTATAAGCCAATAGGGGTGCTTTGGCAGAGCCAGTCCCACAGTTCCCCTTACCAAAATCTCTCTACTCACAGCCCATGCTCCTTAACCAGCAACTCCCTCCTCTTGCCAGGAGAAATGACCAGTTTTTCTTCTCTACCCTGCACAAACACATCGTGCTCACTAGGCTCACCCAGGCAGAACCAAACTGCACTCATCACCAATGAAAAATTCCAAAACCACCTTTTTTTTTTTTTTTAATTATTGCTTAAAGTTGCTCCCAAGGAGGCCTGATTTCAGTTCCTGAGATGTATTTAGTGTCTGCAGAACAAAGATGATACTAGGGGGCATCAAACATCTGGAGCCATCAATGGCTGAGAAGGCAGCAGGACAGCATGAGACAGATGTAGGTGGAGTAACTTCCATGTGCAAAGGCAGCTTAGGCCAAAGCTTTTCAACACAGAGAGGTGAGAGTCATAGATGGCATTAAAAGGTCTAAGAGAATAAATGGCTACTTCTTGCTAAGGCCAATACAAATGTCCCTCCAGAGGCAGATGATTTGGGTGTTGAGGTTGGTCTGATTTTGTACAGCTGAAGTTAATGAAAAGTAGCTTTGCCACCAAGTTCAAGAGGGCACGATGGAGGCATGGGCAGGAGCAACTCTGACGTCAGGCACCCAGAATTCAGCCTCTCCAGCAATGAACTTTCCTTTCTAACCCCCTGTCAGAGCAGAAAGCTGCAAAAGCTTGCTTATGGTTAAAAGGGGGAGGGGAGGATAATTGCAGTAATCTTCAAAGGATTTGTTTTAATTTTTGCTGAAAGGACAGCAAGTCTTTCGTTGTTTGAACATATGGCTTTTGGGGAGAGGGCTCCAAGTTATTTCATTACTGTTCTTTTGAAATTTTGCTGATTATCAGGAACAAATACGACCCTAACACCAGAGCTGTGATGAAGAGAGATGACTTCCTTGTAAAGCTTCTCGTTGTTTGCATCCTAGTAATTATTCAGCAAATGGATTCCACCTGTTGTACTTCACCCAGCACATACAGATGGGACTGAAATATATCCTGGATTTATATTTTATTTGGACTAACAAAGCCAGGATTTGAATTCAAGGGGCAGTGAAGGAACTAAGAATGTTCTGCATCAGGAAGAAGAAATACAGGGCTTTGGCTGTGGCCCTTCTGCTCAGATTATCTCCAAATACTTTACACAATGACTCCTCCTAAGGAAAGCAGGAGCAATCAAATCCATTACACTCTGCTGCTGAACCCTGTATCAGGCCTCCTTCTTGACACATTTCTGTAACTTCCTGTAATTTATTTTTTACATTAAAATCACTGGCAATATTTTGACCATCTCCCGCTTTAACTCCAAACCATGATGAAGGCAGATTTGACTGCTAAAACAGTATTACACAATATCTGTCATCCAGATTGGACAGTAACTTATTAGACCCTGTTTTGTTGAGAGTCTGCATGTCGGCATTTTGTTTTTATACCTTGCATGTGTTTTTAGTGTTGAACTTGGCTTTTCTACGAATCTTATAAAAAGCACAAAGACTGAAATCCAGTCCCTGCTGAAGTAATAGGATTTTTGTCACTGATGTCCACAGGGTAGGATTTCAACCCAGATTACTAACAGATTTGGGTTTTTAACAAAAATTTCAATTTGTGTCTCTCCAATGTACGCCTTTTGACTGGAGGGGTCAGTAGAGAGGAAAAAAAACCAAGAAGAAATACTACTATTAAAATCACATTCCAGACAACATCCTTGTGGATGTGCATGCACACCCACATCTGGAAGAGCTGCTGAGACCACATAGAGTCACACAAGTTCTGACACCCCAACTAAGAGAACACCAGTTTTAGACCTGGGAATTCTAAATCCCTGAGGATACATCTAATATCTTAGAAGTTCTAAACAGTGGAGACAAAGAACACTTAATTCCAGTCCCCTAACTATATGCAAAAATACATTTTCTACATTCTCCGCTCTACATGTTACAGCATTCTAGATTTTGGTCTTCAATATACATACACATGGTATATGTAAGCAAACACAAATGGGTAGCAACATCCATGTGGAAAGGTGCTGCATCATATAGTAAATTAATTTACTGAACACATCCCCTCCCTTTTGCCTGGTAACTTTTGGTCCTTTTCAGTTTCAGTGCAGTTAAGGTCCTTTCTAGAGCTGTGCATTGTAATTCCATGAAAAGCAATGAGGATAGGGAAAGAGGCCATCTTCTCCCTGCTCTATGCAGAAAGGGACAACTCAGGGAATCTAGCTTCTTTGTTGTTGTGAAAGTTTAACGGCTACCTTCAGCTCCACCAGCAAGCACTAAATGTTTTGTGCGCCTATCAGTTAAAACTTGAAGGTTATAACATCAGCCCTTGTAAGAGAAAAGTTATTAGGTCATTTCTAAAGGTGTTTTGCTGTTTAATAAGCATACCTCCTCACTCTGCAGGAGCAGGATTTTGGGAGAAAAGTCACAATAAAACTTAAAGCCCTCCAAAAGATTCTTAAATAGCTTTTCTATAACCCATATGGCATATAAAGGAATATAGAGTAGTGTTGTGTAACAAGTTTATTGGCATACAGTTGGTATGGCCAGATTACTTGTCCTTTTAGTGTGTAACTTTAGACTGCAGCCATCTTAAATGCTTGCTGATAAATTTAAACGTACCAGTCTATGGTGCGTCATTTCTTCTTCATACATACACTTCTCTTAGAGTATGTAAGTAGATATTTGCATATAAAATTCTGATGGGGCACAAAGGATTCGATTAATGCATTCCTTTGTAAACCCACCAAACCCACTATGTTTTCCATCACTGATAAAGACTCTAAGCTTTTAAACTCATAAATGTATTTTAACAATTGTTAAGCTGCTGTAATGGCCTGGTCTGGTAACAATGGAAACTGGAGTTTTATGTTTATCTTCAGGCCAGGACGGATGGAGGCAGCAACAGTATATGCTTTCCTAAACTGACCTGCTAATGACCTGAATCCTGCCCTGAGGGGTTAGTATCCCTTGGAGTAAGAGGATATTTAGCTCTGATGCCTGCTCAACCTACTAATTTAAAAGAAATTGCCTCATCCAAGCTAAGGGGTTTAGATCCTGTTCTCCAAAATGAATCATTCATGCATGTTATTTCAGAAACATAGATGTTAGTTATGAAAAATGCATCATTAAAACCTGAGCAGTCTTATACCACAAAAATTAATATGACCAGTGCCAAATGTCGAAGAAAACTTCAGTACCACAAAGACTTGATAAAAGAGCTTGACTGCTTATTTCTTTCAATAGTCCAACTTCAGTGCATCTGTTTAATGCATCAACCATTCTTGTGTCTCTGCTGAACCAAGGCCATCCAGGGATACCAAGTTCTTTACTGACTACCTTCCTCCCTTAGAAGGAGGGAGCAAGCTATTTGGATTAAACAAAGTGACTTCATTCACTCTTCAATAAAACTGATCTGTCCTGAAGTTGTCATGAATTCAACTACACTAAATAACTATTTTGCTTTATTATATGCATGTGCATTTCACATGTTTCTGATCAAGATCAGAGACAGAAAAGGGCACAGGATGGCTATTTCCATTATATCCTCTCATACATCTGGAGATTATTGACACAGCGTTCCAGAAGGATTGTATAGTTTGGGAAACCCCAAGATGTTTTGAGCACTTACTCACAAACCCAAACATACAGCCTCATCAAACACTACCAAAATACCACATTCCCTAATTTTCTTCATTATCACAGAGTAATGATATGACCAGGACTCCTGCTTCCTGGAGTCTGTGCTCTCTTCTTTATCTCTGTGTACATCTGCCACTCAGTGTTGTCCAAATTCAGAGCAGTACTTGCTATTATTCTATTACAGGTTTTCCTTGAATGCTTATTCCCCTGGGAATCTGGCATCCCAGTTCAGAGCAAATCCTGTTCATGTACACGCTCAAAACAAGAAGCCGTTTTACAATTTTGCAGAAACATCAACAACAAGAAGTAAAGCTACAATAAAATTGCATGTTTATTTAAGTTTCTCAGCAAAATTCCCATCCAGATAAAATCACCAGCCTGAAAAAGTCACAGAAAAGTTTGCTGAAATTTTGTACCTAAATCATTTCAATGTCTCAGAAAAAAATTCTCCCTCTCCAATTCCCTTTCCACTCCCTTAACCCTGTCCAATGGAAGAAAACAGGTTTGTATTTTAGACATTAACTTTCAGGTAAATTCTGCTCTGCAGATCTAAATATTACTTACTTGCGATATTCCACACCTCCAGAGGCAACATTTACCTTCTTCAGCAGGTAGCAAAATAAAAATAAAAGTAGTACCACACACGTGGCTATGTGTAAATCTACCTGACACCATATTCATCATATATAAGCATAGAAAAGTATTTAGCAGTTTAATAAAAGTATTTTATTAAACTTACAGTCTCAACTGTCTCTGTCAAATTCAGTGATTCCTGGAGAGTTCATTTAAAGAAATTATTTGCTACTGCACATGAAAAGCATGCTACCTACCAACTGCTCTATGCCTGGATGGACAATGAGTACTAATAAATCAAAGTATTTGAGGAGATCAAAGTTTGTTCTTTACAGCTTTGCTCACTTGAACATATACCAGGCATGGAGCTAGGTTATCCCAACAGCTGAGATGAGGGTCATATCAGAGCACCTGAGCCTTTCCAGCAGGATGCACCCAATGCACCTGCACTAGTGGGGGAAAGATCTCCTCATCTTCTAAAAGATAGACAATGTTTCTACCTTGCTCACTTCTACCACTCACCACCTACTCCCATCTATCTGCTCTGTCTGACTCAGGAATGGGTGCAGCCTGGGCACACCAGGGCTGCTCAGAGCCGTGACCTGGAGCCTCGGTGCTGAGCAGACATGGGAACATACCTGGGCACCCCTACAGCACTGCAGACCACAAAACTCGCAAGCTGTTGCTCAAAGCATCCACCAGCCAAAGGCCTGCAGGCATCACTTCTGGAAATATGCCCAGGAAGGTGGCCTGCACCTCTTGGTGTGAGGTTGGAGATCCCAAGGTGGTCGGTGACCTTTATCCTGGCAGCTCCAGCCCAGGGACGTTGCAGGGCATGATCAGCGCTGGTACGTACCCACCCCTGGGTCCAGGTGCACTGTTAACAAAACTGTCTTTCCCACAGAGCCTGCAGAACAATACATTTTATATTCTAATGAAGTAATTATTAAAATAGGTAATTATTGAAATAACCGCATCAACTCCCAGTCATTAAAATCCTCCTAAACAGAACTGCATGATGGCTTAGGCTATTAGAAAGCTTGGCAGCCACCCAACGCCTACAATAGCTTCTAATTAATTGATCTCACCTCTAATCTGCTATTGTTAGCCTAGTGCTGATCATTTGTTTGGCCTACAGATCCTATTGCCCCTTTCATTTGATTGTATTTGTTACTGTACCCTCTCTATCTCTTTCAATTAAGCACAGGTTAAGTGGTTCAACCGCAAGAGAATAGGAGATAATGGCACCAATCAAAGTAATCTCTTTAATTTGCTAAATGGATTACAGGGAAACCCCAGCCAAAGTGAAGTCATAGCTGGTGGCCTTCACTTGAACTATACACAAAGAGTATCTAATTATTAACCCACCACATGCCAAACTTTACAGATATCCAATAAAACAACACAGCACTACTGTACTAGTGGGGTTGCTCTCATTACAGGGTTTTCCACTGTAAAATTACTTTGCAAAATCCTTGTGTCAGTGCATTTTCAAGCACACCATACACTGCACTTTCAAGTGCAACATATCTAGATATAACAATCAAAACACTGCACTGCATACCAGTCAAGGGAGTGGATTTATAATCTCTTTAAGGACATGCTTATGGTAGAGTTCATTTTTCATATTTGTACTATAAATGCAAATGCAGCTTTGCAGCTAGTATTGCTTCTGCTGACTGGAGAAGTTTTAATAGTAAATAAGCTTTGTCCTTAAACTGGCAAGTGGGTTTCTTTCCCCCTCCTCTTTCCTCTGAAGTGTTTTTGAGCAAGTTTTCTGGCAACAGAACTTCACACCCAGTACTTTGGCTGTGCGTGTCCTTGGCTAATCAGTCAGGCAATGAATTCAAAAATGCAAGCTGCATGAGACAGAGGATCATTTCCTTGCAGTGACAAGGAGAGTGGGGCATCAGAAAGAAAAAAGGTAGGAGGGGACAACAAGATTTCATGCCAAATGAAACTCAGCTTGTTGAAGAAGCAGAATTTCTTAGGAACAGCTGGATCTCTGCCTTTTCATAATAAAATGTTTTTATTAGTGACAAAACAGAGATTACCAAGTACAAATCTACTGTTGCTGGCAGAATTCAACTTGCATCAGATGATGGACCAGGGAAACAGAATATAGTATCATTTTGCACTTCCATTTTGCCTGTGGTTGGTTGCTTTCAAATAGAATGATTACATTAGCCTCAAGCAGAACATCTAAGTGAAATCTGCATATTAACTTAAAGGAAAGTGAGCTATATGGAGAAATAATAACCTATATTATAGGCTGGATGATTTCAGATCCTACAAATAGTCCATTAAAATGGAACAGAACTTGTATTTTCCAAACCTGACACCTGGCCCACAAGAGAGCACTTATTTCTAACATTCACTGCAGTTGTCTTGTAAAGTCAAGAGCTACAGTTTTGATTTCTGACTTAGCTTTTTTTGCATCCTCACTTGCTTGGGCACCAGAGTTTCTGTACTGGGATTGTCAACTTTTCATAGTTTTATGATGGTGTGGTTCCAGGTTGTTTCCATGCAATACAGGCATGAAAAAAGAAATTATATATATACATCTCCAAATTTCCAGCAACGCTCCCAGCACAGCATGCCTCTGTTCCAAAGAGATGTCATATTTCATAACATGTTTTTGTTTGCATGGTAACTGGCCAGTAACTTGGCATTCTTCTGCTGTTTTGTCTTTTTACACCAGTTCAAGCACTAACTGCTTAAAGCTGAGCACATACTTCCTGCATTATTGAATTAGCAACTACATACACACACTGTAAACTTCAGCAAAGTCCTTGCAGCAACTGCTTGTATAGCAGGTATGGTTCTACAGGAAAATCTCGGCTGACTCCAGGTTTGTCACCCACAGTCATCTAAAGGTACACACACAAGAAACCTGCTTGCTCTGAACATGTTGAGCATTTTGAAAAAAAACAAGTTCTTTCTGGGTGCAGTTTGGGCAACAGGATGAAATGTTCTTCTTTTTCCACTCTCCAGACCTCAGCCTCACTAGAGACTGCCCTGCTCACCATGTCCTGGCCTGAGGCACCCAGAACATCTCCATAGGCTGACTCCACTCATCCAGCCAGCAAAAACAGGGGCTGTTCTCCACAGGATGTGGGACCTGGTCTGGCTCACTGGAGAAGTGTTGCAGCACCAGCAGCTGCAACCAGCAGGGACTGGGAAACAGCCTGGGGGACAGGATGCCTCAGCCACCCTGTCATCTGCCAGATAATACTTGTCCTCTTCTTTTCACATACAGCATGCAAACAGATCAAAAAAGATCTGGAGCATGACCTGCGGCTCATTTCCATCTTTACCTCTAACAAGTCCTTATGGAGATGCACCTTCTGCCCACAGCAATCCATTGTGCCTGCGTATGCACACCTGACCTAAATATACATGGCTGGCTGACACCTTCAAGCATGGAGGAAATCAAATGCCTATATTTCCAAATGCCTTTGCCATTTGAGAGCGCACGTAAGGCCATATTCTGCTTTCCAGCTGCCGCAACTCAAACAACCTTAATGGATTTAACAGCACAGATAAAAACAGCCTTCAAGGCTTTACCCAAGAAAGAATATTTTGCTATTTTAAATTATCCTATTTTTTAGGTAATTCATAAAGATTAAACTGAGCAAAAGGGAAGGTGGAAGCTAACCCAGTAGTATTGTCGGGTTGGATGATATTCAGAAAGCTCAAGCTTTAGGGATCTGTGGTGCTGATTCAGCCGATTCACAGAGCCAGGGGTCAACCCACAGCTCTACTTCTCTGGAATGCAGAAATATTTATTCACATCTGGAAACAGCCCATCTGCACTGGAAACTTTTCTAGCATTTTCTCTTCTATTATGATACAATAGGTATCCTAAAAGCAATACTTTTTTTTTTTTAAATTGTTGTCCTATTTATCCAGCAGTCTTCCCTTCCATTTATATACCTACATTAAATAAGGAAGTCATGCCTGTTAGGAAGTAAATCAAAATGTTCTGAAATCTGCCAGAGTGGGTACCAATAACACAAATTGGTACATAAATATTGAGGCCCTAGTAATCCTCCCTCAACAAGTTAGCCAAATAAGAAACCAGGTGAAGCCTCCCTTTTTAATTCCGCTGAACTATTGCTAATAGCATGGAGGCACCCCAAGAGTCCCTGGATCGACTGACGGTTTTCAACACCACCTTAATTAAACCTGCTCCGAGCAAATTTAATCAGCACAGCCAACAAAATGGCTTCTGAAAGCAAGGAGCACTTTACATCAGGGTTTGCAGCACAACTGTCAACAGTGCTGTGAAAACATTTTGCCAAGCATCAGTGGCGACTTCTGGTTACAAAGAAAATAATTCCTATTGCAACTCTTTCAGCAAAGCACTGTAGAAAGATCCTGAGGAAAGTGAATACAGGGAAGGCACTTTCCCATCTGCATCCCATCCCTTTCATTTTCAAGAGGAACTTCTCTGAGTGTCTGAAATCCGGCCCTAAGTTTAATGTCAGTGGTAATATTCCAGGACTTAAATTCAGATCACAGACAAAGCTATTCCTCTTTTTCCTGTTCTTTCCTAAGTGTCTGCTTATGGTTGGGGCAGAAGACAGATTGCTGGGCCAGACGGACCCTGGGTCTGAGCCGGCACAGCCTTTCTTACACTCATTGCAATATGTTTCCTACACTACCCTGTCACAGGCAGTGCAGAAACTATTTGCTCTTTCTTTCTTCTGGCTGTATGAAGTCTATTATTTAGGTAATTACACTAGGAACTGTACCAAGCAAATGGTTTCCTCCCCTATTGATGCAAGACAAATCTCAAGACTGACGATAATTCCATTGCCTGGCTATACAAATAACATAAATCTCACTGATGGATATTTTGCATGATCTCTGATTGAAAACAGCCTTGAAAAAATACAACTGTCTTTAAGTCCTTTCTTTCATAAGCACAAACTACTGTGGAAGCAAACAAAAAGCAACTCCTTTGTTGAGCAAACTAAAACAGCTCTGTTAAACAAAGCCCCAAGGTAGATATTTCTAATAATTTCTGTATCCAACAGCACAGGCAGATATGCTCAAGAGCTGCCCTCCCTCCTCCATGCCACCAGCCAAAGGTGTGATGGGCAAAAGGCACAGGACTCCCCTTGCAACCCATTTGCTGTGAAAGATAGCTGGTATTGGCATTAAGAGCAGGCAAATAACGAGGAGATGTAAAGCAGTGCTACAAACTCTGATCTCCTACTCCCAGAGGCCATAAGGAGAGTGGGGACACCAACCTCTTACAGGGCTGGGGTCAAAGCCCTCCCTTCCCGTACATCGTTGGAACCAATTGGCATTCCCATGGTTTTGCTGCCATGTACCCCATTAAAATAGATTTTCTTAGGGACTACAGCTGTGTTGCCTTTCCTCAAAAGGGACGTCTTCTGCACTCTCTACAGATACAGATTCCCAAATGCACAGTGTTAGAGAGAACGTCCAAAGGCACAGTTACATCCAGATAATAAAGTTTCATCTCAAACAGTTTCATTCAAATACAAAGATGAACATACTCAGATCATCAAAAGAAAGGCCCTTTGCAAGGACTGCTTTTAGCAGCCAAGTGTAAAAAACCAAGAAATTTGAAAAAAAAAAAAAAAAAACCGCCAAAGAACCAAACCAACTCAAAAAAAAGTAGTAAAAAAAAAAAAAAGAAGTTAAGAAGTTGTCTTTAAATATCTGTTGATAAGTCAAATATTCCATCTCTCTGTCAATAAGTGCAGACTTCTTCACAGGCCCTATACAAATTCCTATGCTTTTTAGGCAATGAATATGTAAAAAATTTAATACTACTTCAGTAGGAGTTAAACACAAATGAAAATACCTTATGTCTAGAGCACTCTGCCAGAAACCATCTGTTAAAAATCTCCAATTTAAACTTAGGCTTATGACATGCCTTGTTACTACTGCTATCCCAAAGTAATGGGAAACGCAGGATAAAATGCAAGCTTTGGTGCCTTTCCTACTAAACCTCAAAAAAAAAAAAACCTGAAAAAATCTCCTCCTTGAGAGGTATAGCCTTCTCTCCTAATATTCAATTTCAATCTGGAGAGGAAAAATGCTTACTTAGAACAACCAGGTTTTTTTCTTTTCCAAGTGTTCTCTAAATATGACACAAATTATCAGGTAATTTTGCTTCAACCTAAACTGAATTGTTTCAGCAAATCAACTGTTTGCAATTTACAGTCATCTGAATGCCACCACGCTGTCTGAAGGACCTGGCTTGCATGTATTATTTACACAGTAGCAAATACAATGCTGTTAGAACCTGCTCAGAATTTTTAGGCTGAGGATACACAGAAAAGCTGCACAGTCCCACAGGGCTCCCCAGGCTGCCTGGGTTGGCTGGAAGTGAAGCAACATCTAGTGCTAGCCAAGGAAATACTATCACTCAAAGACACCGAAATAGCCATGGAAAGAAGACACCATGCAACAACATAGCACTCCTATAGCTCTACTATAGAAAAGTACCTCTCTTCAAAACTCTTACAGAAAAATCAGAATAGCTCAGTAAAATATCTTGGATTATTAATCAGAAAGGAAAACAAACAGCAAACCTTTTACAATTTCAGAAGAGCATGCAATATAACTTAAAAAAAAAAAAAAAAAAGTTATGCTCTTTCAATCCTCAGGCTTTAAACACACTATTCACGTGATTTCCTAGACACAATTTAAATCCATCAGTATTTCAACAGTTCCCTAAATTAATAAGGTATACTATTTTAGAAAAATCTGTTCCAACAATAAAAAAGCAAAAAGTGAATGGTGTCAACTAGACACTAGCTGAAAGTCCTGATGTATATTAAAATCTAAAAATTATCTAGAAGTTAAGACTTTAGAAAAACATTAATATAAAATACCTATGAGTGCAATCTTTGAGGAAAAATAATGTGTTAAGCCAAGTACATATGGAAGCATCTAAAGTTACAAGATCTTATTCCAGCTCCTGGTTATTCAGTAGCTAATCTGCACTGGAAGAAGGTAACTAAATACAAATGAATTGTTAAGAAAAACACCCAGTATTTGGTTGAATATTTAACAGCTGGAACAGCTGGACTGGATTACTGAACAATGAAATTCAGTGTGCAGTCAGGTAGCGAGGCAAGAAAGCTCTCTGAACAAAGCCACAGCAGAAGGAAACAAAATAATAGGCACTTATAACAATCATTTTTTTCTTCTTCTTGACCAGCTATTAAATCTCACACTGAAGGTCCCATTTCATAAATACATGTGAATCAAATCAACACATCTAGAAGCTAGTTTTAAAGGTTTTTAAAGGCTTCTTAATTTCATCTTATAGTGACAAGATAAAATGGGATTTCTTTTTTCCTTAATTGAACATGTTGGATTCCCAGGGTTGGAAGGATGCTAAATTTCATTTCTTTATTTGTTTATTTGAAAGAATATGAAATCTCAGGAAATTTTTCAATCACCCCTTATCTACACTGGCTGGCACTGCTGAAAGCAAGAGGCTTATCTCAGATATTGACCCAGGACAGCTTTATTGAAATTGTGTAAACCTGCTCTGATGGTCTTTGAAATATACGGAAGTGCAGTGTAAGCACAGAGGCCCAGAACAACTCCCGAGGGACATGGGACTGACTGCAATATATAAAGGTGTCTCTGGATGAGCGGTTGTAGCTCAGCAATGGAGAGCAGTGGGGATAGAGGAAACCATTTTTCATCTTTCTCTTTCTGGTCCCCACAAGCTCAAGGATCATCTCCTCACCAAATGACAGAAAATGAAATCCAGTCCATCTAATTTAGATGGACACTCTTGCATGAGTATATTACACACAAGTATTATTCTTTAAACCTTGTAAATGCTAGCTATCTAATGGCAACTCCATTTGCAAACTTTCAAAAGCATCTTTTTCTTTCCAGCTCAGGGAAGCTGAATGTTTATTTTATAAGGATTGCAGCCCTGGTGTCTAAAGCCTGGATTCTCTTCTGATGTGCAGTGCTATTTTGACTTGAACTTTCTGCTCCCTGGAGATGGACTCAATGCTCCTTCCACTGCCAACTTCTGCCTCCAGCTGCCTCATTTTCCCGATTCAGTGAAACATCTGCTGTTGAGTGGCTCTTCTGGTATCGCTATCACTGCAACAATCAGGCAGTCCAACACCAGGGCCATGAGTACAGGGCAGATATCCCAACAGACTGATAACCAATCAATCAATGAGAATGACCAAGTTCAATCTCAAACTTTTCTTAGAGGGAGCCAACACCTCATCAGGATGACCAAAACCTTGGAAAACACAGCAGTATGGAAGACACTGTCAAGTTCAGGCAGTTGGTGCTGTGCCAAAAGACCCATCAGAGCTGCTTCAGATCCTCAAGTGGAATTCCTTTATGTTCAGGCACTGACTTGTCTTGCCAAATATTTCTAATGCGATTTGCATACCTCAGAAAAGATCCCAAACTTTGCAAGTTAAGCCAAAGCACAAGCCCAGCCAAAGCCTCCACCTGCGCAAAATGTTTATTTTTAGCAGCTGCAGACTTAGGGGAGCCTGGCAATAAATTTGACCTGCAGCTGCTCATCATGCCAATGCTGTGTCAACAAATGGCAGGCTGGCAACAAACACATTAAACACAGCGCGATCCAATTTATTCAATGCATTCCTAATCAGAGGGGAGACAAATAGTGGTACATGCAGGAGACCCAGATTTAGGGGAGGCTCCTGTTCATCCATTTGAGAAAGATCTGGCTTGAACTGCCTTATTTTCTTGTTGGCCAGTTCCATCCATGCTGATTCATGCATTGTTTGTTTACTATTTTGCAAATAAAGCAGGTGCTTGACAACAGATGTTTGATCACAAATTTTTCATTGAACTTCACAGTGATCAGGGGGAAATGAAACAAAACACTGCAAAAGTGTGAATGCAACTCACATCCACAGACCTCTCTCCTTACTCCAGTCCTGATGGGAAGGAATTACCCTGGGTGCTCTTATTAGGTGCTGCATCCAGGCAGCACGTGCAGCTGAGCAGCTGTGCAATGCCTTCTGCTCCCACCAGCAATGCCAAAGAAGGAGGAAAGGACCAAGCACACTGGAGAACTGAGGAGCCTACAGCCTTCCTCTGTGCCTTCCTTGGTCATGCAATGGCCTGGAAAGGGACTGGGGAGGGTCTGGTGCAGTGGGGCAAGGTGGGAGGAGGGCAAAGTGTTTCTCAGTGGGAATGTAGCAGTGACAAGCAAGTAGGGAAAAGACAGGGAGTAGGACAGTCTTTGTGCTCAGCTCTGGGGCAAAGGGGCAAGGGAAGAAAAAAGCTCATGGCTGTGACCCATTCAGTTTCTGTACAGCTGAGACACCCTGAGCCAGAGCTAGTTTTGCCTTTTCTCAGGCCAAAGGGAAACACAAATACATGTGGAAACAAGATCTTGGGTCAGGCCTATCACGTATGCAGGACCTTGCACTATCCACTGGCTAACCCTCACAGCTTTACTGACTCAGCCCAAACCCCAGTAGGGTTTGGAAAGCACCATTGATCCCATGGGCTGAGTCAGCCAGTGCAGCACTCCCAGCAGCTCCGCTCACGGAGAGGCTCAGGGACCGTCACCTCCTGTTCCCCGAGCAAGAGTGTGATGGAGAGGTGAAATATTTGATTTCAGGTAATGGAGAGGTTGTCAGCTGCTCTCTTTTTTTTTTTTCCAACATCCTTGCCAGATTATTCACAGCTAAATTTAAATGGAGAACAGTTTCACAGGTGAAACAAATACCAGGCTGCATATCACGTTGTTACCTTTGCTGCCGTGGCTAAGTGAGGTAGTTTTTTTTTTTAATTCTGCTGTGCTCAATGATGACCAACATGAAGCCCTGGCAGGGTTTGACTGGTGGAGAGGCACCACTTGTGGCACCTCTGTCGGGCACAGGCTTGCCCAAATGCCAAAGGGACTCATGGTCTGAGGGTTAAATGCCAGCTTTTCTCCCAGCTGAGAAAAATTTCCCTGCACAGAAAACAGGAATGACACACAACCTTCACATAACCCGACCCCTCTGGGCACATACCTTCAACAGACAGCTAAAAAAAAATAGTAATTTTAAAGCTCTTTATCTGATAGACAAGTTGTTATTATACTGAAAGAAGGGAAACCTCAGAGACAAAATCCTGAACAGTGCCGACTAACCCACAAATCCCATTAAATTAATTTTTAAAAGAGGCCAAGACAACAATGAAACTCTTCACCCTTAATCCTGGATTTATACATGTGTTGTAATTAAATATAAATTGAATTTCAAAGCCATTTCAAATAAAAGGGCAGCTCAAGAGGCAGCGTGATAGAGAGATCTATATATAAACATCAGTTATATGAATACCTACTCAATGCCAACATAACATAACAACCAACAGCTGAATACCCTGTTATTCAACACTGGCCAAGTTTTTGTAAATTTGGTAAAGAAATGGTACTTCAGAGGAAACATTAGAAAACAATGGCCTGGCAGGGGGGAAGCGCATTCATGCTACAACCGTTAATCAAAAAAGAAATTTGGAAGAGTCATCCCTCTTTGAAATCCACTGTTCTGTTTTCCAAATACCTGCTGAAGGTATTTTTGGCCCCCAGACCACAGGTCTGATTTTGGCCATCCACTGTTAGCCTATGAAATAACTGGTATGTTTTATCATCCTTTCTTTGCAAAATGAGAGGAGGGGAAGGTGTCAAGAAGAGATGCCTCTGGCTGAACACAAGGGAGGATACTTTCTGCAAGAAGCCAGGCAGGTCTCCAGACAGAGGCCATGCAAACCTCCCCCCGGACAGATCCAGACTGGAAAAAGCTGGGAGTGGGCTGGGCTAATCTTGGAGCTGGCCCTCCTTCCAGCAGAGCACCTGATTGGAGCCCTCATGAGGTTCTGTCCCACCTGAGATATAGGAGATGCCACATCCTCCATGAGATTGGCAGCCTCAGACCAGAGCTTGGATCACCCAGGTTTAGTTTCCAGTTCTGCCACAAATTCCACATGCTACCCTGGGCAGGGAAACCTAATCCCCATGCTTCCCTTCTCCGTTAACTCAGCTCTTCCTATTTGCCTGTCTCCTCTGATTAAATGTTGAACTCTAAAATCAGGGACTGTGTGTTCATATGGTGTTTCAAGCAGTGTGGCTTGATAGGATTTGGCACATTCATGTGTACTGAAATAAATCAATCAATAGTCAGGAGAGTTGCATTACAGCATAGCATGGGCAGAGACATCTACTACAGGGTCTACCTTTAGTTTCTTGATTTGTTTCCAAGAATCTTAAGGATAATTTTGTTTAAGTATGTCATGAAAGATTAGGGCTAAATCTGTAATACACATGAAAATGAAGTTATGCCATGCAATGAATAGTTATTGTCCTCCTCCTAGTAAAAGTTTATTACACACAAAATCATTCTGGAGGCATGGGTAGCTATTAAAATGCCTACACACCTATTTCTGGTTTCACTGCTGCACAAAGCAGTGGCTTCATGCATCCCTCTGCAAGAGCCCAAAAATAAATGGCAGTTGTTTTCTCAAAAAAAGAAAAAAAAGAAAAAAAAAGAAAAAAAAGAAAAAAAAACAGAAAAAAGAGGTGGGGGTGGCAGGTGGAATGCAGGGCTGTATTTATGCATCGAAACAATGGCTAACCTTTGTTTCAGTGGAGCTACTGTATAGCAAGAATGAACTGTGCCTGCTGCCTCTTCTAGCTGTCAGTGGCTCACCAACACCACACCTTCCCTGCCTGCCTGCTGCCAAATCCGACCTCTTTGGTCCTTCTAAGTAACCACCGGCATCGTTTCGGTGCAAGCCGTCTGCCACCCCACTGGTGGGGGACACCTGTGTGGCAAGAAACCTGCTGGAAATGACAGTGACAAATGTTCCAGCAACGAACAGCAAAGCCATAGACTCTCTTAAACCAGCCGTTACAGCGCCTATATTTTAATTTTAATGGCGAATCCTATGAAACAGACATGTTGGAAGAGCAATAAATAATAAGTTATTGTACCCAGTCTTTCATTTTTGAATAGTTAAGGAGATTAATGTACTCGTCTGCATTACTACTCTCAGCTATTCTGAAATGAAACCCCAGGCAGAGCAACTTCTCCTTGGCCATGGATGTACCAAACTGTGGCCATGCTTTGCCACATGCCTTCAAAATACATACTGCAGCATCTTGTTTGGATTGTCTTCTCTAAATAAAAGGTAGATCAATAAATAAATTAAATTAGCACATTAGAATAGCCATTATTTGCTCTGACACATAATGAGGGAAATGAAACAACTTCAAAAGAGATTTGCTCAATTAACACAAGACTTTATAATGGCACTAGAATAAGATCTTATCACAGATCTAAATAGCCTGGATTGCAATTTTTCTCTGACACATACTAGCACGCTCCTGACAGTCATACTATCATTAGAGGGATCTGTCTGCACTTCCATGATATCCCTAATCCCCTGTTTTGGATATTTAATAACTACAGCAAATGGAAATCAGTGCACCATACTTCAGAGATAATTCCTGTGAGAAGGACAGAGGGCTGTATTGCTGCAGCCTATTCTTCTAGATGTTCCCACTCAAACTTCTCAGCATTTCCCTGTGGAAAAGTAAAAAGACCTGGCTTTGTTGTGGGTAGATCTGGCTCTGTCATGCAGGTATCCATAGCTGAAACACAAATCATCAACACAGAGCAAACATAACACTGGATTATGCACTTTTCCCTTGTGCCTACAGCTGAATCAGCAGCCCTGACTGGCTACATGGTACCCACAGGTACAGCATGGAGAGCAACTCTACAATTAAGGAAATGCAGCACAAAAAAAAAATAATCTCTTCAGTATATTTTTGTTGCTGTTAAAATCTCTAATAGAATATTTTAGAAGGGAAAATCACAAAAGTTGTTCTTCAGAGCAACTGGGTCTTGTTGTTCTTTACCCCCACTGGGTCTCAAACCAAATTGCAAAATAATTTTTCAATGAAACCATGAACCGGTTTTACTTCAGGCAAAACCACTGAGATTTTCCTTAAAAGACAAGCAAAATTACATACATATGACCAAGATGCTGCAAGCCTTTCTTGTTAGGATACTAGCTGAAAAGCAATCAATAAAGATTTCTCACATCTTCGATTAGTCTTGTCTCTCTTATTTTAAGAAAGAAAACCTTTCCTGCAAAAAGAAGGAAAAATTCCTCAAAGTAACATTTTCCCAGGCTTGCAAGGAAGTATAATTCTAAAACAGTTGGGTTAAAAAACAAAAATCTTTATGGCAGCACCTATGACATCGCTCATAGGCAAAGGCAGAAGTCTTCAAAGACAGCAATTCTGCGCAACGCACAGGTTCCTCTTTTAATGTGCAAATCAAATGCCTATTGCCAGTGCTTGCTAGGGGTTGTGTTCAACAAAAAAACCCAGGCAACTGTGCTAGCTGCCACTTTTCAACATCCATAGGTATCTATAAAAAAAATGATGTAACTGTAAGAAAAACAACAGGCATCTTTCATCTTAACTTACTGCTAATTAAGCCACGCATAATTTATTTCTTGGTAATTTTACAAAGAACCTAAGCAACTGTGAACTCAGTTCAAAAGCAGGAAAAAAACCCCTTTCTTTGAAGGTTTCTGTGAAATTCTACTATATGTATATGGAAAAAAATAACCTTGTCAGTACAAAATGCCTTAAAGGAATCTCCCATCAAAACCCCAGTGAGGATGTAGACTCTTGACTGAAAAGAAGAGATCAGTGCAGTCTCTGGAGACAGTATCAAAGGCAGAGACGCTAAGCAACAGCAGATTTAGCCGATCTCTCACTTCCATCTTTTCACTCCAGGATGCCAGCCACCTCAAGAGACTAGCTCACATCAAACAGAGAAAACGATCAGCTATAGGCTCGAAATTAAGCTTACACGGTTTCACAAAAGACCTGAGTGTTTCTGAGAGATAAATACACAGCTGAATTTTGAACAAGGAGCGTGCCGACCGCTGACGGCATCCTGCTCGCCTCCATGAGCAGCTTTGATGGGAGCCATGGCAGAGTTCCATGCACACAGCACTGAGGATGCTCACTGGCACCAACAGACTGCCACTCACACAAACATCCTTGCCTTTTAATTCCCCAGGTACATATGCAAACCACAAGGGTTTGGCATCATTTATATAAAGAATGGTTAAAATACAAATTCAAGAGACACTGCTGAGAAAGACCTGGATGGCTGGATAGAAAACATTACGAAGTCTGGGACAGTGAAGGAAAAGATGCCAAGAGACCACACAAATGCTAAAATAGGAAGCTGCAGGCTGTTCCGAACATGGATCATGCCATAAGAGCAACTTGAAACTCATGGGGGATGTAGATTCTTGATAACATTAAAGAAAATCTTCTACTTCTAAAAGCCAGTCTACATGCCATCACTTGGCAGACGTTTAGACTGGTAATCTTTACAGTTACAAATTAGTGGTTTTAAACACTTACTCAAAATACCTCTTGTTTTAAGGCAAAATCTGCTCCAACACAAGGGAGAGGTATTGTGCTACAGCAACTGAAAATCTGTTGGGTTTTAGGTTTTTGTTTGGTTTGGGTTTTTTTCTGTAGGACGAGCAGCCTTGTCCTAGCTCTAGGTCACAGCCAGCACTACATATTTTCTAAGATAAAAAAGCTAGCTTTCCTCTTCCATGCTTGCATGATGCAGACTGATTAAACATTTGTCCTCTAAAATTGGAAATGTTATTTTACATCAGGAAATCATAGATGTTTTCATTTGTTTTGGCTTTCATTTGCAGTTTGCCTCTCTGAAAAATGATACAGGAAGTATCAAAATGTACTGTACTTGCACTCTACATAAAGATAAGGTCTATCAAAAATCTCTTCACTTGTGATGGATAACTCGTGCAGGAACAAATACATAAATAGCAATACTCTGAAACTGCCTTCTATTCACATATTCAAATCGTTGCCAATTAGACATGTTTATGATGTCTGGAACAGCACAGAATGAAAACGGCAACAGATCCCACCCCAATTTCACTGGGAAATTCTGTGCCAGCTGCTGGAGAACAGTCCTGTGTCATGGGGCAATGCTTGGCAATGTTTCCTCCCACACAGGAGTGCTAGTTTATCAGCTGGCAGGTGGAGCAATTATCAGCTGGGGGTGGAGCAAGAAGAGAAAAAGAAAGCAAAAAGTGGGGGGAGGGGGTGGGAAGAAGGAGAAAGACTATTCCTTCACAAGATTTTAAATCTCAAAATTGTTGCCAGACCCTCATGAGACTCCCAGCTTCTCTCCTGGTGAGAAATCCCACACAAGCAGGAATGACTTCCAAACACAACTTGAATAGCAATGTTTTTAAAATATAAGCTCCTCCACGCCTCAGTTACCCAGATGTGACACGGACACAATTATATGCCTTGCCACAGTGAAGTTTTCTGAAAATAAGAACATATGTATTTCAGGCAACCAGACAAGATATGGTAGGATTGATTGTCCTACAAAGGTCTCAAAAAAAATAGTATTATCTCAGAGAAAATTTTCAATTACATGCAATAAATACTCCCCAGCCATGACTCAGTGAGTTAATTCCTAATTATTCACTGTGCTCAGAAATATTTTTTTATCATTTCTTTGATTCCTAGCTTTTCAAATAGGCCTCTTTTCTCAGTCATTTCCTCCAGGCAAAAATACTCCCCAGGTAAAGTGAAAACATGACATCAAATAGAAACCAAAATAGCAGGGAATGCTGGTACACAGAGTGGTTATTGTGCTTGCTGTAATAGCTTCATGCAAGAGCTGCACAAAAATCCTGTGATAA
The DNA here is from genome assembly GCF_031753505.1 of Anomalospiza imberbis. Classification (NCBI taxonomy): domain Eukaryota; kingdom Metazoa; phylum Chordata; class Aves; order Passeriformes; family Viduidae; genus Anomalospiza; species Anomalospiza imberbis. The sequence goes on from NC_089681.1 coordinate 113,471,508, forward strand.
TACAAATATAAAATCCTTGCACAGACAAAGATACACGTCGAGGCATGAAATAAATGAATGCCTACTACTGAGTTACATCAAGGCTGAATTTTCCCCTGGAGTCCATGATTGATTAATTCCTGTAACTTTGGTACCTGAAAGACAGGAGATTTTTCTTGGTAGTAAAGAGCCTTATAAGATATACTTAAACGGATTATGTTGATACCTTTCATGATGTAACCCTAATGATAATTTAATTGAAAAAGTGCTTTAAGCCATAATAGCAGAGAAGACAGGATTTCCTTTTTTCACTTTGACAATTATGGGCCAGTTCAGAAATGCTCTCAAAATAAGGAGGAAGACAAATTTCCAATCAACTTAAAAGAATGCATCAAATTCTGCATCAGTTTTCTTCAAGCCAAGTACAGAAATGTACTGGCATCAAAGCCCACAGATTTTTCTCATCACTATTCCCAGATCTTTCCTCTTCCATCATGGAAATCACTCTACTGTACCACCTTGTACATACCATTTTTGCTATCTGCTCCTCAGAGCAAAGAGCTCCCCAGTGATTGAGCAGCCCATGGGCAAGGCTACCCAATTTTTACCTGTTGTTCTTCTCTATACTATCTTAAATCTTACATCTTTTAGTGCTTCACATGCATTGTTTGAGATGTCATCAGGTTTATAAGACTGAGAGCACTAAGCCACTCATGAGCGTATGATCATTATCATCACTTGCATTGGTACCACCACCTCACAGACATACTGATAGTAGAGACAGAGTAAAATAATTTTGTTTATTTTTATATGATCATTTTCCTTTCCATAGGTTACTGCTGATTTATATATTTCTTGTAGCCAGCCTGTGGGATGCACATGAACCAGGACTCATGCTAAAACTTCATTCACAGGGACAGTGCAGCGGGACATGGCAGGCATTTGTCTGTGATCCCATCATGTCTTGCAGGCAAGGGGAGAGATGTTGCAGCCAGCTGAAAAAGCTGATTTTCTACCAGTATTTTAAGAGGGCAATCAGGATGAGCTAGGTATTTACAGATCAGCTGACCTGGTATTGACTTCAGGCATAATAACATAAAAGCTGTTATAAATTCAATCAGTAAAGGATTAAAGGTTGGTAGCATAACTAATGAAAATCAACAAAGTATTATGGAAAAGCACTCTTGTTGCATAAGCTTGGTATCATTACACATATGGTTGGAAATACTGTTGGGGAAATAACACCCTTAAAACTAGTCAGGCATTTGAATTAGTTTTACATGACATTCCAATTAAAAATTATCAGTGGGCATAATCAATAGAGAAGAAAATAGATTAAAAAGCTGTCTGATCTGTCCTAAAAAGTAATTGTAGATGGGAAGCTATCAGCAATTACTGATATTTCTATGGCAATTTTACATGGATTTGGTCTCGATCCAATGTTGTCCAAATTCTCTCAGTAACTGGGGGATAAAGTGAGTAATAGTAACAATATCCCCCACAAAGGTTTTTGGAAGAACAGTACTAGGTAAGAGAACATCAGACCAGATCAGTTCCAGAGAGTGAAGTATAGTAATTGATAGGGGAAACTCAGCCTCAAATAACCAGCCTCCCAGTATTAACTCATTTCAAGTTCACATATATACAAAAAATATATATAGTTTGCCCACAAATGGCATAGGATGCACTTGAAAAGTTGAGACTTAAAGGCATATATCATAACTGTGGCTGACCAGTTAAATATACAATTACCACACAAACCAGTCACAGAGAAAACCATCTCTCACATATGGAAACTGGAGAAGGAAGTCAGTATTTGCAACTGTAAATTATGCTAATGAAGCATTTATGGCACACCAAAACTTCTGGCACCCAGTTTCTCTAAAAGGAGGTTGACAAGCTGAAAATTACCCAGAAAAGGGCAAACAAAAGGGCAAGTCCTCTGGGTACTTTGCCATATTCTGAAAACAAGAAACAAAAAAGAAAATACAGACATACAATTGAATGAACATAAGAAAAAAAAAAAAAAAAAAAAGCATGAGACTCAAGTCCAGGTCTCAATTTGTCAAGGAGAAGGAGAAATTGGAAACACTTCGCATCATCTGTAGAAAGAATCCCAGACGTGCACAGCAATAAAAACTTGAGTGGATGAACTCAGAATGAAGGAAAAGGAAACACAAATAGATGAACTGTACTTCTCACCCCTTCTCCTCTAATACCAACCTTATTATCCAGCTACACTCTATGGCCCAGAACCTGAAAGAAAGAAGGAATAAAGAGGAGGAGGCAGCAGCACTGGGAAGTACAAAGCAATGTGCACTAAGATATGAAGCAGCTAACCAGGCATAAGTGCTGATGCTACAAACAGCAGGGCATTGACGGTGTCCCTCTGATAAGCAGGAAAGCTTTCTTTCCCAGCTATTCAGCAATCCTCTGCCTAAGGCATAAACATACTCTTCAGCCATAGAATTCCATCCCTATCTATAATGAAGACAAGAACTATGTATGTGCGTGCACTGACTGGTGAGGAAGCTCAGAGCAGTTTCTACCCTCAGCTTGCTTTTCCAGAAAATTTATTTGTAGCATTGAGCAATCATTTTGATGAAAACCTTGCAATTTATTTTGCCTTCCAAAGCAGTGACATCAGCACTCCCTAGGCAGGAAGAACCCAGAGATTCAGAAGAGTTATCACCAGCCACAAACACAGCCAGGTTTTGGTCACCCAGTGGTCTTATCACACCTGATTTAACCACAAAAACCCTGTCCACCTTTCATGACGTTGCTCAAACCCATGTCTAATGACCTACTACCCTCAACCACCACAGTAGTATGCTTCTCCTGTTATTTCACAAATTTTCTGAGAAACAAAATACATAGCAAAAAAAAAAAAAAAAAAATATTATTTAGATAGCGCCAAAAGATATTCAAAAGGGTAGATATCCTTTTCAGTCTAACATCTAAACATTATTAGGTACCACTGACTTACTCAGATAACTGTTCAATTTTTCTTTGCGGTCCCTTGCAGGTGTTCTACTTCTGGTTTTGTGAGATGAGGGAGGAAAGGATTAGTTAAGCCCCAGAGAGTCAGAGCTGGCATTACAAAGCCATAATATGAAAGGGCTGGCCCAGTTTCAGCTTTTCAAACAGTCCTGCATTCCTAGAGACATCCTAAGGTTGTGAGCGTTATGTGAGTCTTTTGTTTGTTGTATACACCCAGAACATTTTCATATGGCAGGAATTTAATACTTGCATTCTCAGGCATTTCCATTCACTGGTGCTTCATGCATCCCTCCTATATTTTCTCACTTTTCATTGCTGCACATCCCCTTCGTGGATATGAAACACTCTTCCACAGATATGTAAAAACAAGTTATTTCATCTCTAACATAATGCTGATCTGCTTATCACCCACACTTCTGTCAGGGAAATCATGGAGGCACAGAAATCAGCATAAAGACGCACATTAAGAGATGAAAGAGAAGCATTTAGAAAAACTTAACATAGGAAAAGGGGACAGAAAAAGACAAGGTTAGATCTAGACATGATGTGAACAGAATGAATATGCCCACAGGGCATATAGGATGCAAACAGTAGGTGGTCTTTAAAGCTCTCATCTTCATTCCCAATAAACTAGAGGAGGCAGCTGGAGAATGCAGAAAGCCTACGGATAACCTCACTACCATTACCTTCACTGTTAGTGTGTCCCATCACCATACTCTGGAATTCAGCTTGCACATCTACTGTCCATTTACTACTGAACAACATGTCCCACCTTCCTCCTCCCTGAGCTCACAGCTGCGTGATCCCAATCCTTTCATGCCACCCTCGGTGTTCATCTGACCTGGGCCATTGATGTGGCAATTTAGGGATCTAAACTGGCAGAAAACATTTCACTTTTAATCTTCCTCACACGTGGTAGCAGTTTGGTTTTCTAAACGGGCTCCCCAGGGATGAGAGGGGCACCCAAGAAAAGGAGGCCACAGCCACCATGGTGCAGGAGGCTGGAGTAGCAGCAGCATTCCCAGCAGCCACCAGTCTGGCCACGAGCAGAGCCTCAGCATGAAACTGCACCCTTGCTTAGCACAAGACCCTGTTTTCTAACAGTATCACATTCATTACCTTACAGAGCACCTTCTGAATGAGGATACGCTACATTTTTGAGTGATCAGTCAAACCCAAATAATCAATTACACCTTTTGTCAAAACTGTTTATGCTTTCACACTGTGCTGGAGTCATTAAGAATGAACACTGAGCAGGGCTGGTTATTTATCCTCCTCCTCTTGCCCTGAAAGGGAATTAATCTTAAACTTTCCATTTAATGATCTCAATACAGGCTCACTGTAAATGACAGCAGGCTGCACTGAGAAATATTTAAAAACAGAAGGGCCTCTGAATGACAGAGTTTAGCAACACACAACTGTTCCTCCACATGCACACCAAGGGAAGCCAAACCTCTGTGGAAGGCGAGGTTAAAAATGTGCTGTGTGCCACTCCAGTGCTACAGAAAACATGCTGTAATTAGCAACCTCTAGAGATTTATTCAAGCTGAGAAAGATAAAAGTGAAAGGAGTGATTCAAAAGCAATTCTTAAAACTGCTGGCCGACCCACTTAACATTCTCTCAGCGTCTACACAGAAAATGCAATTCTTCTGTCAAAGAAAAGTAATTAATGAACCTGCCCTACACGTCCATCGCCCCTCCATGGCACCAGCATGCTCCAGCCCGCACAGCAAGGTGGGAGACAGTGCCACAGCCCCACATGGGTGTCAGTCACACACAGCACCCTCACCTCAACAATGCTTCAGCAGAGCATCTCAGACTTATTGTTAAATGTGGTCCAGGCTGGGACACATCCCTTGGCTTGGCTTGGCTGTGGTCCTCAGCAAACCCCTTCCTCTCACTGCCCTGTACCACCACGACCTTTCCATATCCACCAAAACCAGCAACACCTGTTGTCAGAGCAGAATAAACCAGAATGTTTCAAATTCTGGTCTGGGTGATTTTCACCAATATGCAGGGAGGACATAGGGCTTCATTGAGTGGCGGTGTCCTCCCCACTGCCATATTTAGCCGACTTAATCTGTGATGCTAGTCTGGGTGGGGTGTTTATCTTATTCCCTTCCCCTTCAGAGGAAAAAGAGTCTGTTTTTACATGCTTTAAGAAATTTTTAATCCAATTATAAAACCAATTTAACTTTTATCATTATTTTCCCATCATTCTCACTGCTCCCCTCCATGGATCTCCTTCCACCCGAGAAAAGCTGACAGTTCCCCACAGCAGCAAGGCACATTGACGGCCATCATCTCATTCATATGCACACTCAGAGAACCATAAATCTGCTCAAATATCATTCCTCCCCCGGGGCAATGTTTTTTTTTTTCCCAGAATATCTACATTGCTAGCTGCAGAAATTTCTCCTTCTAATTAACTTACAGGTTCCAAATATCACCAGCTGGAACCATAACACAAAGCCTGGGCACTGAACACAGGGGAACCCAGCTGAAGGATGAGGGTCTTTGCTCTCCTTTCTTTGCTTTGGTGATTTTTCTGGGGGATTTTTTGTCTTCCCTTTCATTTAAGAGCCAGCAAGTTGAAAACTACTGAAGCCTTTATCAACACATGAATAGACAACGAATAACCCATGAACTGAAGGAATTGAAACTATCCACAGAACCCTTAACTGATATTTTTGTTGGCTGTGTCACATCACGTTATATCTCTGACGTGTCATGTTTATGCCTGAGTCACGGTGCAGCCTGATGGAAGAACAAAGCAGAGTATGATGCAACAGGACATACCGGTGAGGTCAAAAACCCCATCTGACTGCTGATTGACTGCCCACCACTAATTTGGATTTAGCTAATTCCTTCTAAAAGACAAGAACAAAAGTTCAGAGAAGGTTAAAGGGCACATGCAGAGTTTAATAATCTATTAACACAATAACCTGCCATATATGACTATGCAATAAGCTGAGGGAATTTGGCAGAAACACTTCACTCTGCAAACATTATTTACAGCAAATCTTGATTCATTACACTCTTCGTATACACAGAGAAGGGCAGTGTTTCTCTAACAAGAAGGCTCCAAGACATGAGCTGAGTAGTTCAAAGGTAAAAATCAAACCCTAAGCAGCAGCCAAATCAGAAAATTAGCTTTATCATATTTTTCATTTTTGTTGATGAAAACTTTTTACTGTTGGGGCTGAATTCAGGCAGGCTGGGAAAGAAAACCTGACTTCAAACAACATCAGGGAAACAAAGAAATAATTTTAATCTTAAAACCTTAAAATTATCATAAAACCATAACAATCAACTCATTAAATTATCTCTGTCTTTCAACTCCTGCTTTTCAATGGATAGGTTATTGCTTTTATTGGATTTTCTTTATTTCATGCAGTCAAGAATGCTGATCTTCATTTTTAGTTAAAACCAAAGGCAGTTATCAAACATAGTGCTGACCCTGAGAAGAGAGTCCCCAGACTTCAACTCTTCTGCCCGTGCCTGATGTACAGACAAAGGTTTATTCCTCCCACTGCTTCTGCATCATCACAAAAGAGTTTTGCTGCACTGGCAGCCCCACCATCCTGCTGGAGAGAGAACTGGGACCTCTGGGATCCTAAACCAGTCTCAAGCAGGAACTTGAAAAGAACAGATTTGCATTCCTTACAACAGTGAGGGAGACCCTGGTGTTGAGGACGGTGTGATTTGTGATGATGATCTTAACCTAGCACCACTTCAAGAAATAAACTAGTTACTGTCTTTTAAGGCCATTCATACTTTGCCCAAATAAGGCTTCAAGAAAGTTACAACTGAAGTTCTTTTGGCTTGGAATACTGTTTTTGCTGCCTAAATAAGCCCATAGAACACTTAACCAGTAAAGAATGACACCACTGAAGATCTCCTTGTGTTATACCAATATGTGCATACTTTGCACCAGGACAGCAACATCGTGAATGAATGAAACAAGGTACAGCATTAAAAAAATCTTCATTTTCCTACAGTAACAGAAGGCCCAGTAGGTGCTCCTGCAAAAACAGTCATGCTGTCATAGTATCTTACTGACTTGGGTATGAAGAGAGAAGCAGTTGGTAAAGAACTTCTGAGAGCATGACAGGAAAAAAAGGGGTGATTGACAAATCTCAAGAAGGCCACAATCATGCTCCTCAGACCAGTTATATGGCAATACAAGAAAATCAGAAGCAAAGGGAAACAAAATTTTGCTCAACCTACTCTAAAACCATCCCTTGGTTTTGATGAAATTTTTCTGTGACTAGGAAGATTTTTTTAAAAAACAACATATGTGCAGCATTTCAGCATCAAAAATATGCAATGCAGCCTCAAAAGCACACTAAAGTTCGAAATCCATTTAGGTTTCCTTGTCATGCATCTGATAACTTGATGCATCCGAAAATCACTCTAGAAAACATTGTCCGTGTATAAAAGCACATTCCAGAACTGTCTATTTTGTAGTTAACATTTCCTTCAATCCTACTGCAGATTTTTCATTTGGAGTAGTGCAATCTCTGTATTATATTAGGTGGACCACTGGCAACTATGTTCCTCCATTTGGCAGTCCCTGGGACTGCTGCAATCCCATGAAGCACGTCGCAGCATCACAACTGTGATTCATAAGCATAAAGAAAAAGCACCTGATTGCCTCTCCCCCTGAAGTAAATCTTGCCCTTAAGACAACTCCTATGGAAGGATTGTTTTGCTATAGGATCTTTCAGACCAAAGAAAATCAGTGGGTTGACACATGAAATGGAGGGGTTTAATTTTTGCAAGACATGCTTTTAAAATGTATTTATCTTAGAACATGTGACTGAAACAGGAAAACCTATCAGGGTGACAAAAGAAAAATCCTTAAAATTGCAAGTTTTGGCACCAAGTTTACATAAACCCTCTCCCCATCCCCAGGAACTATATAACAGACACTTGGCCAGCAGATTTACAGCTTCCTATTGGAGCCCTCCAGCCATCCATCTAAAGAATCAATTCCTGCTCCTTCCAAAGAGCAACACAACCAAAGACGGCCCAAACACACCTCTTTGAAAACACAATCACAAACTCAGGGCATACAGAAGGTACCCCCACCATTAACATAGTTATGAAATTGGGAAGCTGCATCAATCTTAAGCAACATATTTTGCTCCCCGCTCATGCTGTTCTGAAACAACACAAGGACTGTGAGATGATTTTCTTACCGAGTAGCACCATACTTGGAGTAATACATTACTGGTGGGACTCCCCTGATGATGTATTACTCTAATGCATCATTAGGATGATGTTTCACACTGATGATATATTGCAGTGCAACATAATGAGAGCAATAGCTCACTGGGTGCATAATCCTGCCAGGAGCTGTGCGCCTGCAGCTCTCTGACTTCATTTGTAGTTCAGGGTGTCCAGAAGCTTAGATGGATTAGATCCTCAGATACACACATCTCAAAGGTTGGCAAGAGTCTGAAAAATGCCAGCATACAGGTGGGTGCTGTTAATTACAGGCTTCAATGTACAGTATGCTAAAATCAAGATGTACTTTGGCATCACATTTTAACACCTGTGCAAAGCATCTTCTTCAAACGAAGAAGTGGCTGTAACAGAGCTGCTGAAGCTCCCTATTCTTATGTGTCTGTGCAGTAGACATCATAGCAGACTCTGGATGCTTACAGCCTTGATAAAAATACCTAGCTTACATTTTCCATGCCAGATGTCTGTTAGAAGGAGGAGGAAGGCCGGGGAAAGGGGGTGGTTGCTTCTTTTTAATCAATACACTCAGTGGAAGCAGTTCTGTTCAGCTATCTTTATGACCCAGACTGAGAAAAAAATAAGTAGTTTTGCCAACAATGAAATATTCTGGTGACCTTTTTTCTGACCTTTTTTAACAAACAGAGCTATTTGATCTGTATAAAATTCTAAAAAGACCTTTGCAGTATGATCAGTGTTGCTGACAAGAAGGCAACATTTTAAGATTTGTGAACTCTTAACCGTGAAATCATATATAATGTTCAAAAAGAGGGCAAACTGGTAAACAAACAAGGAAAGAACAAGACCATTTGAATAATAAAATAACTTCTTCAGTCTCTTACAGAAACATTAACATTTACAATTGAACCACAACTTCATTATTTATTTAGTTTTTGCTTCAATACCTTTGGGGTTCTCAAATAAGTCTAAATGTGCATGCACACACACACACTCCCAAATATAACATGGATCCTGCATTCAATTTCCATCTTTTTGTATTTGTTAATTCTGAAAAACATAACTATTTTCGACAACCAACTTATGTGCTCTGCATCTTCATCTTCAGGTTCTCTAAAATGAACAGACCAGACTCCTCTCCAGGAAGCAGCAGCCTCTCTGGTCACAGATTTAAAAAACGTAACTTTCATACCTTTCTTCTGACATCTATAATTGAGAAACCACAGGGTAACTCATGAACTGGAAAAGAGTATGGACACCTCAGCTAGCTAAATGATGAGTTAATATCTTCTCCTTTCTCTCTTTTTACCCCCTCATGTGTAGCTTTTCAGATTGCCTGAGCTATAGGGCTCTGCCTTGTAGATGCTATCCCAGCCAGTAGAGCACAGGTTAGAAATACACAAGAAAGGGCTGATCTTTCCAAGATCTGTCTGCACCAGAAAAAGGAAAAAAAGCAAACCCAAATCTAAACAAAACAAAAAATATCCAACACCCAAAACCAACCAAACAAAAACCAAACAAAACAACCCCCCTTAAACCCTCTTCACTTTTAGGGGACCACTTCTGATCAGCCCTCCAGCACATCCAGCACAACTTAGAATTAAATTCTAAGAAGATTATGCCAGCTGAGTATCACTCTGACCTACGGTAGCCTGAATCCACCTGTCAGGGTACTGCGTGTTTTCCAGACAGGGTTGGTCCCTCCGTTTCCCAGGGAGAGAACAAAGTCCATGACAGAGAGAAGGGGATGGTACAAATCCCACCTTGTTGTTTGCAAGCTCGGGCATGGCAATGAAAACTCACCTCTTTAACAGGCTACAAGATAACAACAACAACAACAACAACAACAAAAAGACCAGAATGACTTCATGTATTTCCCCTACCAGTCGGCCATGCAAGGGCCAACCATGTCCTGGCCATAAATTCTCTAGCACAAGAGCATTATACCAAAGGAAAAGAATGCCTTTCCATCTGTGTATTTCCCCTCAGGCACTCACTTGATAATGAAACCAGTTAAGGTCTTTGGGTTCACAATGTTATTATAGTCAGATAATATTTTGTTTGCAGCCAAGCCTGAAGAACTCCTAAGTAGTGCAGTACAGGCACCATACACCTGTTAAGTCACGGCGTTCCTTCCCTAAGTGGACAAATCTGTTTTAGCCATCTCCCGAGATTTTCCCCTCACGGTTAATTACAAAGCGATGACTGTACTCATTTCCTGATCTTAGAGGGAATCTGTAACAAATGTCTGCCACGGGTGAAGGCTGTTCCCTCTGTCCCTCAGGAACACCAACAATCCTTCTAGCAGCCCTGGCTGCCCTCCTTCAACCTTGTTTCCCAATCGTCCCAGACCTTCTGCAGCAACACAAACACTGCAGAGAAAATAATAACCTTTCACTTGGAAAGAAGCAACATGGGCTGACTGAGACTAACATTTTCTAAAATAATTGAACAATGCACCTCCTGAACACAAAAACACTGGCACAGGCATCCAGACCAAGGTCATTCTGCAAAGACCTACACTGAGAGGGACAGACCCAACCCTGCCAGCGATATTCATGCAGAGAGCCATCCAGCAAGGCAGCAGGATTTTATTCACTTCCTGCACAGGCATACACAGCTACAGAGGTGAACATGTGATTCCCAACAACTTGAGGAGCAATTTTGTTTAAAGTGATTAACAGGCTCACAAAGAAATTTGCCCCTTGTTTGATCTGAAAATCATTGGAGGCACTTTCACCCTGCGACATCTTTTCTGGTATATAATTTTGATCCAAAGTATTGTTGTGCCTTGTAAAATACAAGATATTCTGAAACCAGGTCAGGCACAATAAGCATTCTGGGGAAAAAATAAGGGGAAAGTCCATCCTAAGAAGAAGTGATACTTCATTGTGACAGCAACCTTTCTTCATGCTACTCCTAGCAGGCTGATGTCTGATCCTGGGCACAAATCGCTGGAAATCCATCTCCCTGACCTTAAAGACATAAGTTAGGTCAATGGTTCCCAACTTTCCGGACCGATAGCCAATTGAAAAGGATCAGCATTTTTTGCAAATCGTTACACACACTTACTATCAACCTTCTGATTGGAAGCTCAAAGGTGATGTGACTCAGCAGCATGGCTCCAACACCTTCTTCATTACCCTTGGAGGATGACCACTGCTCAGCAGACACAAGTAAAGAGGACCCCTTGGCTGTAGTCTTCTCAGAGAAACTTAGAAATTTAATTTGTTCGCTGGCTCCCTTGTTTTCACAAGTTGTTTCACATCATATTCTACGAGCCAGCTCCTGTGTCATCCTCCAGGCATAAGCCTTGTCACAAACTGTTCTCCCCCTTTTCTTGGCTGCCAGGAACCAGCCTAACCTTCTAAAAACTGAATCCCTCTAACTGTAAACACAACATCTCACTGAAGATGCCACCCTTCCACTTTGAGAATAAATACAAAGCAATTCCTTCAGCAAGGAAGGAGGGAGCAGAAACATTTTCTGTAATTAAATGTATGGAATTAAAAGCACAGAAGCACACAAACACCACATAAATCAATTAAATAAAACCAGACACAATCGGATGACTTGCAGAGACAAGAAAGTAAAGAAAAATATTAAAGGGAGAGCTCCTGGGTGATCAGCAGATGGACTATGACTTGAAGTTCAGTTAAGGAAAGGGACTTTGGGCATTGGATTTCTTTTGTGATATAGTTCCACTTTGCCAGCTTCAAACAACAAATATGACCCCAAAATTACTCTTTTCCTCAAAAAAGAAGAAATCTCCTAGACCCAAAATGCGCTCAGTACCTCTGATGACAAAGGAGAGGCACCAGCTCCAGAGTGTCCTTGCAAGCTGTAGGAGAGCAGCTTTAACAATTTTATTAACATCCTCTTAAACACCTTGACTTTTGTTTTTTCCCTTGAAAAGAAACAAAGTTTACCAAACAGGGCCACATATTCCTTATCACGTCATTGCTTTCTTACTGGAACTATCATTGTGGAGTCTTCTGGGCAGTCAAAGAAGTTTCATGGGCACAGAACTGATTAAAAAATGGATTACCAGTCAACATCTCAGGAGAAAAAAAATGCACATATCTCACCCTGGGTTTAGTGTTAATGTTCTTCCTTTGCACACTTCATTAGGCTTTTAAATTCTGGGCTGACCATGTATAAAAATCTCAGCACTATTAGAAACCCCTGGCACTCACGCAGTGCTTCAGAACAATGACAAAGGTTTGGCAGAAACCCCATTTGAACTGCTCACATCAGTGACTCTCCACATCCTTGCAATGGTGTTGGATTGCCTCAATTAGGCTTTGCTTTGGCTATGGAAGGTTCCGGTTTCATCTTGGACAACAAGGTAAAAAATTCTTTGGTTATTAAAAAAACTGAAATGGGGAATATATCTGAAACAATACTTTGGTACTCAAAGAATAAAACTGGGCATTTTCTGTGACTTGTGCTATACGCTTAATTCACTTTCTCAAACAATTTATAATGATCCTCATTTTTACAGCAAGTAAATACCATTACCTATTTAAAAATCAAAGCTATTGCAACATGTTTTCATCAAGTTTGTGTGAGTAATTACATATTAAAATGGCAAACATCCCTTCCAATAACACCCTGGCAAAGTTTACTTCTTCTGCAAGTAATAAAAGTGAAAGAGAGCAAACTGTGCTTCAAAATATTTGGCTGCTGCGCCATGAGGCAGCTGATGCATTCCAAATGTCTTTGCAACAACAACCACTGCTAATCAATAGTGAAATCTTTCTCTCTGTGGCTTAAATATATTTCCGCTTTCGTTAAACAGAACAAAATTCCAAGTTAGTTGGACTCTGCTGGACCATGCAGCTTGGAGAAACACGCTGTCATCCTGACTGGGCAGGAGTTTAGATGATGCAGTTAAATTACGATACTTAATCGACTGTCAGCCATGCACACAGGTTTTGTGAAATGCACTGCAGTATCTTATTGCTGGTCTTCACAAGAGGGAGGTCAGTCTCCACAGGCTGTCTTGTTTCTAAGCATCTAAGTATTTTTTGTAAAGCCCCAAACTCAGCTTCCCCTTTCTAGGATCGAGCCTTTCTTCACCTCCTTCACTTGGCCCAGAAGTCATGTCCTTTTCTCTTACTCTTCATATATCTTCCTTTTCTTGATTCCAAGCTACTTGGAACAGAGATCATATCCGTCTTTGTTTGAAGACTCTATAGCAGTCTGCATGTTGCAGTGGTACCATAAATAAAAAGTAATAAAAATGTTAGGAAAGTCTTTTGAAAAGTCCATGTTATTTTTACTATTACTCATGCTGTCGCTATTTAAGAAACAATGCCAGGAAGATCTAGGACTTGAAGGGGACTTATAACAATTTTTGTAAGAATACGCTATTGAAACAATGATGTTACTGACAGCAAAGTGTTTTGCAAGGTGTACAGGTTCTCCTGCTGCTTTTTTGAGTGCTTCTAACAGATGTTCAATTTCAAGTGGTCTGCAGATACCAATAGGCTGATGGATCTGCAGGAATCGGAGCAGCAGATGTGCCCTGCATTATGTTTTGCTATTCCCTTTATGAACCGACATGTCACCCTGTGGGTTTATAGCCAGTTAATTTTGCAATGACATCACTATTTCTGTACTTTTAATGATCCTCGCAGGATTTAATTTCTCAAATAACAGAACTCTTGATCCTGGAATTGCTATGCGAAAGTAGTATATCATAAACAGATTTCTTTACATGATACAGTCCCACTTCCCACCAAATGCCTTTGCTGATAGCTTCTAGATGGTGCTGGTATGCACGTGGATTCTCCCAAAGACCACAGATTTACCACGTGGCCTTGTTTCTGGGCTCTAGATGAACGTCTGCGCATCTCTCTCCAGGATCATTACCCTCACACAAGTACCGCTCAGTGGCTGGAAGGAATGAGGATAGGAAGGGAATAAGGATAGAAAGAATGGGGAATTCCATTGGCTCTGGTGTAAAAGGGTAGGTTTTGCCTCTGTCAGATACTGCATTCCACAGTGGCCATGGTACCCAGATGAAATCAGAGTGCACAGGAAATTGTTCTGCATTTTCCACTGACAGGGACCTGATTTTGAGGACAGCACGCTGGCTGTTGGCTTGGATGTTTCAATCTTAAAAGGGAGCCAAGCTTTTTCTCCCTCAAATACAGTTGCGAAGTTTGTTAGAGCCCAGAGGATTTTGGGCAGAATCTCGGGTAACAGCTGCAGGCTGCACAGAGCAGCCTTAGGACACCACCTTTCTTCCCTAGAGTATTCAGTACTGGTAAAGAATGTCTTTCTTCTTATTTTTAAATACAGAGAGGAAAAAGTGATGCTATTACAGCTGTATTTAAAGGACTTTTGGCATTTCCTTCATTGAAACTAACTATTAGGTATTTTTAAAAATTGACTGGAAAAAACATCACGGGTTTTAAAAGGTTCTAGTTAGGTATGTTGTCTTATGAAGCCTTGAAATACACCTGAAAACTTTTAACTTTGAGAAATGAGAACTGCATAAGCCTACATTTTGCCTCCCTCTCATTATCTCAGAAATTATCTCCCCACATTACTGTAAATATCAAAATACATCTTTAGTAAAAGTCAGCTTTTGAGAAGCATCTTAGGTCTTAAATTTAAGGAGTGAATGCAATCTGCTATTACTGCTCTAGCTGAGAGATCAAGGCCTTAGTTTCTAAGAATCAACTACATAATTTTTACACACATACAGGAAAAAAATATCTTCAGTTGTGACAACAGGCAGAGTCTCCACAGCACTTGCAGGAGCTGTGTGGTCATGCTGGGGTCTGAATCCACCCATAGAAAAGATGAGGAAATCCATCCTAAAAGGATGAGGTAAGGATTTTTCTGAATTTTCCACAGCATTTCTGGGTTTTTTTCTGCCCATCTTAATTTCTTGCAGTTCACATTTCTTAGAAAAAGTTTAGTATCAGCCTTAGTACAAGTCTCAGATTGAAACATATGAAGTTCAGGAAAGCTAGTGCTGAGGTTAAATCAAATTCAACTGGCCTTCAGCACTGAAAAGTAGCAAACACAAAGCTTTACCTGGAGGTCCACACCTCTTAAGTGCATGAATTACTTGACTTCCCTCTTAGCAGAAGCTGTAAGCAAGCGTGTTATCTAATGGCATGCCGAGCCCATGGATATCTCAAGAGTACTCCAAAAGTAGAAGCACATTCCCTAGAAACATGGCACATCACAAGCCTCCAGGTCCACCTCTCCTCTTCTGCTCTAGCCTCCCAAGAAATGCTGAACCAAACTCTTCCATCACCTGAACTGAGCATTTCTGCCCCAGATGCTCCCAGCAGCCAGTCATGACTTTCAGCCCCTCTCCCAGACACCTTGAACTATGGGATGAAAATCATGCTCAAAAACCTTTTGCTCCTCTGGCATAACTGAAGTACTTATACCTATGAAGTTTGTTTCTGTAGGCACCTAAACATCCTTGTGGGCTTTCCTGAGAAATAAGGACCACCATAAAATTGTGGAGCTAAGCCAAGTGTGCAGTGCCTTTGTCCAGCCTTCCCCAATATGGAGGTATGGCCACACAGGGACTTCAGTGCCTCTCCAGCACTTCCCCTCCTTCAAAACCCAAACTCCCAGCCAAAACACATACCTTGCTACCAACACACTTTCCCTGACTCAGACCATGAAAAATCAAACACACAGGGAAGATGCTGGGCATGTTGCTCACTGCACAACCTCAGGGTACTCAGATTAACAGCCATCGGGAGTTCAGCAGCCCAACCCTGGTGAGACCCACTATATTTAGGGTATGACTGCTTTCTAAAAATGCATTATCTAGACAAAACAGTTGAGTATCTTAGGGATGCAGGTTCTGGTTTTCCGAATATTTCTGATATTTACTCTGACATTTCCTCTGAGTGTGTGTGGGGTGTTTTGAAAGGAAAAGAGTTTTCTGCCACTTAAGGCCAGTCCTTCCTGTTTGTTAGTTTATACCAAACCTAAGTTTTGACATGAACAAAATTGTTACTTTAAGTCTGATTTCAAACATGTGGTAAAGGCATATCTAACAATTTTATGAGATACAGTTACTTTTGTAGAGGGTGAATCTGCCCTGGGGAATTTCCCCTGACTAGATTTATCACAAGTTTTTTGAACCAGATAATTTTGTTTGATAGCACATCTGGCAGCATCATAAAATCTTGACGTCCCAAGCTATTACACAGGAATTACTTTTGTAAATCATTTATGAATATTACTGATGTAGGCCTATTCTGGGCAGTAAGAAAGGAAACGGAGCACTGAAGGACAAAGGAAGGGAAAAAGGATTCCCTGCCCTTTCAGGGCTCATCAGATAGGGTGAGTATTTATCATTTTAAATGGGAAACATGTTGTCATTGATACAGCTGAAAAGTCCACATAACACAATTTGTTCCCCATATTCCCTAAATAGGCAAAAGGAGAAGATATTCTACCAGAGGAAAACCATAAATTGATCTTTCCTGAAGAAAAATCTGTCTCTGTCTGAATCTTAAATAAGACTTCCCAATTAAACACACATATTGGTAAAACCATATTAAACACAAACTCACAATTCAGGTAGACTAAAGGAGGAAAGTTTTACAAAGAGCAGCACTGTGGCAAAATAAAAGACCCATTTTAGCTCACAAAACACCCCCCAGTATTTACAAAATCCCCCCCAATCCACACAGTGAACATGGCAACATGACTGAATGAAAACTCTCCACATAGCTAAAATGACATGATTAGCTGCTAAGCATACACCTTCAGAAAGAAAGCTGGCAAATCAAAAGCATTTAGTATCATGAATTATTACACAATTAGCAATTTCAGAAGATTGCACCTATTGATTTGATTGGAAAGACATCAGATACTGAAATAACTCTGCTGCCGCCTTGCCAACCCCAAAGCCTGGCATTATGTTCCTTTTGAACATGGATGGAGGAAGTGACACCAAACACACCATCACTAGGGGGAGGGGCAACAGAGGAGTCACCCCAAGTGAACCAACAATGGGGAGCTACAACAAGCCCTTCACTCTTCATTCCTGATGTCCCCAGTACTGGGAGCTACGGGGTGTTATTTTTGTTGAGCCAGAGCAGATAAGAAGGTCATTTGCAATACTCCACAGAAACCTATTTCCAGCTTCAGGCAAGAAGGCATTTTGTTGGGAAATTTCCCAGCTTTGGGAAAGGAGGGAAGGAGCAATTCTCTGACAGCTCCTATTTGACTTCCAAAGGCCAAGCTCCTTCAGACTACGGCATGTCTACGAGGGATGCACAGAGCCATTATGGAGCACGTGCCAGTATTGCACCACACGCTTTCCCTGCCCGAGCAGAAAATTTCTAAATTTGGCTTCCTCCCAGGAAGCACATTCCTGTCCATACACACCCAGACTGATTTCTCACAGATGAGCATACTGCCCACTAAAATCTGAAGTGGGCTGCATCCACAGGGTGCTGAGGACCCACCCCGGCAGGGCAGTGGTGTGGCAGGAGTCACCAGTGCACCGAGTAGAGAGGAGCTCCTGGTTTATTTGAAAGTGGCAATACTGAAAAAGAAGCTCCAACATGAAAAAGCAAGTTTAAATTTTTGATTGTTTCAGATGAACTAGAATCTCAAAATGACAACGTAACATAGTTTCAATAATCAAAGCATGGATGGTTTCAAGCTGCACAAAGAGTTCCACCAGGAAAAAATCCACAACATGACCTAAAGGAAGAACTGAAAAGAAATGGTGGTTTCCAGGGTCATGAGTGGTATGTGCAGGACATTGCTCCTCAGACTTGACAGCTTGAGGCAACGTTGGCTGTGGCTAAGAAATCTGAGATTCATGTTCTGTTTACCCCCCTCTTTCTGAATGCAAACACATGTTCTGTCTTTCCAATAATGATGGACAACACATGCACTGAGTAGGTACACTGAAAGTCATCTGTTAATTGCAGATACATGTAAATGACCACACAGCAAGCTTTCCCAGGGAGACAGGACTGGAAAAAAGGGAGGCAGTTACACTAAGAATAGATGCTGTGAAAAAAAACTCGAACAACAGACTCAAACAAGGTTGATTCATGTATTTTTTTCCTAATTCAATATAACTATTATAATACTATTTTAGATCATTCCAGAATGTCAGAGTGATGAGGAGGGTTTTTTTCAGTCCATTACAGATAGTACTTGCCTCAGTAACTATGCCAATGGAAGAAAATCCATCATGTACTAACCATACTCCAATCTCCAATAGGAATATTCCCCATTTTGTGAAGTAAAGTGAGATGTGGGAGTCCTTGACCTTCTGAGTAATTAAGGGAAACAGAGACATTCTTGTTTTTATTAGAGACACACTAAACTATTTGAAAATAATTTGAATAGCTGGAGAATTAGTGCATTTGCCTGCTCATGAGTAGTGCAGATAGTTTAGAGTTCTCTTGGGGGCAACACATCGTAATGAATATCTGCTATTCATATTTAATGCAATCTGCCAAAGAGTGCTTTTGGGAGGACTTTCTGTGTCAATATAATGATTAACAACAGGACTGGAAAAGTAAATGAATTCCTGCAATGGGTGGGGCTGGCAAAAAAATATCTTGCAGTACTATACCAGTTACACTGGATTTAACTGCACTTTTTTAATGATAACAGTGGAAAATCCATTTCCCAGGAAGGGAAAAAAAAAGAAAGCAATCTTTAAGATGAAGTTCAAGTAGTAAATAATTGCATTAATAGAAGGAAAAACAATTCCAGCAGAAAACAATGCCCAAAACAACAATCTGCCTGTCATGAACATGTCTGAAAAGACTGATATGTAATACTGATTAATAAATAAAAAAAATTGTATTTACAAAGCACAACCAGAAATAATGTTGTAGGTGCTTCCTTGTCTACCTCTTCGAGTTCCTCAGATGATCTTACTTTCCATACATTTTCTCGTAATTTGAAGACTTACATAAAACAGAACCTAAAGTCTTTTATTCTTCACAATACACTTTTAAAACACCCCAGACAGAAAAGAATGAAAAAGCTTGGCTAAAATACAATGAGTGACCTTAATATGGAATTTTCTCCATGGCATCCCAACAGTCCTCTAAATAACACATTCAGATTACTTTTTTCCAAACTATGTGGATGAAGCAACCTTACTGAGTTTATATAAGTTCCAGGACATTCTTGTACCAGACTGACTGCTCTTCCCCGCCCCTTATCAAGCTACTCCTATTCCTCCCTTGCAATAAATGGAAGGGGGGATATCAAGGATTCAAAGGCTCATGTTGGCAGCCTGAGGACCAAAATGTGGGGTGGGGGTCAGAGGTAGAATATGGGGGTGCTACCACCAAATGCCATGGGCAACACAAATCACCTGGTTCAAACAAATGCACAAGCCAAGCAGAAAGGGAACAACTGCCAAACAAAGTGTTTTATTATTTAGTGGTTCCCACTGTGGTTATTGTCCAGACCCTTTTTTAATTTGGTCCAGGATACACTCAGGGATTCCTTTCATCACAGCATTACCTCACATTAAGCTTTTTCCTCCAGCTCACACCAACTGGCTCTCTTAAGTAGTGGTATTTAGCCGTGTAAACTAATTCTGTAAAACACATAGGGGTGAAGTTATGTTACAGGAACCAGTCTTGCAAAGATACTCTACAAACAACCAGCAGGCCTTCATCTTCCCCATGCTGATATTTGCTTGTGAAACTGCAACATCGCTATGGGCCCTGCAGTTCCATCAGCCATAACATAAAGGCAGCACTTTTCTCACCAGTTTTCAATTCCATGGATATACTACAATGATCCGTGTGGCTTTTACATACCTGCCTTCTCAAGTTTCAGGTGGTCATTCTCCTAGTTAGGGATGTTTTCTTGGAGTTTGGGTTTTTTTGTAAGACTTATTGTTATAATAACTAGTCTTTTTCCAGAAATTAAAATGTGTCGCTACAGCCACACAACATATGTTTTATAAAGAGGGTAAACTCTTCTAAAGCTGGTATCCTCACATCGTGACAGTTGCCTTACTGACCTCTGGCAGCAGCATTAGGTTTCATGATGGCCAGATGGGGCCTGACCCTTCTTCCAGGGCTGATGGAGAAACAAGAATTGCCTGTGTGACTGCTACTCACCTGAACTTAAGGTGGTTTTACTTTAATAAAATGTCAAGTAACAATATTTGCCCATATTTATTTATTTATTCCTCCCCAATATATTTCACAAGTGTTCTATGATTTTCTTATTGCAAACATGTCGGGCTCTGCAGAACTTCTGCCCATTTCCCATAGCTGCTCCGAGTCTGGCAAAGAACAAAAACCTCTTGGTCTACGACAGGCTGGTACATGACCCAAAAAGCAGAGGAATGCTTCCAGTTCTGCTTTCTCTCACCATTTCTAAATGAGGTAAGCAGTAATCTCCTGAAACCATCTCTGCTGTGTAGAAGAAACTCCTCATTCATTAATGTGGCCAGAGAAGCCTGCGTGCCACCTGATGTCAAGAGTGAAGACGTCTGCTGTGTGCTCCATGGAGTAACACAGCGGTAGGTAAATCAATCGGACTTCACAAAAGTAACAATCTTCTTGACCGTGGTCTTGTTCAGTGCTAATGCATGGCTCACGTTCCCATAAAAGTGGGTTTTTTCATCCTCTGACCTCTCTAGCACTGCGACCAGACCTCCAATTATTAAGTATTTTGCACTATGTATCTCAGTATAAAAGCAGAAGCCGAGTCACAGGTCACAGAGGCAACAGCATTATTAACATCAATGAAACTAAATCACTCCATCCTGAGCATTTATGGCAAGCCCCTTGTGCTCAGACAATTCATGTGCCTAAGATGTACTGTTGTCTGTTTCATGGGACTGGTGATACCTGCCCCAACTGTGGATTAAGATAACTTAATGCAACTTGATATAAGGTTATTCTGCCATCATTAAAAGTGTATAACCAAGACAGAACAAAATAAAACAAGACACTAATACAAAAGCTCAAATGGCACTAACTTTGAACAAAAGCTGTTGAACAACATTGTTTTATAAAGATTAAAGAGATCTTTATAACATTCCTGTTATATAAAGTCATTTCTATTGGATTTTACATGAAAGAAAAGAATCTGGAAAATAAATAGTACAATAGCTTCAAGCATGTAAAGAGCACTGGTTTGGCCAACCTTTAATTTTTTCTGGTCTTTTCAAGAGAGTTCCGTATTACTCCACCACACAACATAAATTCTAACTTTAATAGAGACCATCAATCATACTGACTTTGGCCTATGGGTGGCTTCATTGGGAAAATAAACAAATAAACAAACAAAATCTACAAGGGAGAACAGAACCCTGAAATACAACCCAAAGCTCAACCTGCATGCTTCCAAGAACTTGTCTCTATAAATCCAGCAATATAAACCTCAAGTTCCAGAATCAGAAGTCTACAGACAGAGTGTTGACAGTAAAGGTTTGAAAACAGAGAAGTACAAACCAGAAGAGTCATCCTGAGGACTATGTCTCAAAAAAAATTCTCATTCAAGTCATCCTTCTTCCTATCTTGCCAATTTTACCTGGTATTTGCAAACACTATCGCCTTGAGCTATGCACAAAAACTGCCAGGCTTTTGTACTCAGTCACAGAGAGCCAGTGCTGCAAAGCACCTCCACAAAAATACTGACCTGAAAATGCTGGGACCAGGGCATAAAGACACAAACCCCAAGATTTAGAAGTAGCCACTTATTTTGCATATTGACAGAAATTCATACTAAGCAATACTTTTCTGAGAGGCTGAGCCCTGTCTGGTTTATTAATCGTTAATAATGCATCAGCAACACAGTCTTAATTCCACAGGAATAATTCATAGAAAAGAAAAACTCTGCATTGCTGATCATATACTTTTGGTAGAAAGTGCATTGTTCCACACATGTGCTGTTTAGTCAAGACTTCTCATATTCAACAGTCGCAGTAATATATTTAGACAAGCATCTTCAACAACAAACTCATCTCCAAAGCTGTATATATCTGGGTTTCCTGGGTGATAAATACATCAGTCACCCACTGCAAAGACCTCCAGAGATGTATCTTGTCTAAGTGATCCTACTTAGAAAGTTTGTACCTGGGACAGCTTTGTTTGGAGCCACTTAAACACATGTAAAACTAAAACCAAGCAGAAAGCATGCCTGTCATCAGGCAAAGAAAAAACTTTGCCCAGCTAATACACTCAGCAGTACTGGATGTAGAACTGTCCTAGTTTTGGCTGGGAGAGTTAATTTTCTTCCTAGAAGCAAGTAGAGTGCTGTGATTTTGGGAATGAGTATGAGAATAATGTTGATAGCAACAACTAAAGCATCACTGTGTTAAGTAGTGTTTACTCTAAGCCAAGGGCTTTTCAGTTTTCCCTGCTTTAACAGTGAGGAGGTGCACAAAGAGCTGGGAGGGAGCACAGCCAGGACAGCTGACCCAAACAGGCCCAAGGGATATTCCATGAGGTAAAATGCCATCCCTAGTATATAAAGGTGGGGGAGGAAGTTGGGGTGGGGGAGTTGGCCAGGAACTGCTGATGGCTGCTTGTGCTGGGCATCTGTCAGCAGGTGGTGAGCAACTGTAGTGAGCATCTCTTGTCTCTCCTGGGTTTTGCTTCTCTCTCTCTTTCTGCTGCCTTCCTTTTGATTACAATTATTCTTATATCTTATTTCAATACTAAGTTGTTCTTATCTCAAACTATGGGTTTTACCTTTTTTCCCCCCTCAATACTCTTCCTCATCCCACTGTGGGGGAAAGGAGATGTGAGACAGCAGCTGTGCAATAGTCAGTTGCTATCTGGGGTTAAACCACAACAAAAACTCAACCACAGACTCAAGGGCTCATTCTACAGCCACAGGCAGCTCACAGATAACAACTGACCAGTGGGCTGCTCTTCAGAAGCTGCACATGAAGAAAAGAGCTACTTATGGAAGAAAACTAAAGCAGTTTTAATAACTGTGCAACTTCAGAGGATTCTATACAGAGGAATCATCACCATTCATGATTACAGAAAGGGCAATTTTTCTTTAAAAGCAACACTGGATTCTGCAGCTAATATAATAATGCAGCATATACCAAAATGCATAGCAGGTTTTGTCATTCTTGATTTCCATAGCTTTGGCATGCCATACAGTTGGCCTGTTTATTTTTATAAAAACAAGAGGAAGTGAAAATGGTATTTCAAAACAAATGCATGCTCTTTGCCCAAGTAAAATACATCATAGATGAACAACTGCACCTGCTCCTGATATAATTTCAGAATGAACATGATCAGTCTTTAATAGAGGAGAGCTAGTCAATAAAAGGTATTAATACCAAGCACTTACTTGCAGGTGATGGGGTGCTGCATCCACTAGTTGGTGGGTGACTCTGGAGTCCATGGAGGGAAGGTAGTGACAGTCCCCCAATGACTGGAGGAAAAAGCAAGGGATATGGTGCTGCTGGATAGTGAGTCATATGTCCATTCACGGCCGGTACTGGACATGTGCGGCTACTGGTTGTCATGTTAACACCTCACAGTGGACAGCTATTACATTGCATCACTCCAGGCCAAAAAATTAGGTACCTCAAATTATGAATGACGAGGGCTGTCAAGCCTGAAGGTACAGCTTAAGCTGGATTGTGTGATGATGAAAAGGTAATTCACTATATCAGGTCCATCCTATATTTCATCACTGCTTCCTACTGTTCTCTCTTCTAGGACATCCTTGCTCTGCAGACTGTGGATAGAAAGCCTTCTTACGCTGGTATCAGGGTGCAGTTCAGTTGCTTATACACATGTTTCTCTGGGAGCACAGATGCTCTCTACAGATGCATACTGACACAGTCTGGGGGAAGAAAACAATATATTGATTAAAATATACATATTTTTAAAATGTGCACATAGAAGAACCTTTTTTTTCTCATTGTTATTTTTGTTAAATTACAATTTATTTATCAGCATCCCACGAGGTGAGCTCATATAAAACCCTCACCCTATTACTGAAGCTAACAGCAGAACACCCATTAAGTTGATTTCCCTGCATGATGTGCAACACCAAAAGCTATTTCTGGTGTGACAAAGTCTTGTGGTGAAAACTGCCAGATTTAAAACCAATGCATCAATAATTACCTGGAATACTGATGCTGGGGGAGAAAAATAAGCAACTTCTGAAAAATTTCCCTGTGTATGAAAGCTTTCAGTATCCCCCTAAAAGCTACAGATGGATTGGCACTGAGGAGGCTCTCAACTCCCTTCAGTGCCATGGCTCAGGCAGGGTATTGAGTCATGCACCTGAGGGCAATTTTGGGTTGGGTTGTTAAAGAGGCAATTGGTTTAATAATGACTGTTTTCACAAAGAATAGTTAGCTTATTATCCCTTCGGAGACACCTCACTAATGGTTTTCTATTTTTTTTTTTTTCAAGGGGTAGGGAGAACTGCCCAAACAAACAAGCACCCATTATTTAATAATCTGGGTGAGTGAGTGACATGAGTCAATACACTGCAATCACTGCACCTGTGCTCTGCTAGGGACCTTGCTTGCCCTCATGACCACCATCTTCAAAGTCATCCAGAGCTCCACACATATTCCTCAGTGTTTCACCCAAACAGCTGCCACCTTTCAAGGGTCCTTATTGCCTCAGGCTGAGAACAGGAATATCACTTCTTGTGATATTCCCATGAAATTTGCTCCTGCCATAGCAGTTCAAGTCTATGTACAGCAAATGGCTGGTTGCCTCTGAATCAACCTGCTGGTGCAACACCAGTATGTGCTACTGGTGTCTTACTGGGAAGGCTGCAGCTGCTTCCATATTGCAAACACTGCTCCTGTAGCTACTCGTGCAGTTCTCCAGGCAAAAGCCAGTGAGTGCTGTAGCCAGCACCTGAGTTTTTACTCATCTCCTCCAACACACACTGTAGAAGGAAGACAGTAGGAGCCACAGAGCAAACTCAGCCACCCAAAAGTAAGGCAGTCCACGGCTGACTAAAGCTTTGTTTCCTGAGACAATGTACTACACTCTTGCATCTGCCACAGTCAGTGATCAGTAACCACATCCACCACTATATAGCACTTTTATCTGTAATTCTTTGAAATTATAGCCTGAAACCAAAGGCAAGAAGATTTCTGGATGGGAAAACAAAGGAGTGGTGAAATGATGTGTCAAGGTCACAAAGCAAAACTGCCGCCAGAGGAGGAAAACTGTGACAACGCAATACTGACTATCACTGCTGGTACTCAGCACACCAGTTGTCGGTAAGAATTCAAATGAGCAAGGAGAAAAAAGAAAAAAACCCAACTCGGGTGCATATGTTTGCCTGTCAGAGAGCAGCAGAGTGTTTCTGCTCTGTGTGGAATACCAGCAAAGGTTACCAGCTGTGCATGTTGTCAGACAGCAGCTTCTGCTGAATGCAGCCTGCCTGGGGATAACTGAAATGTAGCTTGTAAGTATTTGATAACTGTATAAATTATGCACAAAATGCCTTTAATGCTAATGGATGCAAACCTATGCAGAGATGAGGCTGTAAGAAGGGGATACAGCAAGCAAAGGCACAGCTGCTGGCCAGGCTGAGCTCGAGGACCACATACCTGGAGACCAGTGAAACCAGGCAGATCTTTTGAGGGAGCCCCAGCAGCTAAAATACATTGACTCACTAGCAACACAAAATGAGATGAACCATTGCTGGTGCCTGTTTTACCTAGCTAAGGGTGTATGAAGCTTGAGACAAGGAAAGTCAAGTATCAAAGGAACACACAAAGTTTTATAAAGCAATTCCACAAAAGCTGGCAAAAATACCACACTTTAAAGTGTTTGCAAAAAAAAAAAAAAAAAAAGAAAAAGAATAGGAGAGAGATGCTGATGAATACCAGCCCTAAAAATGTGTGCATTAAATTAAACACAGAACAAGGTCATCTATTTTTAAATGATGTAGGGCTTTGGAAACAAAATTCATCTTATAAAACTATCTAATACCTTCAATTATATTTCTATTAGCCAGAAAAATGCAGAGCTCATCATAACTTTAAAACGTTCCCAGAACCACATCAAATATATTTGCATATTTAAGTGAAAAGTATTGAGAATAAAGCAACTCCTTCAGGACAGAGGGGGAAAAAGGCACTGAGGAAAACTCTTTGGTCAGTTCTTCATTACTGAAGGAACATGATCTGTGATGGAGCTGGTGATGACAGAACACAGCAGTATTATAGCTCCTCAGTATAAAAATACATATATTTAACAGTGCCAAAACTAGGTCATAATCATATAGTTTTTCATGCTTATAATTTTACATGAGATGTAATTAAAAACTGGAATTACTACATGAAAGTAAGTTTTTCTTGCCTTACTGAAAAACCACCTTCCTTTCACCACTCATGGCCAGAAAATTCCTGCAGATAGCTGTGCTGGAGATAAGCCTTCACAACTTGCTCCTCTTCAGAGTTCTTCAGAAATTTACTTTCCATAGGCAGAGAGAGAAGACATGTAAAAGTCTTCCAGCGTATCATGTAAAAGGCATGATACTCTAAACAGTGTATCATTTGACTCCAAGCTGTGTCCCTTGGGAGCACCAGGTTGTTCACATAGCTGAACACCTATGTGATGGTCAAGGAGCAAATTGTAGGCAGATAGCTAGATATCAGCAGCTCCAGCTTCTTGTAAAGGAGCAAATGCCACTCGTGTTCTGTGGTTACCTAGGAACTACAAGTCACCAGCTCTGCTAACACAGATTACAGACCCATCTCCTTCATCACTGCACAGTTGAGGACATCTCAAAGTAGAAACTGCTGCAGAACAGGAAACCCAACAATCAGCTTTCCCATTCACACCAGTTCCATGGCATAACTCCCATGATACATTTCACTAATGTATCACCAGATGGGACACATTCACATCCCTGAACTCACTGATGAAGACCTAACATTGGACATCAGCCAGGGATGTCTAGGGTCCATGTGATTCCAAGGTGAAAACATCTCTTTTGCCTAACTAAACCTGTACCATAGCTCAAAATACTGTACAGCTGTCAGCTTTGTAAACGAGATTTTCCTTTGTTGTCATTTGCTATGGTAAATACCCATAGCAGCAGCATGGATTTCTGCCCTGGAGGCAGAAGGCAAAATTTTCAGAAAATGGCTGTGACCAAGGGACTTCAGAGGATATCCTCAGCATACAATGAAAATCCTCTTCCATAGACTTCTCCTTAGTGGCTGTTCATGAGGGCTGTACAAGGCCCTTAGTACAAGAAGTATGGAAAAGGATCATACAGAAAAGTTCCTTTGAATGTCCACCAAGAGATGATCACACACTGTGCACTACTTTGCATTGAACAGCAGCCAGTGACTTTACTTTGACAGAACATATGCCTCCTCCTTTTTGGTTTTCACAGGTCTTTTATTGACTTGACTTCAGTGATGAAGTAGATGGCCACAGGGGAAGGAGGCTACAGTAGCTCTAGTGCAGAGCAGAATATTTATCAGCTGCAGTTAATGCAGCAGGTGTATCTGTCTCTTCCACATTTCTTCTCAATGTTTGTGCACCTGAGAAGAAATTTAAGACTACCAAATTTTCACATATAAGCTTCAAATTATATTGGATAAACAGTAACCCAACTTTTCTTATTGTCTCTTAATTTCCCATGCATTTTGCACAGGCTTGACTACAGAATACAGCTTTGCTGTTCAGACATCTGTCACTTCTCGTGACATATATTAAATGTATTGAGCCTCATTCATTATATTGCTATTTAGCTTCCATTTGGTAACAATATTTGGTATTACTGTACCATAACTCATCCTTCTGAATTTTTCACTTGTATAAGATTTATTTGAATTCCTAAAATCCCTTTGCTGTTACAGGTGACTTTGATGCAGATCAACAGCTGGACAGGCAAGAAGCCAAGGCAGGAGGCTTGGCCAATTGTTCTGTGTCAGTAGGAAGGTTACGCTCTGTCCTCCCTTTTGCCAACAACACCCCAGTTCCACATTCCTCTTCCTCCCCTCTCACTAGCCGTAGCAGGGAATTAAGTTGTCAGTATTGCAAGTAAAGCAGGATTTTTGTGGTTTTTTTTCTTCCTTCACTTCTGAAAAGGTCACTGGGGAGTTCTGCCCTACCTATGGTAATGTTTGAAATTTAGCAGTCATTTTAAGATATCCATGATGTAGCATCCAGAAAACTTTTAAGCTAAATCTCCCATCCCCACAGCTTTCTGCCACAGCAGACTGCATTGCTCTTCCTTTACAACTGGGGGACAAAACCAGGAACGCAGAAAAGGCACCCCAACAGGAGGACATGTTCTGCACAGAGCCAGGAACTTGGGAATTTGCTTCTCCAAGCCCTCAGTCTGCAGCACTGCTGTCCCCGAAGTTTCCAGGGTCACAGAGGAAGTCTCTTCTAAGTTCATTTCCCATTTTCCTGCCAATGCCAAACCCCCCGCCCCTCCCTTAAATCTTAGGCTAAAACAGGAACCTCTGGACTGGGAGGGCAGCCTGCGCAGTAAGACAGGAGAGGCAAGTTGCTCTTCTCAGAGCAACAAAAACAATTTCAGAGAAATTCTGCATATAAAACCTTTCAACAATATATTACCTGTTTTCCCCAAGGGACAGAGTTGATGGAGTTCTTATTTATTAGCTGGCTCCAAGACATATTCTAATGCTGTTTACAAAACAAGTCAAGTTTTGAGGACCCATACTGTTTTTAATGTATAGCTTGTATTGAAATCCCTGATTATGCATATGCTTTCTATTATGCTGGCTGATGGTGTTGCATTCAGCAGTACTGAATAATTCAGCAGATTTAGCACGACTCAAGTGTAAATCAGTCAGATCCAGTAACACGATAACCACACTGCCTTTAAACTCTTAAAAATGCATGGAAACTTTTATTTCATAAAGAGGCTGTACTCCGTTCTGGTGAGATGTTGCATTTTTGTTTTCATGGATATCCAACGAGATTTAATTAAACAATAAACTAGTTACTGTGGCAGAAGTAAAAAAAAAATAAAATAAGCCTTTGGAGTGTTATGTTTCCTTTATTAGCATAGTGATGTGAAACTAAACAGAAAAAGCAATCTAATAACAAACATTCCTTTGAGAAGGGCTCTGGGAGCAAAAGGACATCCACTTATTGTTCAGCCCATCCCATTGGTCCATATACGGCAATAAAGGTACAATAGAAGGAAACAGGAAACAGACTGGCACATCTGCATTATCTTATTAGAGGCTAATGGATATCTGAGAGGAACATGCATCTGATGCTGAATAGTCTGTACCAATCTCCGAAGCAATTACTCTTAATTAGTGGATTCTGTTTATAGATGGAACTTAGTGTACCCTTTTGTATCAAAGAGATGCAGGCATCTGGAGAGAGATATGGTTTTCTTAAAGGGAAAGCATTGCAGCACAATGTGACGGTTGGGCTGGTTTTTGGTTGGGGTTTTTTTGGGGGGCGGGGGGTTTGAGGTTTTTTTCTTTGCAAATAAAAGCTCTCTGAAGCATAGTATATTCTACTGTATTATTAATCAAAAGAGCATGCTGGTTTAAAAAAAGTAAAGGGGGAAAAAAAAAGACCGTACTCTTAATCTCAAACTCTGAAAGTAAACACAGAAAGCTAATACTCATATATGAATTATATGACAAAAACCACTTTGATGATAAGCAAATAAACAACTGAACCTAAAATTTCCAACCGCTGGCCAAAAAGCTTAAAATAGCAGCTTAAGTCAGAAGAACAACATCTGCATTTTGTATCTGCCAAGTCTGCAGCCAAAAAAAGTAAACCACTCTATATGACCAGATGCATGAATAAAAAAGAAAATGCATGAAACAGAACTTCAAAGTCAGTTTATTGAAAAGCAGATCTGCAGCTCTTACATCCTGTAACCACAATTGTCACATATTTTCAAATATAGGTGCAAGACTTAAGGAAAGAGGGAAGGTAAATTGTTGTAACAGAATTAAGACACTCTTTCTATGACACTTTTCCTGCATCTTGGTGTGCAAGATAACTGTCTGCTGGGGGACCGTGAATTCCTTTTTGTCATAAAACTGACATTTGCAAAACGAGTTTCTGTTTTATTTGGGGTTTTTTCCCCCCTGACATTGTTGAGAGATAATTAATATAATTAATGCAATTGGCGTTTATTTTAAAATCCTATTGGGAAGTATAAGTATAAAAAGGAGGGGGAAAAAGCTTATTTCTCCCTAAGCAGCTATGCTTCGAATTGCCTGCATTGCAAACACTCACTGATGTATTCCTGAAAAAGAGCAAATCTAAATCTGAAAGGGGAAAAGGAAAAAAAAAAGTGATACACAATGACACCCATTTATTTACACACCATACAACAGTACCCTGCTGTGCCAACTATTGATTTTAGTGGAACTGAGAGTCCATGTTGGAGAGCAGCAGCTGTGAGTACATAGCTTGAATCCTCATATGGGAACAATACTCTATAAGCAGAATAACCTATTTCAGCCAACCTTCATGTATAACAACTAACGTTAAAAACACACAGAGCTTACATTTCAAAACCTGAAAGGCACTATGGTTATTTGTTCCGCAAAGGTTCAGGGGAGTTATTAATTTATTTTGTGCTAACACAACCAAGAAGTGTGAAGGATTGAAAATCCATGCTTTGAATGTCTGTTATTCTACAGAGATGTTAATTCTGTTCTATACTAACCATAGTTAAGATCCTGCCACTGTATCAGGCAATTTCTCATCTTCTCCTGTTTTTTGCTGCTTTAAAGGACTGTTTGAAACTGAGGTGTGGGGTGGTTGGGTTTCTGGGTTGGGGATTTTTTTTGGTGGAGGGGGTCAGGAGGTTGATTGTTGCCTTCTTTTTTTTTTTTTTTTTTCCTACAGCTATCTGCATTCCATGTTTTTTCTTTCATTACTCAGCAGTTGTCAAAACTATACAGTAAAGATAAATGGTTAGGTCAGGTGATGGGGTTAACAATTTACTGTGTGTACTGCTCTGAGAGCCAGATATAGTAGAATTGGCTCATGTTTATGTACAGGATGAGAAGTTGATTTCCTGTGCAGTGGCTTTCAATCACCTCTGTAAGGGACTCTCTTGCAGTTTTCTGCAGAGAATTCAAAGGGTTCTGAATACATTTTGTGCTGGTATATAGGACAGTCTGCTTTGTAACTAAATGCATTCCTTATTTTGTCACATTTGAAAAATCCTGAAGGACAGTCAAGTAAAAAATATCTCTTTCATTTATGGAAACCAAAGGAAAGGTAACTGGGCTTCCTCCTTCCCGAGTTTAAGTGAACTTGTACGCTCATTATGCTCCCCAAATTTAATAGCTATTTCTTAATGCTTAAAATTGCTCTTTCAATGGAATCAACCCTTCTGTTCTTGCATAGTCATCTCTGTTATTCCTTATTAATGTTTCCAAGGATGTAAAACAGTAACTCCATACTGAGAATATCCTTCATGAGAGACTATCCCATGTGCTACAGAGGTTTAGGAAATCAGAGATTTGCCAGACCAAAGCTGCAGGGTCTTTCTGCAGACCAAACCTGTTTCCTTGTTTCTGCCCATCCACAAAACTCAAAAGGAAAACCAAATCCCTTATCTCAAACACAATTCAGATGATCCACAACTTAAACAGCACAGGGTAATTAGCTCTTAAAAAGCAGGTTGGTCCCTCAAGTTACACAGAACCAGAAACTCCAGTAGGAAGCTTTTCCCGCTCAAGGTGCTGTGCCTGTTGCTTTAGTTCTCTGACCACATTTTTCCCGCAGGTGTCCTGTGTTCCTGAACAGTTTCTCCCTACAGTTCAGAAAAACAAGACTTGATTTAGCAATCCAAATTATGTGTCTAATCAGATTGTTTTGTTCATAGCTGCTTCTATGTGAGATGGCAACCACGAAGATGAGATTTGGTCACTGACAGGACTAAGGAACCTATCCTTCGGGCTCTCCCCTCATCACCAAGTCAAAGAAGGGGAAAAGAATCACAGGTAACAAAGGTAAGCTGCAACCAGCACCACCATGCTTCTAGGATTTGGGAAGATTTACACAGGCCAACAGGTAGCACCTTAAACTGGCAGCATACTCAACTGTCCATGATCCTCATCCATGAAGAAAAGGTAGCATCTCCAATTAAGTTCAGAATGGAATATGCTCCCTGTCCAGCAAGAACAAACTTCCACTGAACTTCTCCTTAACTGGCAATTAATTGGCCTTTGCTCTTGCCTAGAAGGCACCACAAGATACCATCACACAGATTCCCAGCCAAAGCAAGCTTTTGTGAGAAGAACTCTTAGAAAGAGACAGGAGGCCAAGGGAAGGGAGACTGAGTAAGCAAGAAAAACCACATTCTGCTGCCTATGTTCAGTAATGTCATCCAATATTATGGGATGTGCAGACATTTACAAGTATGCCAATCACTTCCCAAATGGCATTACAGTGAGGAGGAGTGAGGAATCTATCTGAAGTCTCCCCAGCATGCTCTCAGAATGCTCATCCTTAACCTTCTAGATGATGAGAAACATGTCATGGTGACCAACAGCAAATACAGCACTTACCATCACTGCAACTACTAAAAAGGTCTTATACTGGTTGTTTATAACTTTTAAGAGGCCTCCGAGATCAGTAAGAGGGGGTCAAGTGATGTTATTGTTTTGGTGACAGACGGAAGATCCCTAGTAAATGATCCCAGTGGCCTGGGAGTTATTAAAAGAATGGAGTACTTCATCAGCTCAGAAGCTGAAGAGGAAAGCAGCTTTGGAGGGCAGTTCCTTGACAGAAAAGTACATTTCTTTGGGAGGCCAACACTCTACAGCCACAACATGCAGTGCAGAAACAGGATGACAAGAGATACTTCCTTAAAGAAGAGCACTAAGACTTGCAACACCAGTGACAACTTTAACTGGTACTGGTCTCAAAACCCAAATCAATGAAGCCAGGAGTCAAGGAAATGATTCATCAAATGCTCTGTGAGTGACAGGTGCAGAAAACATTCATTTTGATGGCTTACTCTGAACGTCCACATAGGTGACATTAATTACCCACATGGTTATGTTGGGAAAGATGAGGGCAATTTAGACCTGAAGGCTTTGCTGCTAATTTTTTGAATTGGTAGAGAAGACTGTCGCAGCACAGAAGCAAATCTTATCTCTCTGCTCAGCTTTAGAGGTATATTCCTGGGAAGTCCTAGTCCTAGCAGAACCACCACAATAAAACAAAGCACCACATCCTCTCCCTGCCTGAGGTTATTTGCGTAGTCTTCCTCTGCATGGGCAGGATATCTTTAGTGCTACTACGGATGGAACTGAGTGGTCAGATCCATCCAGCCTGGATGTCTAACCACAACTGCAAATATTGTCATTAGACTTGCTTTCACCACCAAATTAAGGGAGAAAATGCTCTACCTCTTTAATTTCTACTTTGTTCAGTATCTGGACAACCAGTAAATACAGATCCTTTTGTGCCCCACTATGGCACAAATTTGCTGCCTTGAAATGCACTGACGGGTCAGTGCAGTATGAGACCTTCACACACTGTGTAAAGAAGTAAACAGACTTCAAGAGTCACCGAGATAAAAAAAAAAAACATGAGAATAAAATTCTGTTTAATTTGGAAAACAAGCACGACAGCAAAAGGTTCCACCTCAGCTCAGCACACTTCACTTTATAAGCCACACAAAGAAGGATCCTGCAAGAATTCACTTAGCTGCAAAGAAAAAATCTGCTATCTGGAGTAATCTAAACTCATTGTTAGGATAAGCATGTGGATTCACTCAAAAATGAATAATGTTTATTCAGGAGACTGTCTGAGAAACCTGAAAGAAGATTTTGTAGAGGTTGTGCATGAATTGTGAAATAACATAGATTTCCCAATCCCCCAAGAGCTGGGAGGCACAACTATGCTCAGGAGGTCGGTTCAATCTGTTAGCAGACCAGTTTTTTTGCACTACAAGGCTGGAAGTTGTACTTCCTCTGAGATAGAGGAGTTTGCATCCCTGCTGCACCCATTTATCAAGTGAGGATGGTGATCCAAGTGGAACAGGGGGAAAAAGAGGGTTCAAGCACTGGTTGTGAACTTTGTTTCTGAAGACCAGACTGTTGGACTAGAGGTGCATCTATCATCTTAATATCATGGAGGTGTGGACACTGTGCTAACACAAAATAACTTAACACACATAATTTATCACCTTTTGTTATATACGTCAAGTCTAGTAGTCTGTCTGCTGAAAGGTTCTGCAATTCCTCTGAGTTATTAGAGTCTTCTGTCCTACTTTACCCAGAAGACGACGTTTCTGCTGTCTACGTCAGGCTCCTGAACCTTCACTTATTAGATATCACAAGTTTCAATATATTCCCAGTAAGACTCCCTGAGGGTCAGCAGAATATGCCAGAGGGCTGGTGGAGATTATGAACATCTATTTTAAAACCTCTGTTCTCTGTAGCTCCCTGTCACAGGAACAATAGGGTAGCAAAATTAGGAACAAGCACAGCCATTAACTAGGAGGGGACAAAGCCATAGCATGGATCACAGAACAAAAATAGCATTTTTATTGTCAATATTTTGCTTAACAGGGAGCCAATAAAGCAATTGTAAAATGCTAATAATACGCTGAGATAACATTGCACATGTAAGCACCCTCAGAGCCATCCTCTGAATCATCTGAAAATGTTGCAAAAACCTTATCAGTCAGGTCATAAGGACAGAAGTGCAATAATCAATCACGTAGCCACAAAACCAGCACATCTTTTCCACATTCTAACATTCAGAAGATCTATATCCCAGAATTGTCTGCTAGAGGCACTGGACAGATGGATTACATTGTCAGAAAGACCAACATGAACTATGACCTTACATTTCACGTCCAAAAGCAACTAAGAGGAACCTAAACACTGCAAAATTCAAGGAGGCTTGTGTCATGCCCGCTAGTCTGCAAGGCAGGACTTCTGATACAACACAAATGTATTATTGCAGAGTAAGCAAGTGTGTGAGTTAACTGCACAGCAAACATTCCCAACAAACCCTTTTCTGAAAGGACCTTTCCACTGGTAAATGTAAGACAACTTTCCCACTTATGTGGGCAGATACACCAGCCTGAATTAGTTCATGTACACGGTGCAGACAGAAGTTGCATGCAGACTCGTAGGGATGGAGACAGGTAATACACCACCATGCAGCACTCAGACCTGCCCAAACCTGCCATCATATTTAAGCATTTCAACCATAAGCCAGATCAAACACTTATCAGGGTAGCATTTAGCTTCTGAATCCATTGGGATCACTAATATTTCAGCTTCACTGGCAAAGTAACGTATTAAAATAATGAATTTTGAAAGCTTTTAAGAAAGTAACAGTGAGCATTTTCATAATTAGGTCATGAGACATGGGTCAAGAGCAAAGCTCTCAAAAACTTCTGGAATCCCCCAGGAGATGGTAAACTTGGCTAACAGTGCCAAAGATGATTCCTCTTCTGGAAAGACAGTGGTTCAGGCAGGGCTTCTTCCAACAAGCCTCTAACCAATTCTGAACGACCACAAGCAGAACAACAGCAAGGATACACAGCCTTGGCAACAAGATGCTCATTTCTGCAACCTCCGACCCACACACATCAATAAATGTAAGCCAGTAAGAGAAGCAATGCTCTCAAAGCTCCCAGCAGCACCTTTACCCCCACGACAGCAGTCAAGCCCAGTGTGCTGCTGAGTATAAGCCAGCACAGACCTATCTCCTGGCACCAACACCATCATCTCTGCTGCATCCTTCATCTGTGCTTACCAGGCTGTGTGAGTCACTTTGCCAGGTACTCTGCATTTATTTTCTAAAAAATAAAATACCCAGAGCCAGACAGCTGGGCAGGTGTGCATTCCATACAATTTGTTATGTGTCTGGTAAATGCCCTTCCCACTGTAGTAGAATGATCTTACCAAGGCTCTTCCTGCATGATTTTCAGGACAGCAGCACTTCACAAGTCAGGATCCAGCAAACCAATGCACTACAAAGAACACAGAGGAGTGAGAAACCTGAAAGCCCAGCTGGGCACCCAAGGCTGATAAGACAATCTGATTTAACCATGCAAATACCAGCAACCAAGTAGAGCATATCTTGGAACTGGGAACATCAAGCCAGACATGTCACAACAGAGAGAGCTTTTCTAACAGCACCTGAAGTTCCTTCAACAGATGCACATTATGTGAGCAAATTAATTAATCCACAAGGAAAAAAAAATCAAGGGAAAAAAAAAAACAAACAAAACCAAGAAAAAAGTCCCAAGACAAAACAATGGTCTCAGTTACTGAGATAAAGACATTCCAAATCCACTCCTGTCTTTTGTGATTATAATCAGGCCAAAAAAAAAACTCTAAGTGGAGTAGTCCACTCAGAGATGGCTGAAAGATACATGTTGATTCAAGCATATCCCTCAGTACTATCCTAACTGCATCCTCTTTCCAGCTAAGGGTGTCTATGCCAACTGAGGGTCAAACACTTGCCCATTATATGGGGTCTCACAGAGAACCATATGCTAAAGCAAATCCAAAGTAAGCAGAAAAAACCAATTTGTTTCCTCAAAATGATGCATAAGCAAGAGAATGAAATAAAGATGTCAGCTAATGGAAATAACCTCTCAAAATAAGTGACATCTCTAAAGGCTGTCACTTCCTTTATGTAAGCCACAGTTCTTGAAGGTATTCCACCCATACATCTCTCCAATTCCTAGTGTGGAGTGCATCACTGTGAGATGAAGAGAATGGTGTTACTCCACACTGCATATCCAAGTTTATGAAGGAGAAGGGAAGGAGACAGAAGTGAGAAGAAAAATGACCATGCTGAGTACAGTCACTGCTGCTTAATTTGATGACAAATGTGAAGATCCCCCTTTCTCGAATGCCAAGCCTGTGTGCACTGTCAGAGTTCCACAGCAACAACAGACTGAAAAAAACCCCCTCAGCCTATATAAATAATAGAGTGAAAAGTGACTAAATTGTGTGGAATACTTAGATATTCAAGGACATATTACAATCAACATACCTGACTAATGTCACATGAAAGAATACTCCAAAAAATGATGCAGAGTTCTAATATAGCAAGAGGTGGAAGGGATACTGAAGATTATCAAGAAAAAGCACCCTATGGAATATTAGTTTGTATAAATAGCTGCATTTACAACATGGACCATATTCACACAACCACTCTGCCACTGTTTTTGCCAGACAAAAACATGTGGGGATTTTTTAATAATATACATCAGAAATCAGGAGATATTCTCCACAGTAATAATGGCAGTTCAGGTGTTAAAGAAAACCATAAGATCTCCTCCCTTCTAACACACTTTGTAATCACAGTAATACACCTAGATTACAGTTTTACCATGTGTGAGCTATGACAACTTTTTCCTGCATGTATTTGAACAGTAATGATGGGCCTTAATAATAATAAAAAAGGTGTATTGTCTTTATTGTGAGAGTATAAGGGGTTTGAAACAGAAAGAAATATCTACTCTTTTGTACAAAGAGGAATGTAAAAATGTAGCCTCTGCATGTCAGAACTAAGCATCAAAGAATAAATGCTTAAAAGTAGAATAATATGAACATTTGAGAAATGCTGTAGTGAGAACATAAATTCCACCCTAGCATTTGATTTAGTGATAATCCTCCAAAACTAGTTCTGCATCTGATAAATACAGGTTTAAGATCCAGTTGTTGACACATGGTAAGGAAATGAAACACATTCTCCCTATATGAAGTTCACATTTTTCTGGGTGAAACAAAGCACAGTTGTACCTCATATGTCTAAAGCACCTTTTAAAGCAGTAAGGAGAACTGGAAGGCATCTACATGAAGCAAGCAGTTTTATCTGACGTGCTAAAAGGATACGAGTTAAATAGCCTGACTGTCACATCCAATGTTAAGCCTTTGAAAAATAAGGAAATCCAATTTAAGATTTACGCAACAAACCCAAGGCACACAGTTCCTTGGCATTACAACTCCATTCACATACCTCACTGCAGAGGTAGGTTGGTTGCTCACTGAATCTCTTCAGCTCAAGCAAAATAAAAAGACCTTTAACAAAAATGAGTGAAAGTAGAAAGTTTGGTTCACTAGAATTGCACCAACTCTGATTAATAACAACCACAATAATACACACTCCTTAAAGAAATTCTCCACTTTTAAAGAAGAAACAGAAACATTAACAAGTCTAGCCAGTGACAATGAAGGCACCCAGCTCATATTCTTCTGAATAGAACCCATCATTTAGCCATGTACCAGCCAACCAAGACTTTGTCCCTCAATTTTTAAAAGCACATAATTCTAAATAATTATGTTGCTTAATGGTCCTGAGTACTACTGAAGAGAAAATGCATCAAATGGGAAGCTAAATTTTATAATTTAAAACATTCATACACATGAAATGGGAGAGGGAGAAAAAAAAAAAGACACAGTTTTTCAAAACAACTACAAAATTACATAGCAACAGTGTAAAAGCTTCTGAACCATTTCCTTTCCCTTGCCTCCAATGGAGGGTTTATTCCAGAGAGACAACCCTCAGCAGACAAAACCCTGCTTTTAAACATAGAAACACAGGAATTCTTATTCTAGGTCAGATTAATAGTACATTTTAGTTCAGTAACCTCTTATTTGACAGCAGCCAGAATCAGATGCTTTAGGGAAGGGATGAGGAAATCTCTAGGAGAGCAATTACAGAAAAAGCTTTCCCATAAAATTTCTTTCCAACTCACATCATCTACTGGATGGCTTATGCCCTGTAACAGGAGATTTTCTTCTCGTCTTTTTGTTTGTTTTTGCTAGCCTGAATAATACAAATAGCACTAAATAATACCCCAAGCACTATGGATATCATCTCTATCTATGGCCCATATGTTTTTAATCCTCAAAATTGTTGGCCCTAGCAGAATTGAGAGTCACAGAGTTTCAACATCACCAACTTGCTGTTTAAAATAATATTCTGCTCTGCTTTTAAATAACTCTCACGTTTTCCCTGGATGATCCTGTGTAGTTATAGTACCTAGTACACCACAGTAAAAGAAAAGTTAAGTGGCTCTAACTCACCTCCTTCAAGAGTTCTTTCTGGTCTGCTTTCTTCAACACAGTTACCTCAGTGACTCTTAAGAAAGCAGCCTGGGGAAGGCAGAAATGCCTCCAAAAAACCTTCCCCCCACACCAAATGTTTCAGGTTTCCTTCAAGACAAATATTAGTTCCTTTGTCAAATTTACTTGTTCATCTTAATTGTTAGTATACGCTTCTTCAAATGTCACCCTTCCTAGTTAACAACTTCCTTAGATTTCAGGGCAAACACTTTTCAGGGCAGGAAAAAAAATCAATTCTTGAATAAGTCAAGAGAAGCAAGTTGTTTTTCTAATTAAGGCATTGACTTTCTACTAAGATTGTACTAGAATTATCTGTATAGTCACTTCCACGTTAAAACCCTACATAAATATTAGTAAAGAATCAATTACATCAATTAATAATAGCAGCTGACAGATAAACACTACCAAGAGGACTCCATTCTCTCCCGAGGCAAACACAATGCCAGATTCCAAATGAAAGCAGAAGGGGAATAATATGGACCCAAGTTGTCCAAAACCTGTATTTGCATTTGCAAGTAAACACTTAAACTCTGTAAACACCAGGCCATTACCAGTCTGCTTGCCATGCCCTCAACTGGGCCACAGCAAACAGCTAATGGGGAAGCTCCAGATGAGCAGGGACACTCTGGCTCTCTGGCAGTGTGCCCCATCCATTGACCTCTGGTTGGTTTTAGGGTCACCTGGGATTCATCCATGCTGGCTGAAGTCTGCTGGCTGTCTCCAGGATTTCTGGAGAAGGTTGAACATTTGCAATTTTTCCTAATTTATTCACGTTGTCCATGTCCATATGTCTTCATCTGCAAGTCAGCTCAAGCATGGAAACGACTAGAGCATGAGCAAGTATTAGACTAAATTATTTCAGCAATCACATTACTTTTGGTAGGCTGACTTTTGCCAATCCAAAGCATCTGTAGCTCAGAAATGTAATTTCTAAATTAAAAAACTTTGCAAAGAAGTGAATCAGTTCACACAGACCTGACAATCCTCCAAAAGTTATTGCTGTGAATAACACTAGCATAAGCAAATCAGCCTAAGAAATCAGTTCTGACAGAATACCTGAACAAGGAAAGGCTACATGGGGTTATTTTTCTTAATTTTCAGTTTCAAACAAATTTTAAAACATTCATTTCAATAAAAATGAAAATAAACAAACATTCATAAGCAAAAATTCACACACAGTGTGAGCATACTTCAAGGTTGCACAGCCTCATTTAAAATTACATTCTCCCATTCAGTTCCACCTATCTTAGGTCAAAGAACACAGCAGACACACTAAGAGTCTGGTCACTGAGATTTGGGCTGAAAGAGGAATTGAATGCACAGAAACAGCCACTGATGGAGAGCTGGGAAGTCTCTCACTTTTATCCCCTTCATCTCTTACTGCAGGCCTTCCAAACAAATTCAGTGAAATGAAGCCATCGCATGGGCAGATAAAAAACGCAGCCAGGTTTGTATCCATGGACCAGCTCATACTCTCATGTCATCTGCCCCTCACAACTCCTCATGGGTATAAAAAGCAAATAACATCACCTATCAGACAGAACATGGGAGAAAACGCTCCTGATCTCAACACAGCTGCTCAAAGTGTCTTAAATACAAAGCAAGATGGAATAAAATTGATGCATTCAGGATTTTATGACCGTCACTGTAATGTTTTTGTTTATTATTCACAGGGCTTAGGAGATGCTTACCCCACCATCAAGGAGAGTCAGGGGCTCAAAATAAATCATGCACTATCATCAAAGTACAAAAAATAAACTATATATCAACCAGCTTAACTGGTTCATCTCTAAAAGGGACAACGTGGAACATGTAAGAAGTGAGTTCAAAAATATTAGAAACCACTTCTGAGCACTGTCAAGCTGACTGAAATCTTAAGAGTTTGGAAAAAAAAAAGGAAAGTGTTGTGACAAGTAATCTAAACAAATGTTAAAAGTGAAGTTTGACAAAGATGAAATATCTGCCAAACACCCAAAACATAAATGAAACTGCCATTCAGCCAGGGCCAAATAAAACAAGATGTAGCCAGGCAGTTTCTGACAGAACAGTAAGGGCATTGTTAGGTCTTCTTATAGAGCTCCTTTCTTTACACAAAAAAAAAAAAGAAAAAAGAAAAAAAAATCCAGGAGGGTAAAAAAAAAAGCACACCACTGTGTGGCAAAGTGTGCCTCCACTTCAGTGCACACCTCAGGCTCTCTGTTTATTTGGGAAAGAAAGGGAATGGGGGGGTTTATCCATGGTTTCTGCTGAGCACCGGGGTGCTACACATGCTGGAGGTTTCCAAGGACCAGAGCAGGAGGAGATGTTGAAAGACAACAGGGAAAATCCAGCAGGAGGAAGGAGAGAGTCTGGGGGAGTGGTAAGCTCATCTGAAACACTTAGCAAGATTTTACGCTTATTTGGTTTCAAAGACTAATTAGCATTTTGAATAAAGGGTCTCCTCACTAAACATATAAACACCTCATCCTTCCAGTGACTGTCAAAAATCAAAGGCTACCAAATGAGCATCTATAAGGTCTTTAAACTTCTAATGAACAATAAAACTATTTTCCCCATAAATTTCCAAATAAAGAAGTATAATACAGCACAGAGAGCACAATGCCAAAAAAAACCCAACCCAGAAAAACCCAACTCATAAACTCGTCAGGTTTTCTGAAATATTTTGATCTTTCCAGAAAGGAACAGTAAAAGCAGCATATTCCCCACTACAAGCTTCATTTTAGGATCAAAAGGATAGCAAAGTACATACATTTAATTAGCAGGGAGAATACAAAAGTCCATTAACGGAAAACAAAACATTCTGGAAACAAAAATACACTATAAATGTTACAGACAGACACTGGTGTGTGTTTTCCTCTGTGCATGGCAACAGCTCAGGAGGAATAACTTCTGAAAGCAGCATACTGACTTCCAGCTCACAGCTTTTCAGGATATTCACCCTTCTGTGACTGCTTAACATGATCTCCTCTATTTATAGTGACTTTTTTTTTTTTTGCAACTGTTATCGCATGGTTATTAAAATGAACAGGCAGAGTCACAGAAACACCGCAGCAGCCAACGCCAGCAACTGAATAAAAGACACTACTTCAGCACACGCTTTTGCTTGTAATTTGGGCAGCTTTGAGATTTTTGTTGGCAGCATCCTCTGTGCAGGCCAGGAGAGCCCAGGAGCAATGGTGGAAGCGTGGGCTGTGGCTGACCCAGGGCTACAAGCCATGGCATGACCCCTACATACAGCAGCACCTTACATAAAGAGGTGTTAGTGCAGAGCACACACTTCCACATCTGCCCAAACCAGTGCAGCCACAGGGTGGTGAGGGCTCACACAGACCCGGGGCTGCTCCTGGGAACAATGGCAATTGTGTGCTGGTCCAGCTGCTGCCCTCAAGCAGCAGGGACCCTAGGATACATGGAGTCTCCCTCCCCTACAGTACCCACCCAGTCAAAGGAGCTCTGCTGAGAAGCAGATCTCTCATGGCCACCCCCTGTGTGAGCAGCCCTGTGAACCCATTCCAACTGGCCACACTAACTAAAGCCAAGATACAGCACCCAGACTTCCAAAATTGTCTCTGAATGCACATATATACACAGCCATGCTGTTTTGTTAGAGGGTTTATGTCCTCAGATACAAAGAATTCATCACTTTAGCCTCAGCCTGCACCATAGCTATTCCCTCACAAGCGTCCCATGTGTTTCTATATAGGCTGGTTGTAGTTGCAATACATTTTAATTAATTGTATGCACTAGAACTGGATTTTATACAAATTCATTTTTGCAGTTTCCAGCTCAGAACAGC
Organism: Anomalospiza imberbis; assembly: GCF_031753505.1. Taxonomy (NCBI): domain Eukaryota; kingdom Metazoa; phylum Chordata; class Aves; order Passeriformes; family Viduidae; genus Anomalospiza; species Anomalospiza imberbis. Next base: position 113,514,531 of record NC_089681.1, read on the forward strand.
CTTTAGTCAGATTTTAGAAGAAGTTCAGATCTCTCCTGTTATAAATACAGGTCACAATAAATTGAGGAAAATCGAAATGTCTTCTGCTTTTTTGCAGGATGGAAATCCTTTTTACATTTCATTATGATAAAGATGATTATGGGAAAAAAAAACAGTATTTATTTTTAAATTTGTTAATTTAAGCTTTACTTTAAACTTGCTAGCAAAAAAGCCCAGAAAAACCAACTTTACTTGATTTCATTAATTACAATATTAACCTTTAAACCATCATATGTCATCTACCACTAGTTTTACTACTTCTAAAACATGAATACATGGGGACTGCCAGTGTCCCAGTCTCATACAGGAGGGGATGGTCAGTGGGGTGAGCATACATTCCTGCTGCTGCCAACCCATTCTGGTCCCAAGCAGCTGGTATGAGCCAAAGTTGTAAACATCAAGTGAAGTAATCCCTGCAATGGCAGCTTCTAAAAACTCAAGAAAGGAATCCCAAGAAAAACTGAAATAAAAAATTTGTATATACACTTCCCAACCTTAAGTTTTCCACACCTCCAGACCGGTTCTCATCAGAGGGCTACCTGTATTCCACCTGCATCTATCGGCATCCAAGATTCAAGGGACAGAAAACCCAACTGCAAAGACCATGCAATTCTTCATGCAGCTCCTTGCCTACCCTTTTAGCCAGAAAATGCCAACTAATAGACGCTCACACAGGGCTGGAAGCAAGCCCCCCTAGGCACTGAGGCACCATCCAGAGAGATCTGGGTGCAATGAGACCACCACAGCTCATGGGATCAGTCAGATGGAAACTCACAGAGCCAGAAATGGGAGCATCACAAACCATAACTCCTTCAGAAAGGAACATTTCAGAAGCACCAGAAAACAACCCTAGAGTTGTCTTTTTCAGGTTTTAGTGAGGAAGGAGATGAGTATACCACATAAGGGGTCCCCAAGGCTGCATCTCACCTCAATGAGACTTGAAAAGAAACATTGGTAAACCAACAAACTTCAAGGCTTACTATTCCCATTAGGATTTAAGGGCTTCCTGAGGGAGGAATTCCCACCTAGGGTTAGACAAACATATGCCTCTCAATTTCTTAAAGCTGGGACTGGATTACATCCATCTCAAAAAAGAAGCAGCTCAAAGGTCCAGATAAAAAGGTGCAAGCATACCTTTCTTGCTGTGCAATCTCAGCTTATTGCTTCTAGTCTACATGGGAAAAATAAATCCAGAGACCATATTGCCTGTTTTGTGTTTTAATTAAGTAAGTGCCTGGAAATAAGTTATAGGTTTTTTTTCGACTGCTTTCTCTTGCTAGCTGCCCAAAGACAGGCTTTTCTATAACCTTGTCATGGATCAAGTTATTAATAAAATACAAACAAAAACCGTACTGGCACATAAGCTAATTAAAATGTCTCTACCAATTTCACCTTTGCTTCTCTTCTCAGAAATGAATACATCCTCCTTTGACACAACCCCCTGTATTCTGTAATCCCAATGGCTCTCCAGCCATCCATGGTTATTTTGCTATTACAGTATATGGTGTTTCAGAGAGGCTTTGACAGTGCCATTTCCTTACCCCACTCCCAAAGATGCACAGAGTGAGTTCCATTCATTGTGGGAAATTTGTTTATGTCCAATTTACCCAATGCTCTCTGCAACAATTTTGTTTTATGAATAGCTATTGTTAGCCTGCTGCTGTTCGCTCCTTGGAAAAGGGGGTTTGAGGGTTTGGTTTTCTCGTTGGTTGGTTTTTGTGGCTTTTTTTTCTGCCAAAGTAAAATATTTTTTCAACCCTTCAGTGTTGTAAATCCATGTTTAGTTGCTGTATTGTTCTTGCTGGTATAGCAGTCCTTACAGTGCCATGCTTTGAATCTTTGGCTGGAATAGAGTTGATAACCTACTGATGTTTTTGTTATTGCTGAGCAGGGCTTGCACAGCAGCAAGACCTCCTCTTGTGCCCACTCTGCCCTGCACCATCCCATTCCAGTGTATAGGCTGGAAGAGGGCATGGCACTGGGAGGGGACACAGCTGGGACAGCCAACCTGCACTGCCCAAAGGGATACTACAGACCACATCGTGCTCGGCATGGACACCCAAGGAACAGAGGGGAAAGGGGGAATGTTCATGGTCATGGTGTTTGTCTTCCCAAGCAACTGTCATGTGTGCTGAGGCCATGCTTCCCAGGAAGCAGCTGGATGTCTGCCTGCTGATTTGAAGTAGTGAATAAATTACTCTTTTTGCTTTGCTTCCGTGTACAGCTCTTGCTGTCATGATTAAAATGCCATTATCTTGAGCCACAAATCTTCTCACCTTCCTTCTATTTCCTCTCTATCTCATGAGAGAATGCAGGAGTGAGCAGCCATGTGGGTAACTGGCTGTTAGCCAAGGCTAACCCAGCACAAGGCCACAACTGCCAATAATTTTCTTCTTGACCTCCTTCTTCTTCTCTTGTTATCTTCTGTTTAATTAATCTAATTGAACCATATTAATTTAGCAGATCAAAGAAATTCTTGACATAACAACTGACTCAGCATCACTGCATGCTTGGAATCACAACAGATTTACACAAAGTCACTGGCTGAAGTTGGATGTCCTCCTTAGACCAACCTCATTCTCTCTAATCCACAAAATAAAAGTAATATTTTAATTTCTAAGAATTATTTCAGGCAATCCTTAGGACATGATAACAGAAAGAATATCAGAACTGCGAGATCCCAATTGATTCAGGGGGTAGTAACTCAATCAAGTTGTGCTGGATATGTATGATGGACTGGGAGGGCACTGGCAGATGCCAGCCAGATGAAGGACCCTTGAAAAGCTGTAAAGTTGCTCATATCATTGTCAAATGAGCATAAAGGCATGAATGAACCAAAATTACTTACTCAGGCACTTCAGAGTTGTACATAACCACATAGGGCACAGGGGAGAGGGTGGCTGGATTGCATCTTCAGATCTGACAGTGATTTGCTAGTGACTTCAGGAAAGTCATTTGAACTCCATCTGACTCAATTTTTCCATTTGTGAAATGGAAATCAACATGCACTTCCATTTTAAGATAAGTGAAATACTCAAGGCTGGCAACATCATTAACTCTAAGTAACTAATAGCTATTAGTACCTGGTGTACACGATTGCCCCCGAAGCGGCTTTCCTGGGGGTACGGGGGAAACATGACTTACAGCTCAGCACAGATAACAACTTCATTTCAATAGCCCTTCTGAAAAGGGCAATGTACATGCTCCTAAATGAATTCCACACCCCAAATCAATTCTGTGCCTAAGAAGAAAAAAAGTATCCACTGGAAAATAAGACAACATATTCCAAGACGGCTGTTTTATCTATCTGATATGTTTCCTGCATCTTGTGGTGATTTACTGTAATAGGTAATAACTAGTGTACATTATATCTAGTTTTTAATAACCACATTTCCATTATATTTCATTTCCCAAAGGGACTATTTGTGTTTTTTCATATCTTTTAACTGTAAAACTGTAAACTGCTGTAATCAAATACTGCTTTCTCTTGTATTCTGGACATCCTCTGTTGATTATAATCACTGCCTGCTGAACTTACCTTCAAAACGTTAATCAGAAATTGAAATAAAAATTGATAATATTACATTATGTACTGCCCCATTTATTCACTCTTCTTAACACAGGAGACTCAGAATATGAAGAAATAAAGGAAAAAAACCCAGAAAAGTCAAAAACAAATAAAATAAAAACAAAACAAACAAATAAGTATGAAAAAGACAGTGCGGGGGATGGGGGGAGAAGGAAAAAATACCAACTCCAAAACCTGGCTTTACAGAAGATGAGAAATAGAGAAAACCATTTAAAAAAGTGAAAGCACATGCTGTTGAACCTGGTGTCTGTAAAACTCATTTTAAAGTATATTTTAAAATAGCACATCTGTATAAGGTACACTACTTTTTTGGGAAATAGTGACTCAGTCCCACAACCACCTACCAGCAAGACTATGAGAGAGAGAATGCATTTTAGAAGGTGTCAACAAAAACAAGCATGTGAGTGTATAAATCAAGCTGTAAAGTCAGCTGGATTTTCCAAAATGAATCCACATTTAGGGGAACTGATAGGTTCAGAAGGATGCCATAACTGAAAGAGTCACTGGATACTACCTGATAACATCCACAGTGACATTTTTAGAGATTTATATGTTTCCAGCACTAAAACAATGCTGGGCTGGGAAGATCTGAAATCCTTGGTCTAATTTACACCCAGCACAAAGGATGCATGCATGCACACCCACACCCAGAGTGTTTGAGTTTTCTCTGCCCTGACACACACTACAAACTAACAAAACAAACTCCAGTGTGGTCCATTACTTTATCTCGATCACTGCAACCTAAAGGCTGGCTGTTAACTGCATCCAGAAGAGCGAGACACAACCATGGCCTTCTTGAAAGTAATGACCTCCTGAGGAAAGTGTTTTAGTGGAACACACAGAACTTAACTCTCTCAAAAACCTCTTTCCTTTAACTGGACACTATCACCAGAAGCAACTAATATTTCTTAGCTTCCTTCAGAAGAAAGGCATGAGCATTTGCAAGGAAAATTTGGGAAAATTGTACAAATGCAAAGTTGGACAGATAAATCGACCCAGCTGGAAAATAAAATCAATGAGCTAAAAGCATTATTAATTGAGAGAAGTGGATATGGGCAGAGTCAAAGCTACTGACAGAGCAGAGGAGATAAGGCAGACTAACCATTATCACTAAAAGTAAATAACATTGAATCAGCCCGATATGATCAAAGGAGCATGTTCATAAGTACTGGTGATATTACTTCTGAATTTGATTTATTTTATCTTAAGTCACAGTGTATATCACTTTAGCAAGCCAGTTCCTTCCAGGTATCCACTGGATCTTATCAGAAACAAGACTGGATGCCCAGACAGTAACAGATTAAATGAAAAGGCCAAAAAAACCCTAACTAGATAGAAAGGCATTATTAACTCAGTGCAGCTAACAAATCTCCTATATACAGAAAAAGAAGCCACTATCATCATATAGTCTGGCCAATCACAAACACAGGGCATGTATTTACCCTCTAGAACATGGATTAGCACCATTTCCCACTTATATAAAAGAAAAGACTTCAAATGGTGGCATGTTCCTCACCTCCCCATTAAACTCTCTTCCCTTGTCCTCTCCCATTTACGGTTACAGCATGCATACTGAAGGAACAGCTGTAGAACTGATGCCCATGGAGCACGGATCAGCCCCCAGGAAGTGCATGCCTGTGTATCAGCACTGACTTTCTCCCAGCCTGATGTGTCCAATATATTTGGCTTAAATTCCTGCTTCAAAAAGAAAGGTCTGTATGAAAATTTTATCTCATGGAAACAACAATGGGGTAGGTAGTATTCTTCACTCTAAGTAAGTATCAATCCAGACACCTATTAGAGAGGACCACAGTGCTGATTTCAGGATGAGTTCCCAGCAGCTGCTGAGGATTTATACTCAATACTATTTATCATCTGCAAATGGGTTATTATACCCAACACTCCCAAACTGTGCACTCACATAATACTCTTGGGTTACCACAGTGTTATAAAGTCAGTTGCAACACTTTTACCAAAGCCGACCAAAACTGACTGAAAGAAGCTCATTCACTGTCATCTTAATAGTTCTGCATAACCTACAAGAGCAGTGGCAGTGTGTTCCTCACCTGGGAGGTGGATGCACTCTACTGTAATATAATAATTCATCTTTTATTTTTATGATTATAGATGCTAAAATCCTAAATAATAATAAAAAAATTTAGAACTCCCCATAAAGTACCCTACAGAAGCAAAAGCACTGATAATAAGGTACTTACAGGATATGGTTAATTATCTCATTTTATTTTTACTACTCAATAATGTTTTCATGGAAATTAGAAAGGATACAAATTCTTGTCAGACCTGAAATGACTTGTAAAAATGTATAATATTCCACTAACATTTTTGAAAGTCTGAGACTCCAACTGGCAAACAATCTGCCCTGGTTTTGTGGCTTTCCTAACCAAAAAAAGACCATTAAAAATGAGTGCTGCGAACTTCATAACTATGCTGTGTTTCTTGTCATGCTGGGATTAGTAATAGCAGTGCTATCAAATATTACTGTGCAATAAAACCTGTGGTTTGCATTTAGATTACATTTGATTTCTTCATGTGGAAAATGCATGCTCTAATTTTCCTCTTACAGTAAAATTGATAATACATAGAATAAAACATCACAGCAGATGACACAGTCTACAAGGTAGGCATGACTTGTTTTATAGTCATAAAGCTTGTACTTCTGGCTGTGATTTTATGAGCCAGGCATATGAAAAAAGGACAAAAAAGATATTTATAAATAAAGGCATACAAGAGTAAATAGGAAAGGAGACGAAGTTACAGAACAGATTGAACTGGATATAATCAGAACCAAACAGCTTTCAGAAAAACTGCAAACTTAGCACTTGGATACCTCACCAGTCAATAACATAGGTACAGCAGCTTTCTATAACAAAATAAAGCAATTCTAGGCAGGAAGAAAAGGAATGTAAATAAGACAGGCAGCATCCTCACCAGGCCAAAAAAAATTTTTTTTTTTTAATATATTCTTTCAAAGCTCACAATATCTTAAATTAGCCTCTCACCTCCCCCCAGCTCCCACAAAGTTGATATCATCTATCATTATTTTCTTTGTAATAAGTAATCTTTCAAAGTATTAATTTCAGTAGTATCTTTCACAGCAAATTTCAGAGAAGCTTCTACAAGCATCTAGGAACTTATTAGATAAAAAAAGGGAGGTGTACGCCTCACATGGTCTCCATGGGGACATTGCACATGGCAGAAGCTGTGAACAGAGCACTTCCATCACAGGAAGGCAATGAGGAAGAATTATACAATAACGAACAGAGAGCTCATTAGCATGTAAAAGCCATAGCCCTATATATACTGCCATATTTCTCTACGTCACCGCATTAACAAATTGCTGTTTATTAGCCATGATTTACTGAGTCGAGCACAACAGGACTGGGCACTAGCTGAGGCAAAGCAGCTGGATGCAAAACTAATGCAAACAGCTAAGAGGAGAGTGATGTCTTAACTGCTTCTCTGCATTGCTTGATCCACCAGCCAACAGATGAACTGATTACCCACTGTTGCAAAAATTTCACCTTTTGCTACACTGCAATAATTCCTGAATAAATACAAAACATGGTCAACCTTGACATAATGAAATATGAAGAGCTGCAAAATGATTCCTCACCTCCACCAAAGATGGTGCTGTCAGTATTTAGAGAAATTATCTTTTTACAATGCATTAGTGTTCTTGTATTCAGGCCAACCATGAAAAATCACGAAGTGCAAACATATTCCTTTTTAAATGTTTACATCCACTTCAAAGTACACATTTTTCTTACTACTACCATCATGCTCTCACTGCATTACCTTACTCTGCTGAATTCACAGCTCTTTCCACTGCAGTCTCACTGTGGGTGCACACCACAATATAAAGAAACAAAATCCAGACTGCACAAAGCCAATGATAATGCCATGCTCAAAGCTCAGGAATTCATTAGAAGCATAAATTCCCAACAGGGACCACCACCAGTTAGTCTCCCCACGATGCTCAAGCCCAGACTTGCATCCCCTTGCTTGCTCAGGCTTTGCATCTGGCTTTAGAAGTGCCAGTACCAGGAGAAACACACTTTAACTACATGTTATAAATGACATGCATTAATGGCTTATGGACTGTTACACTTCTTTGCTTTTTCCTTTTAGTACTAAAGGGATTTTGCTCAGGAGAAAAAGAAAAAGAGGAATCAAAGCTTTGGACTTGTTTTTTTCTTGAAAGTACCAAAACCCCCACAAACCTATAGAAGAAAAGTGCAAAATGCAGCAGCTCCTAGAGACAGCAGCAGATCAAGCTTCTTTACTGTTTTAGTATGGTTCTGAGCCCTAAATTTCAAGTTCAAATCAACCAAAATTAAAACTCACTGCAGATTATCAAGTTTCATGTATTTTTTCACTACCCTTATGCAAAATTTACTTTGGCACAGTACAGGAGTGCATTATTAATCAGCACAGATTTGTTTGAAAAAGCAGATTCTACTTATTCAGAGGTAGGACTGACTCCAAATCCAGACTTTCTTTTCCACATGGAATGTAAGTGTATCAGATTTGATATTTCATTTTTCAGCTCAGCTGTGAGGGACGAGCTGAACTTTGCCTACGTGGTAACAGAAAAAGAAACCACAGCATTTAACTTTTTTTTTTTTGGTGGTTTCAGGTATCAAAGTGAAAATGTCAAATGTCTCTCACCACACCCATTACAGCAAAATCTCAGACCAGTTGAAGACAATGACGCTTTGCTATTGGCATTAAATGAATCGGTCTCACCCACCCATGACCAAAAAAGATACAGCGTCATTTCAAAATCACAGTCACTTTCCTATCAACTTTTTGCAGCATTTTCAGATTTATACATCCTCTTTTTATTCTGATGTTGCAGTCAATTAGCAGCTATAACTAAGCAGATCTGTGCAGTTTTAGCATGAATTCTTTAAAATCACTGATCTTTACAAGCTACTTTGATGAAAAGAGAGAATATTTACCAGTAACTATTAAGCATGAAGTTTGAGGAAACAGAAGCAGCTTGTAGGAGGATTTGCTAATGTAGTTTATTGCTGTTGCTTTTCATATCTGAAAAGATACTGCCTCTGAAGTCTCTGGCGAAAACACAAATAGATATTCTTGGGAGACAGTACAAGCCAAATGCAAGCTACAAAATCAGATAACTCGGTCTTAAGGATTTCATCACATAAATCCACTGATATCTCAACAGTGTCGCACCAATACACATGTAATATCAGAATCTAAGTGTCCAGTGATGCTGAAAAAAGAGATGGTGGAGACACATAAAGATTTTTACAACAGAAGTCTTCCCCACAAATGTGTACAGGAAACCTAGAGATGAAATCCCCCACAAGAAGATACAATACCAGGCAGTGATAATCTCTCAGTGGTCACAATAGGCATGTTGAAACAACTAGATGGAAGAAAAAGGCATCCATGCTTGAGTGATTCTGCAGAGCAATGTGCCTACACCTAATACAATGGAAAACCTATTCAAGAATAGCTAATCTTGTGAAACTACGACTGCAGAAAGCTGTTAAAAACAGTGAAAACTGAAAATTCTCTGAATTAAGTGTTCACTGAGCAAGTTAAAGCTTTAGGTAGGCATCTCTCCACCTATCCACCCACATACCTGAGGGTGGCATCCATGTGACAAATTGCATTTAACATGCACCTGCACTCTACCTAGTAATCCATCCTCATCTTGGCTACTTCTAGCATTAAAATCTCCAAGATACTTTGAACAACTGCCTTCTGCAAGGAAGAATTGCTCCTCAAAAGCATATTGTCAAGAAGCCAGGAAAGATTTAGGTTTAAGTATACTGCTGTTCAACATGGATAGAAATAGGATCTTTAAATTCTTAGGAAACAAGGTTTCTATGGGTTTTAAGGACCATTACTATTTCTAAGAGACAGAAATAGAGGACTTCTAAAAGCAAAACTCATAGTTCAGTCACCAAGCAGTAAGCAGCTTGGTGATGCATATCCACAGCTGAAGATGGGGCCAGGTAGTGAAGCCCTCTAGATACTGACAGAGTGGTAACATGCACAGCTACTCTTGGATCTCCTACAGCAAAACCATCATTCCTTAAGCCAGACAGACCCATCACATGCCTGCTCCCCTGAGACCTGAGTCCATACAACACCAAATGGAGGCTTCGACAAGGGGAACAGACTCTTTCATTGTTGAACTTCAAGAAAATCTACAGTGTTTTGAAGGTGTAAATTAAAGGTGCAATAAATCCACTGGGGAAATGCTCAACTTTTCCTCAAAATACTGCATCCACTCTCATGGCATGGCAACTCAGGGAGAAGCAAATATTCACTTCTTGTCTCCACACTGTGTGCTCTGTGGCAGCTCAAAGATGTGCCTGGAGTAGTATCAGAGGTCTGCAGAAACCTCCATCCATTCCCGCAGTACTAAGAGTGCACCTCTTTCAGCAGATAGTAAAAATCTCTGCCTCAAGATGAGAGAAAGAAAGATGGAAGTTTGAAGGCCAGTTTATTATTATTTCAACTTTGGCTGGACACCAGGACTAGACCCTAAATAAACGATGCCAGGATATATGCTCAGAGTTAGCTTCCCTTGCAGTTCTGCACAAACAGAAATCAGCAGGAGTCCAGCATGTAGAACGGCTTCCGAATCGGGTCATTAATCTGTACAAGCAGAAAAACCTACCCAAAAAACACATTAGCAGCCACTGCACTCCAGGTTACAAGGCTGAACTATCATGCAAATTGATACACATCTCTTGCCTCCTCGAGCTACAGAGGAGGGCACAAGCAACCTACAGGGGAGAGAGCACAGAAACCTACAGATGCGCACTCCTGGTGAGGAGCAATGGAACAGGACAGATTTATTCAGTGATGATAACATGGTATTATTTTTTCCTGCAACAGCAATGCAAATTATTCAAAGATGGTCACATCCTGAAATGGCTTGGCTCTAGAAATATGTTCATTGCCATGACAATCTTGCCAACTTAAATGAGCACACAAAACCACAAGGGCAGAAGACAATTCAAGGTTTTAAGTAGACAGAGAAACACAGATTAGTCACTAACATTTTTTTCCATCTACTTGTTTGATGATTTGTCAATAAACTAAGTAATCTCCACCTGCTGTTCAGTCAATAGCTGATTAGTTAGATTCCCTCCAAGTCCTTCAGGAGGACAGAGTCTTGAGGTCTTGCTTTCAAGGACAGATCAGTAGTTTTTTCATAGTTTTACAGCATGCTATTCCTTAATAGCAATGTAAATAAAGCAGAATGTAGAGATCTTTCCATTTCAAAGCTACTGTAAAATGTAGAAGGGATTTTACTTTGTGCTCAAACTAGAAATCTTTTTTTCTTTTGTTTTTTAAATACCAATAATATTGCAGGCATGAAAAGATTTCACTCTTCTAGGCCCTAGACAAAACCTAACCCTCGCTCTTTAGCAGGACAGACCCAAGTGGGACAGAAAGACATATCTCCCAGACACTGTTTCTATCATAAAAACACCCATTATTTACATTGGCCCAGGAAATAACCACATACAAGTCATGAAACAAGAACAGCCTTATGTTCATCATCTAAATTCATGACTATATCATCCACGAACAAAATCTGAGTTAACACTGGCTGGCAGCTCTTTGGGAGGCTGCAGGAAACAACAGGGACTAAGGAGAGTAAGAGGAATAAAGGGCTGGCTAAGCAATGCACCTGCTCCCTTGCTTCCCCTTTCCATTTTGCACAGAAAAATTTGCACAGTTACAACTCTTAAGTGCACATTAAACTTATGCCCTTTTACATTTACATGACTGTGAAGACATTATGGTGGGTATAAAATACTATACTACTATTTAGAAGCATTTCTGCACTACCAGCTGGTGTAAAAGAGCCCTTGTGCAGTTAGGAATTTTTCTTTTCTTATGTATGATAAAAACACAATGATGAGTTCTTTTCAGAAAGCATGTTTAAGTAAAAAGAAAAACACCTACTAATTTATATGTATATGTATATAAAATATACAAATTACATAAACTTATAAACACAAGTACTTATAAATATATATGGATATACATATAATTGGTACATATAGAGATAGTACACATGTATATAAATATAAAAACCCTATTGAGAACACAAATTGCCAAGTGTGTGTAATGGGACAACTCCTCTCCTATTCTCACCAGAAGCCCAGAATCAACTCTTGAAGTAACAGTAGTATAAATTCTGCTTCACACAAGAGAAAAGTCAGTGAACAGAAGTTTGAACTGTTCCAAGTGAGCCTGAAAGTTGTTTATTCACCAGAGTTTGAATCTGTTGCAAATGGTTCATTTAATTCAGCCTCAGAGGCATTTGCTCTCCACTTTTCGACCTCAGAAAGCAGTAACCTTGCTAAGGAGGTTAGATGCAGTATCACCAGTTCAGATCAAAAAGATGCCAATGAACAGCTGAGACTTAAATTTATACCCAGCATGGTTACATGGACATGAAAAAGGAACAGTAGATGTAATCGGTTTCAGCTATATCATGTATTTTTGTCTGTTCTTAAAGAATTTCAGGATGAAAAATATTAAACAAAATCCTGAAATTAAAATCAACCAGGCAAAAATTAATCTAGCTGCCAAGAAGAACTAAGGCTTTATGACAAGCACAGATACATATTCAAAATTAACTTTAAAAAAGCTTCTAAATTCAACTAATGTGCTATAAAATGACAAACACACATATTATACGAACCAATTATAAAACACTGCAGCAAGCATTAACTACATGCACAGATCTTATGAGCACCCTGGGAGCAGGACAGTGGACTAAATAAAGTCAAGCAATCTTGAAATCCACAGATGCTACATTTTCTCTGTATCAAAAGGGTGAGAGAGGTGTACAAAAGGTTCTGACTTTTAGCTCTGAAGGAGAGAGAAGAAAATACTGCAGATACTTGGAGTATCTGGAGGTTTAGTCCAAATGCTGAATATTTACCAGAAAATTAAAACTACTGAAATCCTGCAATATCTGCTTTTATCAGAGACTCACCCATTTCCAGAAAGATGACAACCATTTATGAATCCATTTCCGCAAGAAAACTACAAAAATCCTTTGGATATGCAATGTTCGGTATTCAATATTTGCCACCAGCCGACACTGTTGTTAAACAAAATGGGAAGCAGCCCTCAAAGCATCCAGATAGAAAAGCGAATCGTAGCCTCCCTGTAAATCCTGCAAAAATACATCTCATTCACTTGTGTGGATCTCTTTATTGCAGTTGACATGGGCTTGCCCAGGGGACTAACTTGTTGTTCCATAAAGATCCTTAAATAGGCACTACTGATGAAACATTTAATCCAAGCCCTGGTATCAAATGGCTGCTATTGCCAGTGACAGTGATAGAAAAATCTATTTGCCAATTAAATAACTGCATGCAAAGCTATGACTGTTTATTATACCTTTTAACATAGTTCAGCTGGTTTGGATCATATCCAGTGAGCTTCATATTTTACAAAAACTGCATTCCATATAACTCGTAAGTAACGTGCTTTAAGCCTTCGTTTTTTAAATACACCCTTTCACTCATGTTGTTATGAAATGTTTACTTGGGCAAGGGAATACATTTTACACAGAAATGCCACTTATATCATTCAACTATACATATATATTGCGTTGGACCTCTCTCTGTTGATAATGAAATTATGATTTATGCTTAGAACAGATGACTGTATTTTAGTTATTGGGAAAAAAAGAGCACTTTAAAAAGTCGCTGTGTTTACTTTAAATGCTAAGAATGTACAAAAGCTATTCATTTTTTGTAAAACTAAGGGAATACATTTTGATCCCATGAGTCTAATAAAAACTCTGCATAAACATAACAATAGGGAAAGCTAAGATGAATAGTTGAGATGAACACTTAAGTCTGGACTTCATTCTGGTTGGACTTCCACCATACCAGGAAACAAGAAAACAAGTGAAGGGGCAGTAATTAAAAGGGATTTAAGATTAGTGGCAGCGTTACACCCACATGTGGAACACCACTAAAATAGGACAAAGCACTCAGTTTGACAAGGCTGTAATTTAATAAAGTACATAAGGGTGCAAGTTGCAGCTCAGAGAAGTCACCTTTGCTGAGAGCAGATTAAGCATTTGCTTAACTTGAAATAACCAGAGCTTAACAAGTGATTTGTGTCAAGCATGAATATACATCTTTGGGACATAGACTGCATTTTCATTTCTACTTAGTTTGAGAAAAAAGAAATTAAGTCATGCTAATGTATAAAGCAGCATTGAATAAAAATGGGACACAAGGTACTGGAAATGGCAGAACATATCTGAAATGAATCCCTTTTCATAAACAGGAAAAAAGACAGACTAAGGTGAGCTTTTATTTCTCTTAATCACAGCAAATTTAGAGTTTTTTCCCTTCATCTTTAAAAAACTACCAAATGTAAGTTTATATCTTATTCCTATTCCTCAATGCCATAAATTTAGTGTGAACTAAGAAAAAAAAATGCTTAGTGCTTCAGAATGAACATTGATTCTTCCACATGTTGTATTAGGATATATTTTACTGCTTGCTACGCCATTTTAAACTTTGCAACTATTTTGTCAGGATAAGTTGTAACTTTTAGTGTACCAGTGTCTGGAGAAAATATTTCCATCTTACTTTATCAGATTATTGAAACAATGTATTATAATTTCTGAAAAGTACTATTTCTATTTTTTCATTTAAGCCTTATTCAAGGAAATTGTTAATGAATTTCAGTAACTATTTTAAAAGTACATGGGCTGAAATTGATAGGAATTGGTAGGAAGGTTCATTGAAGACTTCTGTGAGGTAGATAAACTGATAAGTTTATTAACTTAACTGATAAGTGTGCTGCTCTACCACAGCTTCATGAGAACACAAACTGTAGCATTATCTTTGACTGCATCAAATTTAGCCTCCAAAGTAAAAAAAAACCCCACTGTTTTCCTAGAAAATAAAGCTAATGCTGTTATGCCATATTAAAATACCTCTCTTCCTATATTTTATGGCTATTTATATGGGAAAAAGTCCAGACTGTCAGTGCTTAAAAACTGCATTTGAGCCTCTTTACTTCCTTGATTTCTCCCTGCTAGGCAGAAATTTTCAATCACAAAAATACCTCCTGTAACTCCTTCTCATATCAACTTGGATATACTCAAATTCGAGCACAATCACTTTGTTGTACCAATACCTTCAGAGCAGTCACAACTGGAACCCATTAGGTTTGCATCTGAGCAGCACGCTTTTGTGAAGGACACGAGAAGACAGCAGGACCTGCAGAAGCACTGAGACCCCAGTCCTGATAACATGGGGGTTTGGGCTTCACAGCATGCAGGTGAGAGCCAGCTCTGAGAGCTTGCAGGGGCTCTCAGGTGCTTCCTCACCTGCATTGGACCACAGCCAAAATGCACGAGTTGCAGGAAGAAGCTGTTCAAAAAAAACCTGTACAATTTAATTTTTAATTTTTTTAACTTTTTTTAGTAGCTTTGAATGAGACATTTTTGTGACACATATTCATCAAAATCTCACCTGACATTTTAGACTTTTTAGCACATTTCTTTTACCAGCTCAGCTGTAGCACACATTCAGCAAATGCTTTGGGCATATCTTATCTGGTACTTTCGAAGTTTCTCTCAGATCCACAGTAGCAATCATCAAAACTTTTATTTCATTTTCCTATGATTCTGATCTCTAACAGTTACAATTATCAGTTATTTTCTAGTGTATAAAATATCTCTATGTGCCAAATATATCTGAATAAATATACTTCAATGCATAAACTAATCCTTTTTTTTTTTTGATGTATCACAATGAATACATTGGCTTTAACATCTATTCTCTTGATCAGTCATTTTGAGGTGGTCCACTTTTGTTTTCCTGACTTTCACAAACATGCTTGCAGCCAGTAAGAGACTCTTCACTATGATTAATGGCCTCCCATTGGGTATACAGAGAATTTCCCAGCCTGGTTCCCTTGAGAATGCTCCACTACATGGATTTCTACGCAAAGCTAGATTAAAAGAGGAGGAGCAATAGCTATAGTCCACCTACCCCAGAGCCATCAATTATATACAGTTATAAATCAAAGTTTTCAGCCAGAACAAAGCCTAGTGTGGCAAACAAACAAGGGCGTTCACAGCAAATTGTTTTGAAGCAGAATAAAACTCTTGATAGAAACAATGGGGCAAGCAAAGCCACTGTCAATATCACCATAAAGTTCTGTTGATTTATTAAGAATTAGACACAGTGTATCCAATTACTGCTGAATTAACTTAAACAGAAAGAAGCAAGTGGAAAAATAAGCAAGGAGATGGATTTCTCTTTTGAAAGGAAAAAAATTGCGCAATTCTATATCATAGTTAATTGAAGACAGTAACGCGAATCATAAAGTATCTGTACTTTAACTCCCTGTATTTGTGTTTCTTGGCTTTGGGTTTTAAGCTCTCTCTTTCATGAAACACTGGTATGTCTATCTCATCCATATTTCATCTCCGGTCTGTTTGTTTTCCTGGCTATTTCTGCCTCCATGCCATAGATGATTTTGATCAGTTTGGATATTTTTAAATACCCTTCACGCACAATCTGCTTTCAAACAAGACAGTAGAAAAAAACACTAGGGGACATGGAGACAAAAGGCTGTTAGCACCGCTCCTCACATGTCTCTTCCCTTCTGGATAACGTGAATTATCTGCAGGGGGTTGGGCCCCCTTTTTTCAGACATTGAAAATTCCATTTTTTGATACACAGCAGCTTTTGGAAAGCCAAGGAATATAGTCAAAACCAGTCAAAATTAATGTAAGCTCCGGCCAAAAAATTAGTTGATATTTGCTATTGCACCCAGTCCTCACTGCAGAACATTTTTCACATAGACTCTGTCTCTCTCTGAAGAAACAGATGCTTGTGAAGAGTGCTCAGTAATTTTCAGCAAGTGAAAAATTAATTTTTTACAAAAAACTAAAGCTGTGCAGCCAAAGGCAAGAACCTTTAGGATGACTTCACGTTCCTGAGAGACAAACCTTGTCTGTCCCACACCACCCAGTCCTTCCTTGCAGTACAGTCCTCCAGCTTGCAGCAGGTATCAGCACCCCAATTTTGGAGTAAGATGGAGTTTATGCACCTCTGATGGGGTAGGGTCACACATGAAATACAGAATCATAGAATGGAATCATGTAGGTTGGAAAAGACCTTTAATATCATTGGGTCCATCACTGCCCAGCACTGCCAAGCCTGCTACTACATCATGTCCCCAAGTGCCATTAATGCACAAGTTGTCCAGACCTACATTAATGCACACACAAGCTCCAGTTTCCTCTGCAAATATTTCTTCAAAGAGGCCCCATGCATCCAGAATGCTCAGGCACCGTTCACTTCCTGCCTAAGTAAAGCTGTAGTGAGAAACATGGACCATCATCTCATGGTTATGGACTAATTTTGTTTTATTTTGTCTTCTCCTTTTTTTTTTTTTCTTTTCTTTATGAGGATAAATGACTGGCAAATAGAGGGCAGAATTGACTTAATGTCTGGAGCTCTAATCCCAGCTCTCCTGCTAGCTCTATACCATCTAATTCAAAATACCTAATAATGAAAGTCTACATCCTTCAGCAACCAAATAGAACTGCAGAAGATGAGTTTCTACAAAAACAGGACCAGTCAGTGCATACTTGAATTTCTTTTTCTGTCTCCTAAGTGTATTCATTCTGGATACGCCTTCTCAGTTTTTTTATCTGATCATAACTTTTCCATCAGATTCCCATGCTTGTAGGTATGCACTGCTCAACATTTGTGAGCCTGAAAACAAAAATCACCTTTTATCCTTAGATTTTCTTCCAGATAGCTGAATCTGGAGAAGAGGAAAAAGACGCTCATACGAAATTTTTTTTAAGCTCCTCTTCTAGTGTTAACACAAATTTTCCTTCTGGAAGCCTACATTATTTTCCTGGCAAGACTATCTTCAAGTAAGAGTAACAAAATTTAAGGTTCATGATCCACATATCCACATTAGTGGACCTCTCTTCCTATGTATTTTCACATTAATAAAAGAGACATTTGACAAAATACATAAAAGTACACCAGAATTCCATTAAGGAATTCCACAATCGAGAGTCATAGCCATTCACAAACAACATCTACAGTGACAACTAAAGAGGTGCAAGTACATATTCCATTTAGGTTAAAAACGTCTAGTAAGTAGTTTTCAAATTTTCAAGGAATCCTGAGATAGAAAGTGAAAAATGCTAACAAAAATGCTAATGTAACAACTTTTAAGATGATATGCTATGCATATACAACTCTCTTTAAATCAATTTTAGTAATCACAATTTTGTAATTCAAATGCCTGAATTACACAGAGCTGTTGGTAGAGGTAAAATGATTTTGTTTTGAAGAAGACATCAGCGACAGGTATGATTTAACATACTTAAAAGTAGGTTAAGAACTACATGTACTACTGCTGAATTTCTCCCCGTCTCACAAATTTCTCCATCCCTGTATCATCTGACACTCACCCCCCTATTGTGTCTTGAACTTTGGAAAATACATTCCTTAAGGGAAAGTATGGAATTTTGCATGTAGAGAATGTAGTCCAATCCAAACGAGGTCCAAGCTGATGCTTGTATGCTTCTGATACATGCTAAATACTAAGAATAGAAACCAGCACTGCTTTCACAGCTCCGTGATGGCATTTGGGTGGCTAAAATTAAATGTGAGGTCTATTGATCCGCAGCTAGTTTTCAGTGTCAGGAAAATTCAAAGGTGAAAAAAGAGAATGATGACCTTGACACAAATGTGATTGAAACAATGGACTGGCTGGGAGGAAAATTTGTGTTTTTCCAAAAAGCTGAATGTGTCATCCTCTGAAGAGACTTGTGGCTAGGTGCAAGAACATCAGCTGAAGTGTGACATCAGCCAATTACCTTGTTTCTTTAACACTCATCCTGCAGTACCTCCAACAGGAGGGAAACCTTTCATCATCCTGGTTAGATGTTCAGTGCAGGAGCTCCAGGAAGAAGCCTGACACAGCAGATACAGAAAGTTTAAGTTTCATTGAGTAGACACAACCAGAGGATTTGACTTGTAAAGACAGAAAGTTGTCAGACATACATCATTTGTTATTGAAAATTACAGTCATATTTTGATTACCTTTATTTGCAAATTATTCTGGAAAAGAAACCAATGCACCTATCTAGTTCAAGTAACAACAGGCTCAAGGTCATGCAGAAGAATATAATTATCTTCATAAAAAATGGAGGCAATATTAAAGGCACAGTTCTCTGCATGAACTTTGTGAATGGATGAGTACATCTTAAAAGAGCCGATGGCGAGAAACCTTCCTTTTGCTCACTATATGAAGTTATGCCTGAATCATATAATATTAAGGTAAGCACTGTTTGTAGATGCAAAATTACTTTTTGAAGGGGTCACAAATTCAAACACAGCACCTCAGCCTAGCCCGAAAGCGTTCCCTTTTTTATTACTCCTTTTTAAATGTTTATTTCATACACATTTACCACAGCTCATTTCAGCTGAACAGAACCCCCATGTTTGTGATTTTTGCCTACAAGAATATTAAATTTCTGCACATCTGTCTTCTCTCTAGGGGTTTCTCTAGGGAATATAATAGTCTATTTGTTTTTCTATTGATCTTATATCTAAATACTGTTTTCTCCTTTCAGAAAAAAGAGAGCTGCCAAAGAATCAGTAGTGTCACTGTGAAAATGTTTTTCTTAGCTGGATGAAATGATGGCAGAGCAAGATTGGGAAAAAATATTTTTCAAATCTGTTTTAATAAGCGTACTTCCAGATAGGGATATGCTAGATATTGGTCTAGGCATGCCCCGGGCCTATGATCCATCTTTCATCCTTTTTACCAATTTCAGACTGACAGCTAAATTAGCTCCTGGAAAAGGCTCCCGTAGGCAGTAACCAATAACCTGCCATCCAAGGTAAGTTGTAACAGAGAGAGGCATAGGAAAAAAAAATGGAGATAGAAAGCTGAATTTACATCAGTCAAAAAAGAAAAAAAAATGAGGATGCAAAAAGGATCAAATTGTAAAAAAAAAAAAATTTAAATAAATCATGCTGGAAAGAGAAATAGAAATTGTGATTTAATGTTATGTTAAGCAATAGGTATAGACTGACCTCTTAAGACATGACTAGTCAGTCTTTGAGTTTCTGTAGTTAATAGAACCAGTAAGTTTACAAATACACAACTGCAAATGGAAGGGCTTTCTCTTCCTACAGTATTTAAGCTTACTACCACCTAGTTACTGAGATGTCTTCATCAGGAGAAAATAGCTGGTCATAAAAGGCAAGATATCAACAACCTTTTGAAAGACAAAGCTCATTTTCTTCTCAGGCAAAATAAAATCCTCAGCATGGGAGAGTTCACATTACAGTGCTAATAGTGCACATGTGCTGAATTATTTAAAAAATAATAAAGATAGGGGGAATGACACATCCGCTGGTTCACTGACAAAGCAGGCTGTTTAATATTTGCACAGTATCTATCTGACCAAGAAACTTGAGCTTATTGGAGCTGACACTTAACATAGATTTATGCATGAAAAATAACTGCTGCAAACACTTCGAATAAACTCTTTCTGAAATGGGCTTAGTTAAATCTCAACTTGCATTTTATACTTGCATTTCTGTCATTTTTTTCCATCAGACTCCATTATAGGCAAATCACAGTTTAAAACCAATGACTTTGGTATAGTTAGTGATTTTCTTCAGGGTAGCAATTTCCCCTAATGTTATTTATGGTACAATATAACATTAGAAATTATAATTAAAATTATGGTTTTAAAATAGGGTGCAGTACTCTGTTAAGCACTGTTAACAAAGTTTCTTCTGTTTCATTCATATAGATAGATAGACAGATTAGAATTTCAATAGACAATCCCAGAATGTTAACCTAGATATTGGCAAAAAAATCCCTTTTTGTTTAGTGGGATGCCACGAAACATGACAAACCCATTTTGTTGCTCACTGCAGCTGTGTGTCTGCTTTTGAAAAGCATGCTTAAATTAAAGATACAAAGAAATGCCTGGGGTTTCATTGCATTGCAAATGTAAAGAAAGACTGATTTTCTTCAAAGGAGGTTGATAATAACCTACAAACAGCAGGTATTTTCTGCTACCAGCATGTAGCTGGCATGTCATGGCTAGTACATCTTTAATCATAATAATGAGTTCTGTGGTAATCATGATAAAATATGTTTTAACTGACAATGTTTTTACCTGCCGTTTCTACCCTCTACTGAGAATTAGCCAACTTCTTTTCTGTTTTCAGTCTCTCTAGCTTTAGCCCCACATCTCATTGAGGCAGCTGTACCATTAGCTGGGTTACTACTCTAAAAGGTTTGCTAGTTGTCAACATTTAACTTTTAAATATCAATTTAAATACTGAGAAATTCAACTGAGTGCTGAGAACAAGGAATACGCATAAAAAATAACGGAACAGTCTGGAAAAATAAGGGAAATTGCCATTTCTTTTCCTGTAAAAGGCAAGCAGTTTTTTAACTCCTTTCTAAAAGCAAATATTTTTTTTTTTTCTCCCACAGTTATCAAAGAATCATAGAATGGTCTGGATTGGAAGGGACCTTAAGGATCATCTAGTTCCAACAGCACTGCCATGCCCAGGGACACCTTTACTATACCAGGTTGCTCAAAGCCCCATCCAACCTGGCCTTGAATACATCCAGGCAACCACAACTTTTCTGGGCAACCTGTTCCAGAGCCTCACCATCCTCACAGTAAATAATTTCTTCCTAATATTGAATTTAAACTTAACCTTTTACAGTTTCAAGTCACCACCCCTTGTCTTGTCACTTGTGAAAAATCCCTTTCCAGTTCTCTTGTAGTTCCCTGTATGCACTGAAAGGTCACAATGAAATTACCCCAGAAATTCTCCTGTAAGTTCCCATTTTCTTTTTTGTGCATTTTCTCTAAGATGTTCCCATGTAAAACTGGCATATTTCTCTTGTCTGTTGGGAAAAAAAATAAATAATCGATTCATAGCAAGACTCCCTCTTGTCCTAGACCGTCGGCATCAAAAAAGGGCCAGTCACTCTTCTATCCAGCAAGCATCCCATCCCTCTCAACCCAGTTATTAGGAGCACTCAACTTTTGGTTGGATGGGGCAGTGAACAACCTGATCTAGTGAGTGAAAACCCTACCCACAGTGGGGGGGTTGGAATCAGATCATCTTTAAGGTTCCTTCCAACCCAACCATTCTATGAAATATCATCTTCTTTTAATACAAAAATAAACACATTTAAAAAACCTTCTGCCTTTTTTAATTAAAGAAGAAAATAATAGCATAATTAGACAATTATTACTGAAATTTCACAAAAAATATGGAAGGGAAGCTAGAGAGAGTGATTAAAATTTATTTGAAAGCACAACAAAAGCTGCCCAGTGAAACATCCTGAACAGCAGAACATCCAACACTAAAAGCTAAAACCAAAAATAAACTTAATTCTAATAAACTTCCCCCCTCACTCCCCGCCACCCCGGTCCATGATAAACAAACAAACAGGTGGCTATGAATAAATGCAACCTCTTCCACCAGGCTTCTAGAGGAATATTTGGAAGGGAAATCAGTAGAGCTCTTATGTGCAAACCTAAAATGGCTTTGAGTGCTGGGGACGAACCCAGCATGGGCACTGAGCTTCATGCAGTACAAATATCTGCTGCACAGCCTGTTTCAAAAGCCTGTGCCAGACCTCAGGTACTGGGTTTGGCCAGGACAGAGTAAATTTTCTGGAACAGAGTTAATTTTTTAAACCACAACAGATCATCACAGAAGAGCTCCTGATGTGTGGTTTCATTTTTTATTCTGTCACTGTCCTCACAGTGGTGCCAGCAACTTCCTACCACTACTCCAGAAAAAATTTATCTGACAGCACTTCCAGGGACCTGGGTCTCCATCCCAAACTCTTTTGTAGATGGGAATCAACTTGAGCAGTAATGGTGAAAGATCAGGTGAGATTATCAGAGGTTGTAGCTTGGGCTGAGTCTCCTATTCCATCATCAGTCAGTCCTTTACCTGAGCTTTTACAAGCCTCAGTGTGCTGCACAACATTAATAAAACTTCCCACTGCACAGTGGCAATATGACCAGGGCTAGAGACAACACTCTTGAGTTATTCAGATATAATGGCAGCACAGCTTTCTTCAATACCTCAGGTATTTTGTACAATGTAAGAAATATAAATGCACCATAGCAGCTAAGACCTCTGCAGGAAAAAAGTACTTAAAGACTAAACTATGAAGAAATAAGCATTCCAAATGAGTGCCCATTTCAAAAGCATTTTTCTTTTGCCACTTACAAAGGTTTGCAGAAACCTGCTGAAAGGATGTTTCTCTGTTACAACCTTTAACTCTGAGTTCTTAACCATACCATAGATCATAATATTGTCATTCTTCACTGTCACCACTGCGTCAGCAGCTGTTTTTGGTCTCACAAAAAAGGATTTGACCTTTGGGATGGACAGGAAGCTGAAGGAGCAACTTTCTGAAAAAATAGCCTCCTGTTTACATTTGCCTTGTTTAGCGAACAATTATCTTGGGAGACATAAGTAATAAGCATGTAAGTTTACAGAAGCAGAAGTGTCATTCTGATAGCACTAAATATGAGTGCATGTCAAGCTGTCGGTAACGGTGCAAACTATAAAATGCTGATCTGTATTTTACCAATAAACCCCATGAAAATGCAAATGACAAGACCAACAGCACAGTCTGTCAGAATCTAACCCCTATCTATCAAAATGAGGCTCATCGGCAACGACAGAGAAAACAGCAGCTGCCATTACTTTATGGCACAATTTTTATTGGTATTTGTTTACAATTGTATCTTTAATGCTGGTAAATTCAGTCCACGTATTCTGTGATTCTATGATCTACATCAAGAGCACCAGCAAGCTTCAAACTATTCCATATATATGTCCTAAATATTCTCAAGTACTTTAGTTCTACTACAGTCAGCATTAAGTTTTCTATATATATTTGTGTGCTGACAATAAGTGTTTCATATGAAGGAATCTGAGAAGCAGTAGGGTGAATTATATCCAGTATAACATCTTATGAGTGTTAAATGTTATGTTAATAACTCATAATGGCAGAGACAAAGCAACTCAGTTCTTTAAAATCTTGTATTCTGCTAAAGTTATAATGCTATTTAAACATATTGCAAGTATTTACACTCATCGTCTAGAAAATCCTAGTTTTAATGAAGCATCACTTCATTTTCTGAGGTTTGAAAATATGCAAAAATCAAACATGAAGTATAATCTCTTTTTCCAACTTTGTATTTTACACTATCTTCACAGCGATATTTACTTTAAATATTTTAAAGGGCTGTAAAGGTGGAATGTACAATATCCAATCAGGAAGCCAACCTCAAGAGCACCCCTGAGGGTGTACTTTAATAGTACAACAGAACACCATTTTATCTGCTTGGAAGAAAATACTGCTGTTTAGAGTCCATATAGTCACAATTTTATATGAGACCTAGAGAAAAACTACATACATTATGGAACAGATTTACTGCTATATATGTGCATATCTTTTACATTTGCATGCATTTAATATTCAGCAGGTTCTGTAGACCACCTCTACACTGCGACTCAGTTTGCTACAGGAGAGTAATGACACTGACAACAAACTCATCTCCTGAGAGTACTCAGGCAACTTCTCTTAGTTACAGTAAAAGTCTCTTGAAATACCATCTTAGCTCAAGGGAAAAATTAGCTCTTTATTTACTTAAATTTTAACAAACAACTGGAACAAAGAACACAATGCCAAATACCCATGACTGTCACCACACCTCCCAGGGCAGCATGTTCTCCTTTATGTCATCTCTAACATTACCAAATGTAAATGAAAGAAAACACCCAAATCCTCACTGGACTATTTAATGATCCTGAAATGCAAGAAGAGTAATTTTTGGCTTGCCAACTAAGGTGGGGAGAACACCTCATCAACCAACATACTCAGGGTGCTACAAAGCAAGAACATATGCAATGTTCACAACTATCACAATGAGAAAAGAACACACACCTACCTGCTTTTAAACAGCTACTAACGACTCAAATTATAAAAAGCTCTGTCAGAAGACAGACATGCAAGTCATCTGCCACAGCTCAGCAAAATCCTGTGTGCGGGCTCTGTGGTCAGCATATTTTTTTAAATCCATTTCCAGCAAAAGATGGATTATGAAACATAACCCCTGCATTTAAAAGTCCAATGGGATGGCTGTGATGACACTACCTGTCTTACTTTTTAACACAGAGCATTGTGTTTTGGTTTCCCCTGCCTGGGCTTCTTTTTGCAGCACAGATGTTAGGAATATTTCTATTTAATATTTGGCACGCTTTTTTTTCAGTGAGGAAAATTAAAGACCTCCACAGAATTAACCAATGAACACTTTTTTACTTATAGAACTTGACTTCAACTTTCCATCTGTCTCAAGTTCATCCCCAGTCGGTATGCTGAGACAGCAAAAGACTATGGATTAACCATCCGTCTGAAGAAGCTGAGATAATGTGCCATCCTACACTTGGGAGAGAATAAAGATCCAGCATGACAATCAATGCAGATGTACTCTCATAATGGATTTCACTTACTGGGATGAGTTTTGTTTAAGCACTAGCCGTAGTGATCACTAAATCATTACTTAAAAGTAAAAAGTTCTGTCTTGCCTTCAGCAAAGTACCACACTGAACTTGACACCAGGACAGTGTGAGATCAAACAGTTCATCCCCACTCCACTTCTACTCAAGACTCAAGCCAACTCTCTTTTTCTCTCCCTTCTGCTCCCCAGTGGCCCTCAAGACCATCTCAGGGCATCCAGCTCACCCTGAACAGAGGTCTCCTTCCTCTTTTCACCGCACCACAGTCACCATTGTCATTTCAGCTGTGTCCACTGCCTTCCTCAACACCTTCCTCTCCCTCTGCTCCTGCTCTCTGTTCTCCCAAACTTCTCAGCATGTCACGCTGGGCTTTCTCCTTCTGTCTTGTCATGTCCTTGCATCTGCTTCTTCAAGTTTCACTTACTCTTTTTTTCTCTCCTCTGAGCTCAATTTTGTCCTCTTGTCAGGTAACTGACTCCCTTTCATCACAAAATGGACAAAAACCCCAAAAAAACAAACAAAGCAATAAATAACCCTGTTCCTGGCAAGGTGCTTGCTGCCATCCCATGTTTATTTGGTCTGAGCTCCTTCTCCCAATGCAGGCCTTGTCTACTGACACCACAGTCCCTTTGAGCACAAGGACTATTTGCTGTGGGGTATTTGCACACCACCTAGCACAGAAAGGTCCTCCAGTACCAGCATCATTTCCTTACTCCAAAGAGCCAGTTTCAGGACACCACGATTTTTAATGCAGCTCATCCTACATTCATCTCCACCATACATCAAGGAGAACCTACTTTTTTTTTTTTTTTATATGCTTTCTAAACAACAAAACAAGTTGTTGCAACTGTTTGTAGGCACAACTGAGCATGCAAGGACATATGACATCCACACAACTGTTGGACACAGGGAGCATTATTTAGCATATCAACAGGCTAGTCAAGTAGAGGCATCATGTACCATTCCCAATGTCATTCCAAGGGAGGTGAAGTAGAAAGCCAGCTTGTGTTTTCAGCCTTAGGTAACAGACATTCAAGATGTTTAACTGTCAATCACAGGTTTATTTGTCTGATCCTACAAAAATATGAGCCCAACTCATTCCAGATGGGTGCATACCCAGGTGCCCAAATTTACATATGCAAGCACACAAACATGCTCCTGCACAGACCCATGCTGCCCACCCAGCAAGGAGCAGAGCAGACCCTTAAAGTATCTTTTCCTCTTCTGTCCCACCCCACACACTGTTATAAACTGCAACCTAATTTTAATTCATTGTGTATAGTTCTGCAGAAGAGTTGGTGGCAAATGACAACTGCTAGATAGAAACATTTCTCCTGCATTACTTTTCAACAAGTTCCCATTTGTATTCATTTCCTCTGTCCAGATGAAATGACACTGCAAGTCAGACACACCTCTTTGACAAGAAGTGAGATCATCTGGGACATGAATTTGTCCTCTTACATAAGAAAAGGCTTAGTCACAGAATAAATAATAAGAAAATAAAAATAATAATACATATCCATAAAGCAGTATGATAGCAGAATTGTGCAACAGTGGTGGTTACTTGTCCCCCATAGAAAATACATTATAGTGAATGTTAAAAAAAAAAGTTTAAAAAATAATTTTAAAAAGTCAAAAAAAGTAAAAGCTTGAACAGCGAAGGGAGACAGACAGATGAAGGAAAGAAAACATCCTGGCCACTACGACACCAGCCTCAACATCTGCAGTTGCTGAAGAACAGAATTTATTAAGGCAAAGTGAATACTCAGGGTGAAAACAAGTTCGAAACATACTTCAGCCTAAAGAAAACAGGATGCTTCTCAAGCAAGGAAAGCAGTTTATACTTCAGAGAACAAAAACAAACTGTATTCATTTGTCTTAGTTGCCAAATGCCATAAATTGAGCCGCTCTAACTTTAATTAGCAGTTTAAAAATATTCACATTTAAAATAGGTTTATCTCTACTTAATTAATTATTTGTCACCTATAGCCCTGTATTTTCCCCCTTATGAACCTGAAAAAAGCACTAATATGTTTCTCTTTGCTTAATAGAGTCTAAGGAGAAATAGATGCTCAGAAGGTAGGTGCTTCTCCATCCTCTCAGGCTTTTATTCAGACTCACTGAAAATAATCTTCTGCTATGGCTGAGCCCTTAGCTTAAAAGAATTTAAAAGTTGTACTGTCACATCTTTAAAAAATACATGTACTATAACTAGAAAGTTAGCAGAAAAATCATGGTAATACTTCTAACAGGCACATACCACATACATCTGAGGACAGGTTAATGATAGATTTGGACCAAGACAGAATCAAATATTGGCTGGGGAGAAGAATCTCTCCAGCACCACCACTCTGTAGCCACTTTGTACCTGACTAGAACATTCAGGGGTTTTTTAGCCTGGAGAAAAGGAGACTCAGAGGCGACCTTATCACTCTCTACAACTTCCTGAAGGGTGGTTGTAGTCAGGTGGGGTTTGGTCTCTTTCACCAGGCAGCAACTGACAGAACAAGAGGTCACAGTCTCAAGCTGCGTCAAGGGAAATATAGGTTAGATATTAGGAAAAAGTTTTCCACGCAAAGGATGATAAAGTACTAGAATTGTCTGCCCGGGGAGGTGGTGGAGTCACCATCTCTGGATGTGTTTAAAAAAAGACTGGATGTGGCACTCGATGCCATGGTTTAGTTGAGGTGTCAGGGAACAGGTTGGACTCGATGATCTTGAAGGTCCCTTCCAAACTTGTGATTCTGTTATTCTGTGACTAGAACATTCAGGTGGGATGCCATTTCTCCAGTGTGTCCAAGAAGAACCTCCACCACCTTTTTAATCATGTTACCATCTCTGTAATGCTCTCTTTCCCACATAAAATCCACTGGGGCTCTTCCTCACCAGCAAGGTGCCAGATTGCTGCAATATACCTGAACAGAGACAGTGGCCCCAAGAGCAGATGGCTCCTGCTTAGAGAGAGAGTGGCTTGTGTTAGACACCAGCAGTGTCAATGATCAAGCTCTGCTGGCTGCCAGCAAATTTCCAAATAAAATGTCACACTTTTGGTCTATCTTGCATGGTGCTGAACATCTGCAGCACTATTTCTCTCTATTTCCTTTTCTTCTCTTCTCTCTCACACTCTTAGCACCCTTCAAGCCCCTCCCTGCAATCAATCAGTAGTCCTAACCTGGAAATCCCTTGCTGTGAATTGGATGGAGATGCTGATGGGATGTGATCCCAACCAGAGTCTTAAGTTTGTGATTCCTTGGATGCTTTGGCTACTAAACTCTCCATTTTTGAGTACTCAAAGCATGCTGCAAGGTCAGTCTCACTTTCTACTCTGAAGACTGGGAATTTTTCAAGCTAATTTTGTTGCCACTGAATATCTGTCATAGAGAGATGAGCAGTCCTTTCTGTTTCACTGTTCTATGTACCATGTATTAATTACAGGAAGGGCTTCCAGAACATAGCTTTGGTCTCCTTAATGGCTTTTAGAAATCTAAACACATGAAAACAAACATTGGATTTTGTTCTGTACATAATCCTTACCAGCTGTGACTGAGCTTTATATAAACCAGGCTATTTGATAGACTTCCTTAATGAGAATTGCCTTGTAGTGTAAATCATCTGAGGAGGTAGGACAAAAAGCAAAATTTACTTTCCCCTGTGCTGTGGTGTCATCACTTAGAAAAAGAATCAACACAGCAATTAATTATTTTTACACACCCACTCTCGTCTGAAGGACCAGCATGATCTAGTACCAGACAGGTAACTGTTTAAGTCTGGTAATTCACAGATGTGCAGCATATTTATGGAAACAATCCAAAGACATTTGGCTTGGGGGAGATGGGAGTGGCAAGACCACCAAAACACTTTGGTCTTCTTTCTGAAGATTTGCTGTGTGCCCACCAGATCACATGTTAAAGGAGCATTTCTTTAATAAAAACACCATCTTAACTCTGGAAAATTACAAGATTTGATATGGAAAGTGTCAGCTACAGAAGTTGCAGCTGCGGACACCAAAAGCAAACTATGAATCAAAAGTAAAACACTCACTAGGCCAGGAAACAAACTATCTGTGTGAGATGCCCAAAGACTGAAAGGCAGATGCTTTCTCATTAATATCAAAGCAGTATTTACCACATCCTGATCCAATTCTAAAACAAAACACGAGGTGCCATGCTCTGGACATGCACGCACCAGAGTTTCATTCTCCAAACATGAAGAATATCCCCCATATCACTTCACTGACAAGGTCAGGAACATGTTCTCCTGACCTAGCGGGTGGCAAGAGGTGGGGGCCATGGACAATGTACATTGACTGGAGCAGTATCTTATCCCTGAGCAAGGAATAATGTGGCTCTACCTTCATTCACTTCAGGGTGGATGTTATTGAGACTGAGCAAGAGGGGTTGGATCTGGAAGCAATGGCAGCTTCCTGGAAGCACAGTGAGAGAAATACAAAGTTATACCAGACAAGACCACCAGTGAACGAGGGGGTAGTCCTGACTTTGAATGAGGAGTGATGGAGTTTCATTTCCTTAACTCTGTCTAGAGAGAGAAGGAAAAAAAAAAAGGAAAACAAATCCCAAATCCCTCCATATACCTTCCAGTCTTAAAAAGTCACCTGAAAAGGAAGTTGATTCTACTTCCTTTTAGAAAATTTAGATATGTCTTTTCATGATTACTAAATGTGGAATGGTGGAAACCTTGGAAGATGATTTGTCTCTCTCACCTACTGTTCTAGTGGAAGATGGCAGGAGGGCTGGAACCAGATTTTCTTTAAATTCTCTTTCAAACCAAACCGTTCTATGATTCTATTTGACAAAGAAGCAGGTGTTTTTATTTTACTTTAACTTATTTAAAACAGAGACCTAGAATCCCCAAATTAAAAGAAATCACTTTACCTTGCAGTAGCATCAAATGACTCCTTCCATTACTAATGCCAACTACAACATGGAAGGCAAAAATGGCCAAGCCGTGAAAAACAACTTACTTTTTCCAGCCTACCAATGTCTTTTGTGCCTTTTTCCACAGTACAGAGGCTTGAACAGACAAGATTCATTCTCAAAGTCCTTCTCAGCCATGCTACAGATGAAAAAAGATTTTCCAGTAGGTTATTTAATCCATGGCCCACCTATAATTACTCATGCACAGGAAGAGAAACTTCTAGTTTCGGGCTTCTGAAAGCAGATTAATGAAAGTGCCTTTGTTTGTGGGGAAAGAGGGAGCAGGGCAACTTGCTTAAAATGGTACATTTTTGCCATATGTAGGTAGAAAATAAACCCATCCATCAAGGATATATTAAAAATAGATGAAAACTGGCTCCAGACATAAGATTACTTGGTGAAAATGCCAGAATAATGGACATGGAATTTTTATTTGATCAACTCTGAACAACAGGGGAGATTAGTTTATGCAAACTCCACAGAACAAGGCTTTATTTCAGAAAGTAATCCTTCAATTTAGCCAAGATTTTGTTTGCTCAGAGACACAATGGAACAGAAAAAAAAAGAAAGAAAATATCTGGCAAACAGATAGACAAGCCTGTGTACTGCACTTAGAAACAATTAAAGATGTGCTTTGCACCAGAGTAAAGCTTTTAACTATTGGAATAGGCAGAGCCAAATCTAGTATTTTGTGCATACAGTTTAAACTGCCAAAGAGGGTTTATGTACCGATTAGCGGAGATTATGTAGAGTGGTACAGCCATTTTTTAAAAATACAATATTATTACAAAGAACCCCCAGAGGTTCATATGAAGATGGTCTCTATTTCATAGACAGTAAAATCACTGGGGCATATCATCACAGCAATGACTTACTACTCCTGAAGGAGCCAAGGGAGTCAAGCTCAGGGCTGTTAATGCAGGGAACAACCCTCCCCTGCAACTGAACATGCAAAAACCAGTTTACAGCTCATATCAGGTTTTTACTGGACTTTGACTGAGGTCTTAGCAGGTCTGCATCGCCTGTTAGCTTCATCTAGCTTTTCTAAGGAATTAGAACAAATTAAAAACACCTAAAATATTTAATTTAGGAAGTCTCTATTTCTTGTCACTCTAGTAACACCACTGGTGGATGTAAATCTTCACCAGGCTTTTGGGAAAAGTCACATTCACAACCCTACCACGTGCACAGGACAATGTTACACACTGGATCATGCCCTTCTGACATTCAAGTTGGGATGTCTCAGGCCTTACTTCAGTGTATGTTCAGCATTCTGATCAACATGAGGCTATTTATCTTCACTACAAACACAAATACTTACGTTACTTAACAGCTCTAAAAATGTTTTTTTGGATAATCTTCATTTTGTAAAATACATTGAACATGCTTAAAAGGCATCAGTAGCACAAGAGCACTATAATATAAATGTAACTGGATTTTAGCAGTACATCCAATGTGGATACCACAGCATATTTATGAGAAAACAAATACATTTTTAGTAACAGCCCTTCTCTACACTTTGATACCAACAGGGAAAACTGAGGTGGTTTTTGTGGACATCAATAGCAGTGCCAGTACTACTCATTACTTCACCAAATACTGTCATACTTGGATGTTACCTGGATCATGTCCCACTTCACCTAAACCAGGCAGTCCACTGCTGTGTGCACTCTAAGTGTCCTTGGTACATTACCCTGTGCAATATAAAGGCGCAGATACACATCCTAGCGATGACCACGTGCTGTGCATGCAGTATACTCATTGTTTCCGTGTTTTCTCCCATCCCTCCATGTACTCCAGGGAAACTCCTTGGAATATCCTGCTCTCCTGCTTCTCACCTCATCTTACCACCACCCACTAACCACACAGGCAAATCTGCAAGAGAAGCAAGACCAAACTGCATTTTATGAAAATACCCACCGAAGGCAGCTGCCCATTTCCACTTCATACCTACTTTTGGGTGCAAACTCCACAGGCTCTCCAGACCCTGCTCCCACACACAGCGGACTTCTGAACCCCATAGAATGAGTATCAGTACTCTCAGATTAGCACAGAAGATGCAGACAATGCTTTCAGTTGGCACAACAGCTTAACTACACTATGTTTAAGTATGTACAAAATTATCTGTGTCTCTGGGTTCTATCTCAAACCTGAAAAAGAAATTTATCATCAAGAAAAGTACATGATTTATGTAGCTGATGGTACAATGCACACCAAAGTCTTCACAAAGAAGGGCAGCACCCTCTTTGACCAGGAGATTGCACAGATTACGATTTAAAAACACAACTGCAGTTCTACCATTGTTGCTACCGTCTCATTACCAAAGCAGAAAAGAAAGACAAGGTTATTTTGGGAGGGGTAGAACATGCTGCTAGGACAAATTTAGACCTCAGGATCATCCCATAGAAGACCAGTGATAGATTGAAGAAATTTCTCTGAACTACCAACTGAGAAAACCTCCTAGAGTGAAGCAGCCTTGGAGGAAAAGACATCCCTG
Organism: Anomalospiza imberbis; assembly: GCF_031753505.1. Taxonomy (NCBI): domain Eukaryota; kingdom Metazoa; phylum Chordata; class Aves; order Passeriformes; family Viduidae; genus Anomalospiza; species Anomalospiza imberbis. The sequence continues at coordinate 113,547,228 of NC_089681.1, forward strand.
AGCTAAGGAACAACAGGCAGAAGTGAAAGATGCAACAAGACAACAAGAAAGATAAAACTAAAAAATTGTTTGCCACTTACTACTCTTTTTTTTAGAGCTGGCTGCAAAGAAAAGCAGCCAAAGCCAACCACACTGTCTTGGAAGAGATCTCTTTCCAGCCTAGGTACCAAGTTATAACAGTTTTCAGTAATTCCTTATTTCTTTGGTACATTCAAAGGAGGACTAACAGGAAAATATGATTTTTGTTTTGCCCTCTATTCTTCTCCAAATTATTAATATTATACTAATGCAGGAGACTTTACATCACTTTCAGTGAGAAAAATTCAATTATGTCTATCATTCTTGTGACAGGAAAATATCATGCTGAAGTTGCCAAGAAATAAAGTGCACAGTAAAATCACCCTGAAGATAAGCAAATGGCTAAGCCCAGCCCTGTCCCAGAAGGAACAAGCAGGACACCCCTGGAGAACTACTGTTACCTTCCCTCTCCTGGCTGGCAGGACCACTATCCAGGTACCTGCAGCACTTTGCAACAAGAAAGATGGCCCTCCTCTAGCCACAATCAGCTCAAGATGCTGAAATAATTTCAAGCAAGATTTTCCCTACTCACAATTTTAGAAGAGCAATTCCCAAACCTGAAGGAGTTCTCCATTTGAAACACACCTTTGGGTCCATTCTTTTTCTACAATAATGAGTTAAAACAGAATTAGAGCTCAAGTAACAAAACACTGGAGCACTTTAGACAGTGGAAAATGAAGAAAAATAGACAGCACATGAAGTTAACTGCTGGGTTCTGTGTTGTAGTGGACTGTAGGGCAAGGAAGAGAAACACTGTCAAACTTGAAGGGAGAAGAGCATCAGGCAGGTAATAGCACTATTTACAAGAAAAACTCCATTTATAGAGATGCTAGCAAAAAAAGGGAGCAAGTGCCTAAAACAAAGAGTTCTTTATTGGCCTGAAGAAAAGCATGCTCAATTAATCGTCAGCCACTAAACGGGCTGCAAGGACTTTGTGTCAGACCCTATTGAAGACTTTACTGTAGAAGGAACAAGGAAAGGTGCTGCTCTTCCACTTCTGCTGAAATTTTTTTCCCTGGTCACAGCAATACCCAGTTTTATTCAGTCTGCAGATCAAATATTTGCTAAATAAAGGTAACTGAAAAACTAAAATATGCAAATATATAGCCCAAAAAACTCATAGGACAAATACTGGGGTAATTGAACACATGAATAACAAATTTTCATAAAAATACATGAAGAATAGAAGAGTCAGTTTCAAATTTACAGGAGTTCTTCATATGTGCCTAAGAAAGTGCATAGAAAATAAAATGTAAATATTTTATGTATTGTTAGCAAATGAAGTTGTGACTGGCATTATAACTGCTTAGCTTTTTATCCCGCATAATATCTGAAATATTGCTTACCATCAAGTCACTGACCTACGAAATTATCAGAAGAAAGCAAAGGCAGTGTTTTTAACTACGATTCAGAATTTGGATTATGAAATTAGAAGTCGGTAACACGCCTTTTAAAAGTGAATTATATGGATTTAGAGCTACTTCATAAGCCTGTTCAGAACTCTTCAATAGTTTGTCTCCTAGTGCTTCTCTTCCTTCATGTAGAAATAAACTATTTTTTTCCTTTCTATTCTGATTTCCAGCAATTGAATCTGCTTCACACATCAATGTTAGCACTCCTATGAAAAATTTTCCTGACTGATAAACCTGCTATGGGTAAAACAACGATGCAACAAATCCAGATTTCTCTCTGAGCAAAAAGGTTTCAGGGCAACATTCCCATTAAATGATGATGAATTCTAGTGAAATGTTGTGTATGAACACTGGGATGAATATGAAATGAGATCAGCTTTGTTAAAGTCACCATAATAAATATAAGATGAATCAATGAATACCAGACAACTACTGCTGAGCCTTTTAAAGCTGTCCTATTGCAAATGCACTACAGGCACTAGAAGATACCCAGACTTGCTATAGCTGCAAACAGGTAGCACCAATACTGACTGTAGAGAAAAATGCTCTACAAGTCACAGCTTGGAAAGGGAAACCAGTGGTGGCCAAAAAAATGCTTAGGATAATGAAGGCACAGCCACCACTCCATCACAGCAGTCATCCATCCAGGCAGTGGAAATGGCATGGAGTTTGATTTCCTCAAAATGTGAACTTGAAGACAATTTACTACTAAACTTATGGCTTAGGTTTGAGCCTATGCACAGGTCAAAAATAGAGAGACGGAGCCCTGGAGAGGATACTCATCACTAAAAAGAACATAAACCATGACAACTATCTTTACTGAAGTTCAACCATGGAGGAAATCACCTCTGCTGCTTTCACCCCAAGAGAGTATCCTGCTCTATTTAACACTTTGGTACAGCTAAAATGGGTTTCCTTCACCCACAAAGACCCTTCTTGCCACATAAGTATCTCACCACTTTCAACTCTGCAATGAAAAGTTTTTTCAGTGATCACGATCCCACTAAAACTGCCACACCACAACACATGAGGCAGGCACCAATAAGTTCATTCTGCTGAAACTGCTGCTGTAAGATGACAACCAGGCAGAAACAGAGAGCAGCAAAATACCTAAGTAATATTTGGCTGCTAGCTAGCAGAGAGAGTACAAAAAAAAAAAAAAAAAAAAAAAAAGGGCTGTAGAAAACCAGATGAAAATCAACACTGCAAGCTACTGGCTTGAAAATAAACCAGCTTTCCACCCGCCAGCAGCAGCGTACTTGCAAGTCACCAAGATCTCACTAAGGCTGAAGATTTGTTCCTCGCGGTGCTATGACCCATCATCCCATAGTTCACCGAGGAACCAAGTAGCTGGGTCATGCAATGGGCAGATGCACGTGGGAGAGAAACCCTCCGGCTGCTGGAGCTGCTCTGGCTCCCGGAGTCCCCTCTGTGACCAGTGAAGCACATCAGCTCTCCCGCCCTGAGCTTCTGCAGCCCAGGGAGCAGGGGCAGGCTGAAACCTGGGCTTATAACCTTGTTTGGATGGATACCTGACACACTGAAAAAGTCAGGTCCTTCTTCTTTAAAAAAAAAACCCACAAAAAAACAGCCCTTTAAAATGTTAAATTTACATGCACGCCACACAAACAATGCAGAGAGACAGAACCACATTCTTTCTCCTTTCAAACAAAACGTCACATAACCTGTTTTCTTAAAGCCATGCCCTAATTTGATAGATGGAGAAACTGACTCCCTCTGTCCTGTAAAAAAATGAAAAAGACAAAAAAGAAAAAGAAATTAATACTAATAATCCAGAGGATTAGGGCTCAGAGGTCAGTGCATAACCTTTTAATGAGCAAGGTATTTAAAGACTGATGACACAGTATATTTTTATTCTTCAGTAATTCAGTACAGAAGTTTACATTGATTGCTTAAAAGGCCATTTGATTTTATTTTCCATATTTAATTGTTCTTAGGGCCCAATAAATGGGTGACTGAAGAAAGTAAAAGATAATTTTATTCTTCTCATATCATTAAAAATACTATCAGCCCAACTCACTCATTCACACGCCCTCTGCATACCCTTCATGTTTGCACAAAACCATGCGGATTATCTGTTTTTCATTACCACCAAATCCGAAACCCCCACAGTGCTCAGGCACTCTAACCTGAATTAAACGTCTCACAGGTGCATGAACAAAAAAGGAGGTATTTTACCATTCCAAAGCAGAACTTTATTAATATGACAAAGAAAAAACATAAGGCTTGCACAATGGAATTTTGTTTTACCTCAGAATTTATATCTTCAATGAAAAAGAGCTGCCTGCTAAGTCCTTATGTCTTATCATGGCTTGGACCTCTTTAGATCCTGTTTATTGATCAAGAGCTGCAGGTCCTCAGACCAGGAAAACATGCATTTAAACACATGGCTTAGTTATATGCCTAACGTTCTGCATGTGCTTAAATTAGCTCATCATCTGCTTATCTTTCTCCTTGTCAACAGAGAACAAATGTGAAAGACATAGGAAGGTTTCTCTCGCCTATCCAGTATTTGTTGTATCTCACAATACAGTTAAATCATGCCACTCAGTGAACATCGTGACAACTTCCTAGGTACAAAGTTATTTTTGTGCTTTCCATAAATTATGGAGTTATCTGGACGATACACACAATTCCTACATTGCTAATTATGCAACACCCAGACACTGTGGGTACTTGTTGAGCCCACCTACACACTTGCACTATTCCAACTCACCGGAACCTGAAAAAAAAAAAAAAAAACCCAAAAAAAAAACCCTGTCATTTTCTAGTTTCTCTCTTCAGCATTTCTATGATGTAAGAAATTATTATCACCATTTTCCATCCAGGCAGCTGAGGTACAAAGAAATATGGTTTGGATTTGCAGGATGTTCTGAGGAAGTTTAAAGCCCAGATCACCTTATCTTAATTCCTAACATGTTAGACTTACTTTCAACAAACTCAGAAGGTGAAACTGTTAATGCCATTGAACTCAACAGGATATTTTACAATGATTTCAACAGTGTCAGAATTTCATCTTCTAATGCCAGAAGGATTTTTATCTAAATAAAATCTGGGACTTTTTCTTTATAGCAATTCACAATATTTAATCACACACCACAGAATTACTGAAAAGTTAACTTGATTCACTACTTCATTTGAAGCAAATCTCCCTCAGTGGAAAATACAGATTCCTAACAAAAAAAAAAAGTACGTAGCATACAACAAGTTTCACCAAAATACATACATGCATATAAAAGGAAATTTTAAAAAGTAATTTTTCATGTACCATTCAATATTGATTATCTCAAAGATCACTGTAGACAGGAATATTGAAACATGAACAAAAAAGGAAATGGCATAAAATATCTTTTGAAAGATAACAATGTAGAGTTTTTGGAATGCAATCACATAGTTGAACTAGTACAATTTATATTGGATCTGTAATCTACTTAAGTATTTATTGATTGACACCCATGACAAAATAACTGTTGCCCTAATAGGATTCCCATCCAACATTTTTTAGGTTTTCCAAATAGTTCACATGGTACATTTACATATAAATCAATTAATATTGACTGATTGATCAATATATGCACAGTATGAAAAAGAGTTTTGGCGGCTTTATGTTCTCCGCAGAGCAGCTTTACCTACTGATGATTAATTTTAATTTACTTTAAAGGATTCTATTGCACTGAAACTTTAATTAAAAACGAAATGAGATAGTCTATAAAGTCTGCATAGCATCAATTACCTTGACTTGATATCCTGCACTTCGCCTACCCTCTGTACATATGGTTTCTGTTAAAATAATTGGAAAGCACTTCTGAACAATGTCACCCACACATCTATTCTAAGAGTGAGAGGATATATTACCATTAAATGTCACTAATATTAATAAAGAAACAATTAATTCTTCATTATCTATTTCTAAAATATACCATCAGACTCCTTCAGTTCAAACACAAATAAAATGTTACACATGCCTGTCAGTGAAATGGGTAATCATCATCGTTGTTGTAATTTATACTGCTTTCTGTTGTAAGTCTAATGCCTCATTTATTTATAAAGCTTTTCAGCTGACATTATAAATAGCCTCTTTGAAATATTAAAAAAAAAATCTAGCTCTTATTAAGCGAACTCACATACTTCCTGTGAACTCTCTCTTTATAAAATGCTGGTTTTAATTTGCATTGCACCTTTTTTGGTGAACATGCAACATTTATGTTTATAAATGTAACTGTTTCATTAAAACACACAAAATAATAATTTCCACTGATTCATGTATCTATATAAAATAGATGTGTTTAGCAGACTAATCTCAATCCCAAACTAAGAAAATCCATACAGAAAATTATTTGAAAACTGCTGGTGAACTTACACTAGGAGTAAGTCTGCTCAGCACCTAGTCTGATTTAAAGTTCAACCCTACCAATGCTGTTTTGGACCAGGGACAAGAACAGTTCAATGTTTTAATTATTGAAAAAGCATGGAATTGTCACAGTCCTACTCCACTGCAGCCAGCATCAGGTTACAAGTCTCCGTGGTGTCTCTGGCACACTGCCTGGACTATTTACTGCTATTTGTAAATTAGACACTTGTGTAGGAATGTCAATTTTAAATATCTTTGTTTAAATGAGCCTGATAAGAGATGACCAGATATCAATTTTATATGACCACTAAATAATTGCATCACACACAGCCAGCTTGTGAATTTTACAGGACAGCTAATAATGACCTACAAGGTAGCTTGTGAATTCAACATTAAAAAGAATAAAGCCATCAAAAACAATAAAAAGCGTACTCTATAAAGCTGTAACAACAAAAACACCAAAAAAGTCAACTACCATCCATAACAAGAGCAATCTCTGAGCTCTCCATTTCTGAGAGTAATGGAGAGTCTAAGGTGCCCCTATCAATCCTGCTAATACAGCTCCAGCAATTATTTTCCATAACCTACATCAGTAAGTTAAAATATGTTTCCAATGCCTAACACAGCAGTCATTAAAGTTTCCCCTGGTTCAATCAGCATAACTAATGAGGCCACATAATAACAGAATGCAATCTCTAATGAAAAGCCCAACAAAGTCTCCCTGCTACAATACTGCTCGTGATTTAGTATTCTCAACTTGTCCATCCTCCATCTTTTACTCTGTGGATATTATCACCACTCAGAAAATTACATTTCAATGAACTTGTCAGGAAATAAGTAATAAATTAATCAGGCAGCATAAACCAATTACACCTATTTTCTGTGTGTTTTCTTCCAGGGCCCACGCACAAATGCAGTACTGGCCGCACTGGTTATTCCTGCTGACTGCTCAGAAAGGCTGCAGGCTGTGAGCAGGAACGCTGCTGGAAGGAGGGGGAAAGGCATCTTTGCTCTGCTGAAGCCATCATAAATACTGTTGATGCCAGAGGACATCCAGCACCAAAACACTGCTATTTTTAATTTTTTTTTTTTTTTTAAGTATATACAAATATCTATACAAAACAGAATCAGTTCAGGAACTTCGAAAAGTACCACAAAATACCCAATGTGAAAACTTCCAGCACCTTAGCAGGTTTGCAAGCGTGGCCCTGTCTATTTCTAGTTGTCAGTAGCGACAAAGAAAGATGCCTACAAGACTTAAGTTGTTATGAGTATTTCAATGTCACATTTGGGAGTACCCAAAACAATTTATGCCATTGGCTATGGTTAAACTGAGGGAATTGAGAGAGTATTCAATAGATCCCAATGCTGTTTAGGCAGCACCCAGCTGTAAGGCAATTCCACTCTTCCCTCCAACTGCTAGAAAAACCTTTAATACTGATGATGTTACTTCTAAACATGGGAAATGAGCAACAGTACCATGTGAAGCAGTAGTCAAGAGCTCCCATGATAACAGGGCCTGAATGATTCGAATTGGATGCCTCTTGCTCCAGGCTGTGTGAAAATTTGGGAAGAGCAGCGCACTGGTTTAGCATCTCTTGTTTAAGGCATGATGTCCATCTTCACAAGCAAGAGAACCAGAAAGATTTTTTCTTTTTAACAAATAAAGCTCAGATGCTGAAGTGCAAGGCACAGTCTGCCATGGCACAAAATTTCACAACAAATTACTCAGATGTAAAATCTGAAAAACACAGACTGCTGGTCCTATAGAAGTGAGCCCAGGTGACAAAAAACAGCATAGAAATGCCTTGTTTAACAAGGAATGTGAGTCCACCCATTTACTGCCTTCAAAAGGATTTAGCCAGACTCAAAATAGATGCACTTTCAAATAGCTTTCTACCAACTGCTTTTGTTGATATATAATGAAGATTTTATGCATGCGAACACACTCTTTCCATGTATGAAATATTTCAATGAACTCTTAAACTTAGTCCTGCAAGAGTAATTATACAATCATCATGCACCTGCCAGACTCTAGACCCTCACAGGGCACTGACATCCTCTTTGTGAATATTGCCTGTGTTCTATCTCGGCTGGGAAAAGATCCAAGTGGGTTAAGCTCTGGGAGCTCGTTGTCATTGCCTTCTTGAAGGCTGAATATTGTTTAACCTTTCCCCTGCAGTCTGCATAAAATTCCTAGAGGGCAGTTTGAGACTCATATGGACAAATTAAAAGTGGGATTTATTAGACTGGAATAAAATAAATTGAAATAAAATAAAATACGTCATGATACATGTAACCTCATATTTGGCATGAGGTAGGCCAGAAGTGCAGTAAAAAATTAAGTTATGGTATTTAAAAAAAAATTATCTACCAAGCACTTATGCCACCAAGCTAGCCGCCAAAGTAATATCCCTTCATGACTTTTACAATTCTTTTATTTTCTTCATTTATCCTCACAGCAGACAGCTCCTACCAAGAAGTCATGTGCTCTCATACTCTTCCCTATACTAATTTCAAAGTGCATTTATCTACCTTAATAGTTTCAGATCCTCTTTTTTTTTCCTTGATTGCCCATTTTATGTTATCATCCTAAACACTTTTTTAAAGGTAGAACCCAAAAGCTCATAATTTCACAGCACTGGTCAAGGACATGAGAAATTGTACTAGACACTGTAGTTTTCACCTCCACTTCCAACAGCATGGAATAATGCTTTCAAAACAGGATTCTTTGAGCTTGTTCAGGTACTGATAGCAGTAAAAACGGGGCAACACAGTCACTGGCTGGCTTGGAGATAGGCTCTGCTGTGTTCAAGTCCATGCCCATGGCACACTTTCTCCATGGTTCAGGCAAACCAGGCTAAAGGTCATCCTTTGCCCACTTTTGGTGAAGCCGCATCTCTGACCACAGTAAAGGTATCTCTACAGACAGCACATCTGACATGTGCATCGTGCTGCCAGGAAAACATAATGACAAAACTGGAGCAGGTAGTCCCATTCTGTTAACAGAAACGGATCAGCAGCACTCACACATCCCTACAAAGACTGGAGGAGACAACCTCACCAGTCGGACCCCATGCGCCGTGGTGACAGTGTCAGTGGCAGAATTTTCAGTTTTTTGCTGCTTTGCAGTAGATTTTTCCCAACATGTTCCAACAGCAGCCAGCCCCACAGCCCCAGCAGGATTTAGAGAAACTGTGCTGCTCAAACCTTTAACCCAGTTCACTGCAACCACAAGCAGGAAAGCTTTAGCAAGCCAATGGGTCTACTGCAGAGATAAAAAGTGCTCACAAACCAGTACACTCTGCAGCATAAGTTCATTTTGCTACCCCTGGTTCATCTCCATGCCACAGTGCAACAGCCTTTTTAAGTAAACCTCTTTTCCAACCAGCTTCCATTTTCATGTGTTTAATTTACTCACATTATCCCAACTGCATCACAGCTGGTCATGCTAAATGATTTCTCTTCATTTTCTTTTCTTGGTTCTGTACATTTTCATATACTTCAAAACCAGTGAGGTAGTTCTTGTGCCCCATCCTTTCAGCCTCCATTGGCAAATACTTAAGTCTTTCAAATTTGTGCTGTGAGTCCTTACTTCCAGCACCTGAAGTTTGTTTAGTTCACTAGCTTTCAGAGTGCAAGCATCCTGGTGTCAAATGCTGTATCTTACCTTCCAAAGGAGAATATAACTCCAGTTACACTCACTTCGGGGTTTTTCTATTGTGGGAAACAAAGCAAAACAAACAAAAATAAACAAATGCACAATTTTCCCCAGTTGCCCTTAATTTGACTTCACTATGGTCCACACTAACAGAAACAGCAGCTAAACTGTCTTTGAAACTTTATTCACCATAGCCAGAAAAAAAAAGAAAAAAAAAAAAGACTGGTGAAATGCCTTTAAAACATGCTTTAATCTAGCTGGAATGCCATAAATTGCTTCCAGATGTGCTCCATACAAAAGTCAATCATAGCTATTTATACTGACACTCTACAGTCCAAACAATCTGAATCCAAATGCCATGTCTCTGCTACAATAAAGCTATAAATGTCAGTCTTGTTGAATCTGGAGAGGTGTTGAAGAGTTCATGCTAGTTTGCTTTCTGGGTTATTTGTTAGCCAGCAATTATTTTTAAAAAAGGGAAAAAAAAAAGAGGGGGGAGAAAGGAAAGGAAACAAAAAGAAACTTTAAAAATAGGTCCTTTCCTTGCTGAGCTGTTCTTAAAGCACACCTGACACCTTCCAATCATGACCTTGAAAGTGCCACAGGTTACAAGTTGAAATTCATTTCATAAGTTAGAAAAATGTAGTGCTTAGGCTCTGAGCCAAGAATAACTGAAGGGCTTGGCAAGGCTCCCATGCCCTCCCCTAGAACGAACACACACGTAGTACACCTGGGACTAAATGAACTGAACTACAGTAAAATGACACACTGACTGCAATAATACTTGTATTCAAAAATCTTCCAGGGTATTGGGGGGAAAAAAATAATTCTTGCTGTATGGGGGAAAAAAAAAAGTTTGAAACTGTATCCTCATCTGTTGTTTTGCATGCAACACACAGCCATTAGAATCAAAGTAGTCTTCACCTGGGAAAGCTGAATAACCAGCATTTAAATGAAGAGATGACCTGTGGAGTTATTCTACACTGTTTCAGGGAAATGTATTATTTTTGTGTAGTCTCCACAGAATTTTCTTGTTCATTTTTATCGACTTCATTAAGACCCTTTCCCTCCCCTGCAAAAGTGCACCTGCAGTTCAATTTATGTATAAATGCTCAGAGTTTTAATTCTGGATTTTTTTAAGTGAAAGACAACAGGGAATTTTCTTATCATTGCTTGCAGATTGGGGATTTAAAACATTTCAAAAAAATCACAACAAGTAATGACTTTAGTCTTCAATTCCCTACCTTTTTATTTCCCTTGATGTTTGCCTCCTGCTCCAAAGATTTCCTCTGCCTTCCCTCAGTTCTTTACCTTCTTCCAAGTCCATTCCAAAAAAACATCCCTAGAATGGAGCTGAAGAATATTCCTCCCTCCCAGGTTAACCTGTAGCATGGACTGCCATTTTTAACCACACAGGTTGAGAGAAAAAGGTAGAAAATGCACATTGAAATGATTAAATTTTGGTCTCAAACTTTCAGAGAAGGGAATTAAACTGTGCAAGACACAGTATTTCAAGATTCAAACTCTGTGTGTGTGTATGTATATATATATACTGAAAAAAATGAATACTTTAGAACAAGATTTGTGCTCTCAGTTCAACTTATGGGAAAACTTCAGTTTTTAATAAATCTCTTCACTCAGGAGTTATACAAATGACTACAGAAGCAGCAAACATAATACCTGTATTTAAGAACGGGGGAGAAACCTATCTAGTGAATTACTGAGCTATCAGTCTGGCCCAAACATTAAGCTAGGTTTTGTAACCTATACTGAAGGAATGTAATTTCTGTGTAATTGCAGAGGGTTGGAGTAGAGATAAGCAACAGAGAAGCAGAGAAGCTCTTCAAGTTAAAAGACAATTCTGGCATAAGAAGAAAAGATTTAGACTTGGCCGCGAATCCACTAAGAATGGAATTCACAAGCACGTGCCTAACCATGAGGAAGGCAAGATACTCCAGCCACTGTCCTGTGGGAATGAGATGGGGGAAAGCCCTACCATGGGAGGCTGAGAAATTTACATAACTTCAGTATCTGGCAACAGCAGGGGATAAAACTTGGTGATGCATAAGCTGCCTTCCTCTCCTGTATCAGCCTACATTCATGTATCTATCTTTGTTCCTAGCTGGTATCAGACAGTGAGGAGTTTTCCTTTGCATTGGCTCTCCAGATAAAGACATTTAAGTCTTGCAAGAAAAGCTTGGGGGCTGCTAAAGCCATAAATAGAGGGTACCAAAACCATTTTTCAGTGACATCTCTCTATCAGTGCATTTCTTTCTTTTCTTCCACCCCTGCAGTGATACAACCTTCAAAAACTTTGTCCTTCTATGAACCTTACTACATAAAACATCATGTTATTGTACATCCTCATACGATCAAAATTTATACAGAAAGTCCTTCTCACATCCTACCTCACTGTAAAGGCCTACCATGGTCTCTCTCTGAAGCCTGCCCACACATTTTTAACATTTAAAGACAAATGCACACCCAAAGGAAGCAACTAATTTACTCTGTGTCCATAATCCTTACTGTATTCTCTCCACCAAAGCACAGTGTTCTCCCCTCAAATGTGCATCAAGCCTTCCATTCAGATGCCAAACCTTCCGAATCTAGGACTTAGAGTCTTCTCATGGTGCACCAGTCCCACTCTGGGATACAACAAAGTAAAGTAACTATGACAATAATAATAACTAACACTAATCACTATCGCTGGCTTTAAACTCTGTGAATCTGTTAAGCTTTTGCAGCTGTGCTGTTTCTTCTGAGGCACCAGTGGTGCTGCCAGCAGCCTAAATGTTAGTATTAATTCAACCCACCCTTCCCATCCAACAAAAAGTACCATATCTCCAGATCTGCATAGCTTCTGCATTTGTGATGGCTGACCCCCAAAAAGAGATAGAAGGAGAACAAAAGTCACTAAAGTTACCAAAATATACAATATAGCTACTGTTTCAAACAAACAGGTTTGAAGCCAATATAATTTCTGACAATATCATCCAATGTTTTATTTGCTTTAAAGTTGTCGTCCTTTATTGGAAACAATAAGCTTTCCAAAACAAAGCAAAACAACACAAAACCAAGAAAAAATTAAAAATTTTAAAAAGAGAGAGAGAAAAAAAATCCCTCATTTCACGTTTAAAATTATTTACTATAGCTTTAAAAGTAACAAATGAAGCTCTTGAGTCTCAGATGTGCAACCAGTAGGGAGTTGGCTCGATGCATCAGTTTTTACACCTCTTGCAGTTAAATCAGAGATCCAAATGCAAAATCTAGCACTCAGAGGTGAACTTATAACACTCCCCGGAGGAGTGTGTCCATAAACCATTCACTGGATTACACTCATCCATACAGTACTTTGTTTTATAAATCCACTCCCCACCAAAAAAAAAAAAAAGTAAAAAGGGAAGGGAAAAAAAAAGAAGAAAAGCTTAACGAAGGTGAAGTTAAGGTTGCACAAACTATAGATCATTTTTGTCATCACATGTCTAAATCTCTGCTTTCCTTTTTGAGATTTCATTAATACAACTTTCCGGTGTTTTTATCTCAAATGGATTTGTTTCTCCAAACTTGCGTCTTGGCCAGAAAAGGGATCCAAAAACACCCAATGACATATGTGGCATAGCCACGTGTGGCGCAGGAGCACTCCCAGGCCTTTGGAGTATGCTCAGCAGAGCTAAAACACTTTCAAAAATTGCTGCGCTGACTTTTCTGCGGAATGTCCTTAGTGACAGTTTTTTGGGAGTTTCACATTACGCCTCATGTTCTTATGAGTCTTCCAGACATTAAGTCTTTCGCAATGTATTTCATAGAGTCATGGAAGCATTAAGATTGGAAAAGACCTCTAAGATCATCGAGTCCAACTATTAACCCAGCACTGCCAAGCCCACCACTAAATCGTGTCCCTAAGTGCCACACCTAGACATCTCTCAAATACCTCCAGGCTTGGTGATTCAGCCACCACACTAGGCAGCCTGTTCCAATGCTTAACAACCCTTTCTGTAAAGAAGTTTTTCTTAATATCCAATCTAAACCTCCCTTGGTGCAACTTGAGGCCATTTTCTCTCATCCCACTGCTTGTTACTTGGGAGAAGAGACCAACACCCACCTGGCTACAACCTCCTTTCAGGTAGTTATAGAGAGTAGTAAGGTCTCTCCTGAGCCTCTTCTTCTCCAGGCAAAACAACCCCTGTGCTCTTTCAGATGCCCCTCATAGGACTTATGCTCTAGAGCCTTCATCAGCTTCCTTCTCTTCCCTGAATGTGGTCCAGCTCCTGAAGCATGTATGCAAACATGTGCACGCATTGTGTATGCGTGCCCACACGCATGTACATGTGCACACGCACACACACACGAACATACACACAGTCTGGGGCGAGAACTAGAATAGATAAAGATCAGTGTAGCTTCACTGAAGTCAAAGGAATCTCTATCAGATGAGAAAACCGATGAGGACAATGAACCTGCCTGATGGCCTACTGACTATTTCACAGTTGACAGAACATAATAAATGCGAAAATTTCCGAGGTCCTTCATGATTAAAAAAGGAAGCAAATGCACTAATAACAGAAAGAGTGGGAGTTTTGTTCCTGTGAATACCATTCTCTTCCCTGACTAATACACAGCTCCCACTGTCAGCTTCTTCCATATCTCTTGTTTTATCAAAATTGCAGAATGGGTGGCTTCTGTGGCTTAATAGTAGTGTTAGATTAGACAGCCTCCACTGACCATAACTTGCTTATCTTTTGGAATATGACAGTTATCCAGATGTCTACATTTACTGTAATTTCTCAGCTATGCCTGCATGGATTTATCATGCTCCAGGAAAGTTTCCTTTGATTCTATACTAGTTGTACACCACAGTCTAAAAAACAATCTTAAACACAGTTCTTAAAATGTGCATTAAGTTCTCAATAATTTTTTAGCTGTCTTATAAAGTGACAGAAATATTATTGAAAGAAATATTTCCAACTTTCAAATTTTGATAACTTGCCCTAATGCTTACCTCCCCCAGTTCAATTCAAATATAAAATGGAGTTCCTCTTCCAGTGGTTCAAGTTCATGAAAAATGTAAGTAAACAAAAAACTCAATTCCTCTATGGGTTCATCAAACTTTGACCAAGGCAGAGATCATTTTTCACTCTATTATATAACACTGCATTTGTAGTTTACCTTCAAGCCCCTTGCCTGCAGCTATGAAGATACACACTTAGAACACACTGGATTTGCCACTGGAATGTCTTACTATCACAGATCCATTTCTTGCTGCAATAGGGATGGGACCAGCAGCAAGATGAGCTCACCTGCAACTTCACCTTCTGCTCCAGCTTTGACTGACTCCCAACAGCGGGTCAAACCAACAGCACTATAAATGTCAAGTTGATCCATTGCATGACCCCACATCAAGGAAAGATCTGCTCTGAGAATGTGCAAAACTGGCTAAAATCTCAATTAGACAGTACACATAATTATGCCCTCAAGTGTTAAGAAACTGAAAAGCCTTTTTGGTTATAAAATACAATGGGGAGTCTTAATGTTACGGTCAGTAAGACAACAGAGCATTATTTATGCTGCATTTTATCTAGTCCTTGAATGCAGCTCCCCCCATTCCTGATGTAAAATTTTCATTAGCCACTATACAGCTGAACAGGAAAGCCAAGCCAGAGAACCAACCCCCCTCAAAGACACAACCACATTAATAAGCTGACAGCACAAGCTATAAAATATAACTGTGGGCCTATTACGTGAATCACAAGCAATAACTTTTACAGCAGGACAGTCAATAAAGAGTAACCACCACCCCAAAAAATTAAGAGTGTCTTGGCGAGCAATAACAGGTAATGCTTTGTTTGTCTGTTTACCGGCCCAGCTCTAGAGAATAATCTTCTCCAATTATACCGTTCTCACGCATCGTGCCATACTTCAGTGACCGCATCTCCATGTCAATGTCTTTTAATTCTTTTATCTCCCCTAATCTTCTGCTTTAAAGAGCTACCCTAAGTCTTTGCTTACATCATTCTGCTGAATTTCCATTACCACAGAAAAACATCTGCCCTTATTAATTTTTTCAGTGTATTTTGTGGTATGTTACTGTTTTTTGGTTTTTTTTTAAATCAACTAATAAAATCATATCAGAGTTTTTCAGTACAGCCTAAGCAAACACTGGTGTGTGACTACAATGAGGTATAGTACAGTATGCAAGAGAAGTCAGAGGCTGAAATGAGAATACAATTTCCCATGAGAGAGTTCTATGTTCGAGCCATTTAACTTTAAAACTAGTTCAATATTTGAACAAGACACTATTTTATTCCCATTCAAAGTTTAAACACAGATCACTTTGGAATCAATCATAAATTCAAACCTCTTTATTTTAGAAACTGCTTCAATAAAAAAAGCTTTTTTTTCTCTCTTTAATGTAACTGCACCTTCAAGGCTGCAGAAGCAGAACTGACTTTGAGATCCTTAAGAGCAATGCCATTTTCCTGCCAATACATACAAAAGGCAGTTCTAGGAAAAAGAAAAAACCCACAAAGGCGAGGCTGTGCTTTGCTTCAGAGTTTAAGAACAAAGTCTGGACAAAGAACACACAGCCTAGTCTTCAGCCCAAACTAAAGTAAATGAACTTGGTGCGGGTCCTTTTCAGGGCACACCACCATAATTCCTTGTTACTTCACTGCTTTTGTCCTCACCTGGGTGTAAGGAAAAACCAGATGAGTGGGATCAGTGTAGACAAAAAGCAGCCCTCCTTTAAGATGGTATAGAGTGAGAAATCTGCAATTCAGAAGGAGGATGCAGAGCCCATTTGTGGCCCACACAGTGGCTGATGGTGCAGAAATGGACGGCTCCAGCTCTGTGACACAGAAAAAATAATTCAGCCTGGTGAAATAGCAACATTTCACACCTATGTATCATTTCAACGTGATGATCTTAAGAGTTCTTAATGGTGGATGTTACATTTGCTTGTTTTTAAACCTTAAAACTCATTCTTCAGATGGGCAACTTACCATAGAGAGTCAGTGATGGAGAGGTGAAACCAGGCGAGTTTCTGAACTGTGCCAGTGCCAGCTCTTTGGCACATGCCACTCTAATCCAACTAATTTCAGTACCAATTTGTTTCTAAAAATTATCTTTTGTGCCCTCAACTTTGTACAAAGCTCTTTTTCACAATCCCAGAGCATACAGCTCAGTGCAAATATAACACTACAAAAATACTCATATCAAGTAGAAAAGACAAACTGATTGCTCTAAAGCAAACAGTCTTATTAACCTCAGGACTGCCCTGTTCTGGTTTCTGGTCAACTACATTCTTCACAATCAAGTTAGAAGATCTCTTTAAAAAGGATTAAGCACCTGTACTATTAAGAGACCACGAACAGCAGCAAGAATTAGGCTGTGTCTTTGTGATATCAATGCACTTAACCACCTATGGCTTTATATGAACCCAGGAAGTATTATTTGGCTCTATAAAGAGCAACATGATAAACCTGGCTGCATGGGTAGTCATGCTGCTGCAATAGCATCTGAATGTCACCTTTCCCAGGAGAGGGCAGCTGTCATTCATAACCACCGCTCCTTAATTGAAAAATGAGGGGCCCCTATTTCCAGGAAGCCATAGGCCAAGAGCATTAGGCAATAAATGAGCTTTACTTTTTACGTACCTCCAAATAAAAAGAAATCAGTTGTAATCAACACAGCATTAACATACTGTCTTGTAATATTTCACATAAAACATGTCACTGAAAACTCAGTATTGAGCAGGAACAAATTTGATGAATCAAGTAGATGAAGCCAAGATGTAGTTATTAGATGCATTACATCTTTAGCACATCATCTGTAAAAATGTCCAGGGTAAACTAACGCTCCAGGGGAAACCTGACCTTTAAAAGGCTCCCTAATACTACATCTAAATTAATGTCAGTGACAGGCACTTCAATCTAAAATAGCAGGGTTCTTTCATTCTATCTACACCATCTATTCATCCATTTATTTGTGTGTAAATGTGTGTGTGCATAAATGGATTTGTGTCATTCTGCCACTGGGGGAGTGGGTGGGGGGCAAAAAGAGCTCATAGATTTTTTTTATTATTTCTATTCCTTACTACTCCTATGCATATTGTTGGTTTTGCAGGATTCATTCAGAATCCTTCCAGCATAAAAAAGGGTAGGAAAATTATTTTTTACAGTAACTAAATATACTTCTCCAAGGAGATATCAACCTTGCAAAACAAACATGCTTGAACTAGAGCAGGATGGAACTCTTGCAACAATCAATACAACAAGGAATTCTGAATTTGTTTTAAAGAGCTGGGCTGGGCTCTGACATGATCGGTGGTCAAGATAAAAATCATAATTGAGATAAATTTTGCTGTTTCAAAACAAAACACTGAAAATAAATTCAGTAGAAGATGTGTTTCTGCCTTGGAGGAAAAGAAACAAATGAAAAATACTGATCATAGAATAAATTCATGGCTGTTAGTCAAATCAGTGCTAACTATAGTGGCCAAACCTTCCTTCACTTCTATTTTTCATCCCATTTTGGAGGTTTTATGACCAAGGGATGAGGCCATTGCAAAGCAGACAGGCTTCTTATGGTGCTCTTGCTCCCTTGCCAACACCTCAGAAAGGACCAAACCCACCTAGACCTGTTGTCCTCTGACCTTCCACTCCTCAGAGACAACTGCATAATGGTGTTTTCAAGAGATATGCCTTCATGCAATAGAAGGTGAAACCTGTTCCTTGATGCGAAAGATTCACACTTTGCTCTGAAATGAGGACAATCACATTAGGCAAAGCCTAGTGAAGAAAAATTGTTAAGTCCTTTCATATTTTGTTGATCAAGAACCCTTTTATTGGAATATTTTTCTTTTCAAACCTCTAAGTGGTCTTTATGCTATGAAGAGCCACCTTGCATTTTGGTTACTTTATGTGTGGTTATATTTTCTTACAAAGACACAATTGATCAGGAATTACCATAATCCCACACAGAGAATTAGTCCTAGAAGCACTGAGTGCATAAAACATTAATGTCAGTAAAGCAGACATGACAAGTTTCAACTCTCCTTTTAGCTAAACAATCTGCCTCTTTCATACTAACATCACCATTCAGCCATGGGCTACATAAACAATGTCAAACCTGGTTTCAATATAAAGCGAGCACATTAATGTTCCCACTAATATACATTTCCCAGTAACCACTCCATTAGATTGCTTAGTTCAAACTGCATGACATATCCCATAACATATCAGTCACTTCAGATTCACAGGTTCAGAAGATACAGATATTCTAAGTATTAAAAAAAAAAAAAAAACACCTTTCTTGTGTGTGCATTTAAAAGTCCTGCTAATACAAAAACTCCCATGAGGCTCTCAAGAAAACATGCCTGTGTGGAACACAGCCCTCCTCTGTTCAGTGAGAGGTGGTTTTGGTTTTTGCTTTTTTTATTTTTGGATGGTTGTCTTTCACTTACTTCTTCACAGAGATTAAGTAAATGGACACAAAAATAAAGAGGCGTTGTTCAGAGCAGATAATCCTTTCTGTAATCTCAGATAATGTATCCAGTGGATCCAGTGATGTCTCTCATTAACCTATCCCAAAACAAGCCAGTTGAGAGGCTAAAAAGTTTAATGTACATGATGTAGAAATTCCCTGATTTAGTTCACTACAGACCCTCTGATTATAAAGCAACACCCTATTCCAGACACATGAACTTTGTCTTTTCCCTCACACCCAGTGACAGCGCAGCAGCATCTGTCTCAGGGTGGGTGGACCTGAGAACTCCGCCACTGCAAGGCAACCTCATGTGAGCCTCCTTAACAAGCCCAGGGTCCCACAAAGCACATGCTGTACGAGCAGCATGCTACAGACGACGTTACTGTGGCCTCC
Organism: Anomalospiza imberbis; assembly: GCF_031753505.1. Classification (NCBI taxonomy): domain Eukaryota; kingdom Metazoa; phylum Chordata; class Aves; order Passeriformes; family Viduidae; genus Anomalospiza; species Anomalospiza imberbis. The sequence continues at coordinate 113,566,627 of NC_089681.1, forward strand.
CATGTCAGTCCAGGTTATAGGGTGGTTTATTATGGGCTGGGGACCAATATCCTAGGAGCTCACACTTCCAATTTTCATGTTCAGCAGCTGGAAAGGCAAATATCCTCAGCCAGAAAGTTCATTAACCTTGAGATTTTCCATGGCCAGACTTCTCAGTATTGCAGTAAGATGCAATTTTACATTTGGGTTATGGAGTTTTGAAGCATTTAATGTAGCTGGAAGCCAACAAATACCAGCTAACCTTATCCCTGAGCTTGATAGTGTGTTGTGCAAAATATAGCCACTTTGAAATAACATGACTTTAAAACTGTTTATGCTTAACACGGTGAAATTAAACACACTGAGTCAGACATGCTAACTTTTCTATGTTGTTGAGTAACACTTAATACCTTAAAGAAGTGAGAAACAGGAAAGAGACTCAGGGATTTGGAGAGCAGCAGGGAATTTCCATAAAGCCATCTGATTTCTCAGAAGGAAACGAACGAAGGTTGAAAGTGAAATTGAATTAATCCTAGAAATACGTAATGCATGCCCCCCACTAATCAGACTATGGGGAGAACTCAGCATAGACAGAGGAAGGTCCAATCGATCTTTAAACAAAACAATACCCACTCTGAAGTCCTCTGACTCTTCCAGGTTCACTAAACTTGACCCAGAATACATAAGTCTGGACTGGCACTGATCTCATAGGGCACATCCTCAGAAGGTGTAAATCTGAGCAACTCCACTGACTTCAAAAGTCTGCTGAGCCTCTAGCTCCAGATGTCTGTGTGCAGTCATGAATTCCTGATTTCACAATACTTTAATACACCTAAAAGAGCAGCAAAGGCTAAAGTTTTTGCACTTGTTGTTAAATAAACAATTACTTAATATGTAATATATAAAATTAGTAGCTGAAAATATTCTACATATTCTGATCAGCAGTTGAGATTTATCCCATACATTCAGGTTCAAAGTAATTTTGCTTTGGGTTTCAAAGCTCACTTTTAACTTCAGCCAGCTACCACTGTCAAGTTTCCAGGATAAAGTTCAATAAGGTTTACCTTCTAGTAAGAGTTCAGCCATTAACCTATACCACACACCTTTTCATGTGCAGTGTGCCTGCTGAAATGCAAGTCTTCAGAATATTGTATTATGTCAGTCAGAACAAGGTCTGGCACAAAATCCCCAGTCAGGGCTATTTCGACCATTCAACAGTCCAATTACTTATAGTATGTTGAACCTTCCAGCTCCATGAATGTAAAGCTGTTTACACTCAGGCAGCCAGGGTTGCACTGATAGGGTTGTACATCGTGAATTATTTTGTCAAAATACAATGTTTCAAATATAATTGCCAGAAGAGATGTAACATGTAGGCTTGCAGCCTCAAGTGCATTTTCCTGGCAACTACAATGGTGCGAGCTTATGGATTAAGACATGAGCAATTCCAATTAAAAGTGATGCAAGTCCATTAATGTTGGGTGTGAGTAAAATCCCTTCATACACAGGATTCCCTGAAACTGGAAAGAGAATAAATTAACATGCAATAAATTCACTTGCAACATTTAGCATACAAGTGAAGATGCTACCAATTAGCTGTCTGTGTAACTCATTTTGGAAGATGGTATCTACTTTTTCTTTTCTCTTCAGATTAGAAAAATGAGCATGTCCTGCAAGGCCTTCTAAATCTGCTGAAGTATGTACTCTAAATCATGCCCAGATATAGTATTCAAAGGTCCTTACCATGCTCCATTCTTTCTGCATAGTTATGAAAAGAGAACACCAACTGGAAAGAGAGGTGTTAGAAATTGTTCTTCCTACAAATTCCTCCATCTCAACAGAAGCAGCATTTCAGGTGCTTTCTGCCTGTACAATAAAGAATGAATTTTCCATTGCCACCATCAATTTATTTTTCTGAAATTTGGGTTTGATTCACCTTGCATCATACACTCCTATTCTTTCAAGAATTACAGCAGCATCCTATAATAAAAATACAGAAAGAATTACAAATACATGCCCCAACAACAGCCCAGCATATCTTATGCTCTAGTTGTGAATCACACCAAGCTCTCACATAATCACCTCCAAGGTTGTGGCTCTCCTACTAGCCATGTGCATGGTAAGCTAGTGGGACCTCAAATCATCATGGACTTAGATGAAAAGACAAAGCAAAGTGCTGGATATACTATTTTTCACAAACTCAGGCAATAAGATTTGTGCAAGAGGAAGAAAAATTAGATACTACATCTAGGCACATCAGTGAGTGGGATACAGTGTCAAATGCTGGGGAAGTTGGGAGGTATTGCCAAAGAACTGTTGTGCTACCTATCAGGAGCCTAATTCTCCCAGAAAGGTATAGAAAGAAACTGAAACGCCCAAGTGTAAACACATATGAGGATTCAAAACCTGCTAATTAGCTGTGATCCACTAATAACTGAGCAGTGCTGTTGTCTGTCTTCTTAATATTTTATTGGAGACCATTTCCTTGAAATGGTATTGCTACAACCCAGCAATTCATTATTTCAACACCAAATTTTAAAAGACACCTATTGTCATCATCTTCTGTCTGGTTTTGGCCATTTAAATCTAGCACTGTGGGTTTCCTTCCCACACACACCATTCTAAGCAGCATCATACAATCTTCTTCTGCCACAGCACTTGGAGATTTAGGGGAACCGCAGGAAGGAATAATCTGGTTTACCTAACCCAAAGTGCAATTGATTCCACTTGGGTGGCTGACAAGAGAGCTCACTTTCAATCTGCATCATGATTTCTTCCCTGCCAAAATGCCACTGCTGAAGTGCCACCAGCAACGCATGTTGTGTAATCGAGACCACCATGCTCGGGGCAGGCAGAAAACTGAAGGCTCCTCTGTGCCATGCAGACATGCCTACACTTGGAGAGGAAAAGCTGACTGTAAGCTGCTTGAGCCACTTCCCTGTGAATTATTTTTACTTCTGTGGCTTGACTTCTTAATTTCCTCTCCGTCTCTTTTCAAGTTGATGCTGTAATACGGTCACACAGTAGAAATCTCAGTCGATGCAATATTCTGTGGAGCCACACAGCCCTCTGATATTTAGGAGACTGCTCCTGATTCATCAAGGCTTCCTTGATGCTTTACAATGTCTTGGCGAGGTCACAGGGCGCAGGCAGCAATTTCCTTCGCCTTTTTATTTGTATTAATCAGGAGTTTGGGGACTGTGTATCCCTGTGTTTCCTGGCCGGCTCCAGGCATCACTGCATCACAGCGGCACCTGGTGGGACGGGGCAAGGCTGGAACACGCCACTGCCCACCCCGCAGCCCCTGCAGCGCCCAGACATCCACAACAAAACTAAAATTAGCATTGTTTTGCACTGGCAGGCCTTTCTAACATCTGTTGCTGTGAAAAGTTCAAAATTAATATCACTGAACCCTACCCTGGTATTTGCTAAAGAGATGCAAAATGCTGGATGGGGAACAGACTGAACGGTAAGCCACATCTTAGAAACAGCCTGCAACCTGAGGGATCCGGGAGATGCTGCACACAGCACCAAAAGGAAAAAATAACCTGATAAATAACTCATCTCCAAGGCCTCTCAATTTTTGATTCATTAGCCATCATTAAAAATTTATAAAAGTATATTAGAAGTAAAGCTCAGTTCAACCACCCACGTGTGTTCTAGCAACAGTGTGACACATTGAGCCCTTTTCTTTTGATTACTGCCTTCAATCTCATCATTTTTATTTTATGGGACGCAAAGCATCAAATTCAGCTTCAGAAATTCAATGTTCAAAATATAGTGGCCAATAAATGTTTCATCTTTTTCACAAACTAGACCTTAAAGAGCTTCAGTTATTTATTTTTATAGCAGCGGCATACATAAGTGTATGACACAGTAAAGGATACTGATCTCTCAAGACCTCAGATTATCTTAAACTCCAGAAAATCAATATCAAATCCTGTGTTTACTGTACTTTTCATTATTTATTTTAGAGCCTAAGGAAGTGGACAGTGGAGACTGCCAGTTTTGTAGAAAAAGAACCTAGCAAAGTTGCAGTCAGATTTATAGGTCAAACACTACATTACGAAAGAAACCATTTGCCCCCAAGAGCCGAAATCACTGCTGTTCACCATAAGCAGAACACTTTTAATAAAAGTCTGCAGGCTGTTGCTACACCTCCATCTAATTTACTTCAGTTCTTACACCCTGGCCAACGCAGAGCCTGTGCAAGTTGTGTAAGGGCTCCCACACAGGGTACAGCTGCCTTGGAGAGGCACTGGAATTTGCAGAGTGCAGCTGGAGCTGAGGGCATTGCTGCGATCTCCAGATGCTCACACACCTCAGCATCAATGCAAATGAACACCAGGCATGTCAGACTGTGCCTGCTGCTTTCACGACTACCAGTTCTTGATTATTTTTTCAAAAGTGCAAGTCCATGATGCACATGAGAAGAGGGAGGAAAAGAAAGAAAAACGAATGAAAGAAAAAGTTTAGAGAGATTTAATCCTTAAAAACATTTGGATGGAGGGAACATCCAAAGACAGAAATGAGGATTTTTATCTCTTAAAACAATCCACTCTTTGCATTATGGTTGCTGAGCTAACTGAAGAAGAAAACTACTAAGTTGGATCTATATTAAATATAACTTTAAATCCCAAATTAACTTAAGTAGGTTGATTAAGAACAAGAAATAAAGTATTAAGGAGTGGACAAATTAATCTACAGAAGTGCTGGTTTAAAATGCAAAAAAGGCCATTAAAGTGAAAGGGGCTCTTCCTATTTCCGACTGTGCTCAACATACATTCAGACCCAATCTCTCGCTGCTGTAATGATTCTGACACCATTCTCCTGTATCTGAAATACAAAATGTAAAAGATAATTCTGATTGTAAGCATCCCTCTTTTCTCCTTGACTCTTCATACCAACACTTAAATGTTCCAGAAAAATAGTGTTGCTACTATATAAAATAACTGCACACTCTACACAATATTAAATACTGTGATCTGTTCTTGTGATAAGCAGAAGGTATAGATATGAAGAATTGTTAGAATAATTACAGGCACTGGAAGAGTCCTGCAGGGTAGGGACTAGAAACACTGATGGGAATCCTTTTTAGCTTAAAGATGAGATATCTAATAGAAGGCATATTTGAGGTTTACATGACACATTAGACATTCCTATTTATAACATACAATTAATTTCTGGAATGCACTACTACCACAGCTCACTGACATCAAAAGCACAGCAAAATTCAGATAAGGTTTAGATAGATAACATGAAAATGAAGTGTTGCACCAGAGCAGATTTAGGAAACATGAAGGCTTTAAGCCTTTTTGCTACTCAGTGCAGACCAAAATCTACTGACAGGATTTTTTTAAAAAACCTACAACATAATGTGAAAGACATTTGAAAGTTTATTGTAGAGTTTTATGCACTTTTGTTTTAAATACCGAGCTCCAGCCTGTCTCAAGAGAAAGGACAGCTTCTTAGATGGACCACTGGTTTGATCTGGTATGGCAAGTCCTATATTCTTATGTTCCTACCAGATAATCGGCACTAATTTGAGTGACAGTGGATGGGTACCCATCCTAGGGAGAAAAATATTCTATCATTCTATTTCTCAGTGCACTGAACTGAATTATGTTAGGTTAAGTGTTGTCACACTGAATAATCTCAGGCCGTATCACATGTCCAAAAACACAACTCAGTGTAATGTGTAGGACAGCACATTCAAATTTGCTACAGATGTGAACTTAGGGGTGGGGGAATATAAGCTTGAAGTCTAGTGAAACTTACAGCATCTACAACAGTAGTGAAAACCATGTTAAAATATTTTAATTCAAAATGCTGTCCAACTCCAGAAACAGAAATTGCTCAAAGATATAAAACACTTGTCTTTCCTCTTTCCTCCTCTCCTCAGCCTAACTTCATATAATCACACACAAACTGTGCTTAATGTCAAATAAATTCAAAGGCATCTCTGATTAAAACACTTGGGAGGGTGCACATAAACTGAAGACCCCTTAGCTTCTCGGAAAACTATTATCATCATAGGTCAATGTTACAAATTCATTACACTGAATTAAAGTATTTTATTTTGTCCATTAAACACGAGAACAAGCTCCCACAAGAGTCAGGAGTAAGAGTCTCAAAATTTCCCCACTCCTTGGAAGCTCAGGCTTGGTTTCTCTAACGTGGCTCTTTCCACAAAACAGATGAGATAATCTGCCTCAGCTGTTTCTGAGATTACCATAATTTTTCATTGAATAAAAAACAGGTATGGAAACAGAAGACTCATGTGCCTACAATCCACACCACAATGCTCAAATGTTCATCCCTCCACAGGAAAGATTCTGTTTGCTGTTCTTTCTCCTTCTTGTTACTTATGGCTACTAATTACAATTTTGAATAATTTTGTAAAGCATGTTTTGCAAAAGAGTCACCTTTGCAGAGCTTTCAATTTAAGTATGACAACTATAGGCAAAAAAAAAAAAAAAACCACCAAAACCTCCCAATGCCCATTGTCAATTTAGACAATGTAGTATGTTTAGATGAACTCTTTAATGTCTAACCACCCAAAGTCCTTGGATATTCTTAGTGGCTTTAATTGCACATATTTCCAAAGAGAAGATGAGCAGGAAATGAGCAGAGGACACTTCTGCACATGAAGGAAGCTTGTCTTGATGACTACTCAATGCAGATATCCCAATCACTGTCTCCAAGATGATGGGTAAATGACCATGGATGCAAGACAGGAGAAGCACTGTGTAAGCCACTGCCAGTCTTCCACCTCCCTGTTTCCAGGGGATTGTGTGCAGACAGCTACTCACACCTGGGAGCTTGGAGAACTGAGACCTTGGTCTGTATTTTAGTGTTTGCTTTTCAAATTATGGATTAAAAACAAGAATTTGAGAACTCCATAAAAGAAAGGCTTTTTACCAGCTCCTACAGCCCCATAGCTAGCAAGTCTCAGCACTAAGATTTCTCATTTGGCTTTTCATATGTTTACACAGAGATTCTCCAAAGAAACATCTTGAGATTTGATGTCTGACAGCTCCACTTGCTTTGAGAACCCTCATATCGTGCACAAGAGGGTTTGAATTTGAAATAATAGTACCTTATTATTGTCACATTCTGGAAGATTTTTCTTGCAGAATTAATGATGTTTATGTGGCTGTTTCATTACCTTCTAAGAACAACAGGTCAATACTAGCCAAGAATTCCTTCCAAGGTGTAATTCAGCAGCCACCACAAGTCATCCCATTTTCTGCCATGGCAGTACTGCCATTTTGACCAGCTCTACACTGCCTTTGCTCTGCAATGCTGCAAGTACTTCACAAACAAACAACAAAATGTTGCTGGCACCATCTGCTCCTTGGAAACCTGCCAATCATCATCCAAACCACTGAGAGAAGCCTGTGCTGGGATTTACTTTGTATCCATCCTTTCTGGAGGTTTGGCGTTTGCTGCTGTCCCCAGTAGACCTACCAGCAGCTGTAGAGCAAGCTTTGATCCATTTCTGAGGAAAAAAAAATCTGTGATCTAGTAACAATTTCCATCATGCTCATTGAGATGACCTCCTCTCCTCAGTTTACAGTACATGTACATCACTGGGTCTGCAATGACCCAAAGTCATGGAACATTTTGTCCTCAGTAGTTGTAGCTAACCTGAACATTGTGAACAAGAGGAACAGATATAAAAGGAGTATTTTACCAGTAACTGAAACTCAGCCACTTTTGAAAATGGCAGAGCAGATCTTAAACAGACAGCATCCTTCATTAGTGTTTCAGAGATGAAGTGGGGCCTATGGTGTATGACTTTCATAGCTGAGAGTAAATAGACAGGAAGCTCACAAAGGACAATGTCACCAAATTTGGTCCACACAGGAGAGGTAACAAACGTCCTTATAAAAATGTTACAGGGTATCTCAATATTGGAGGGGGGAAAAAAAGAGAAGAAAAAAAGAAAAGGGGCAGTGTACCGTAATGCTACCGGGAAAGAAAATCCTCCATAAATTCCATACTGACACTGCTAACATTTACCTGAAATGCAGTTTATTAATTTATCATAATCAATAATAACTGGTTTATGAGATCACAAATGCACAGTTCACCTCATTTATACTTATTTGTAATTTATGCACACAAAGCATCATTTTGTTCTACTATTTTTCATACTACAGCTTGTTTGGGTTTTTTTTACTACAATTGATATTGCATTGCTAATGCCTCTTCGAGACTCTATTTACTGTAACTCTTGGCTGCCTGTGTACAATGGCAGCAGGCACTGGCTTCAGTGCTGTGACATATCTATTTAATTAACCCAGCTGTTCTCTCTACAGTGTGAAGCACCAAGCAATGATGCCATACTGGAAAGCAGGACTCATAAAACCAAAAAAAAAAATTACAGTGCCACTTGGAAAATGAAACACAAATAAAGTCTGCTTGAAAAAAAATACAGATAAACACATCCCTGTCTGCCTTGACAGGCCTCTGCTACTCAGTTAGATACAGCACAATGTTGCTGAAGACTTTTAGAAGTACCATTTCTTATTTTAAATCCAACTCCTTCGTCTTGAATAAAATTAGCAATTTTTCTGCATGCGAACAAAAATGGACCATTTTCTTAAAATAAAAAAAATTCAACAGCAGGCCCTTCCTGGTGGCAGTGTTTTTTTACCTATGCCAGTGTCCACTCTTAAAAGTGCTTCTCATAAGACCTAAAATAGGAACATCTCCCAGTGCAAGCTGATACTGCCTTTTCCTTGAAAGCTCATAATATCAAAATAAAAAAAATTGGTCTGTTTATCAAGCTGTCACTTTGCAGCATGCTGAAGGGAAGGAGGAAAAATAAAGCATTCACTGAAGTTGAAGATTATGCAGCCATTGCACATGAACGTTACAATAAATATAACTTAGAAAATATCTCCAGCCCATCGTGAGCTGGACCTCAAAATGAGTCAGTTGTAATAATAAAGAAAAAACCAAGCCAAAAAAGGACAACAGTATACCCAGTTTCTTTGAGATGTGCTGTCTACACAGACATGCTGGATGTGAAAATTAGTTAATTGCTTTGGAAGAACAGCATCCACTGGAGGTATATCCATATTCAACGGTGCCTCCTGACCATGGCAGCTGGGACAAATGAGACACGGCAGCTTCAACCAGTCTCTCCGGTCCTTCAGCAACCTCAAGAGCCTCAGCTCATAGCCAGATGGAAATTAACTCGTTTACATCAAGTGAGAGACTGCTTGCTTTCCTTAAGTGCTGTCAGCTCCTTCCTGTGTTTTCAGCTGAGAACTGAGGAGGCTGTCGGTAGTTCCTGGACTGAGGGCATTTGTGTCACCCATGCCAAGGTACTCAGCACATGCCATGCAGGGTTTTCTTCACCCCTCTGCTGAGGAGTGCAGAGGACAGCCCTTTACAGTGATGTGCCTACTTTGTGGACACAACTGTGTCATGGAATGAAACCTGGACAGTTCATTTCAAAAGCACTTCTAGCCACTGGTTCAGGGTAAGGCTACAATGAAAAAACTTCCCAAATGCTCTAGAATACAAGCAATTCAAACAGATACTGGTACAGTAATACAGCCTGAATATTGAAATTTATTGAAGTTTAAAAAAGTATTTTATTTTATGCATTGATGAAAGGATCTAAACCTTGCAGAGTTGCTGTTCTCACAGTAATGACCAGTAACAAGAAAAGGAAAAGCTGTCTAACATCACCTGGCCTCTTATACTCTTGGTTATTGCAGCTACAAGAGTTCCCAGGATTTTAAGTGGTGTCCCTGGTGTCTACTGTCATTAAAACTATGTAATACAAATATGTATCTAGTGTAGTGTTATACACACACTCACATCTATAGGTAGACAGACAGACAGGTACAGGGCAACTTGCCTGTAAACCGAGAGTGGAACAAAAGTGGCAAATTTCTACCTACCACACAATCTTGTTTCACCTGCTAAAATCAAGATCCAGGTGAAGAAGTCCTATGCTAGTATTTTATTTTCAGAAGTATCTGAACAACAAAAGTTTCTTAAAGTACTTCACCCAGAGTACCTATCTAGAAATCTGCAAATTAGGAGAGATGCACCTAAATCTATTTATGGTGTAAGGTGGAACATGAACCTGGAAGCCAATTAACTGAAAGGAAAAACATTTTGATTGATGTCGACATTCAAGGCACTCAAGAGACTGCATTCCCTGCAAGTTAAGAGCAGAAGAGAAAGAAACAAGAAAAAGAATTCTCTATTAGAAGACCATCCTACAAATGTAGACCTAGAAATGTACTGACCTTTCCTGTGACCCTTTCAGAAAAGTGATTTTTGTGAAGTCTTTGGTTTTGTAAGCACAGCATTTTATCACATTTCCCAACCCCACAATATGCTTTGTAGCTCTTCCCTGAAACAAACCAATCTACACAAATATTTCAAGCTTATTTTTTAAATTCTCACAGTTGTTCCTCACTACAGTTCACCTTTAGCAGTACCTTCTTGTAAGATAATGCTGCACGTCCTCATGTACCTCTCAACTTCTTTGGGACTACCACTACATGACATATCAGTCCACTAAATAATGCAATTCACAATCTCCAGGAAAAGACGTGCAACTTTCATTTTAACCAGACTGACTGACTGAAGTAAAATCTAACTCAGGTATTCAGATTGGCACACCTTCTAACAATGGATTTCCCAACTATTAAATCCTCAAGCTGATCCAGTAGGAAAAATCCTACTTCACCAGTGGGGTGAAGTAGGATCACGTTCAACAAAACTACTAATTGGTTGCCTGAATCCTGCTATTTTGTAGGAGGATATAACGGTGATCCCCAAACCAAAAAACAGGGCAAAGAGCAGCTCCTCAGAGCTTTCTCCTTTACCTCCGCCAACTATTGTTTACCACCTTTCATGACTTGAGAACTTTCTCTTCACAATGGCAAAATTAATACTTTGCCCAAGAATCCAACCTGGCTGCAAATAATTAGTTTACATAAAGAAACTGTTTGTTTGTGCTTGATTGAACCTGACTGAAAGTGATTCATTTATGTTAGCATCCAAAATCCACAAAACAAACCTCTGATTTGTGTCTGCAATTTTTGTCTGCCATTGCTGGGCTAAAAAAAAAAAAAAAAACAGTGAAAAAACTTCTAAAAATTACATAACAGTAGATTCTATACAGGACAGTTTGTGACACATACTTCAGCGTGAATCATGAGAAACAAAAATGAAACCAAAGATGAAAGCCAGGTTAACAAAACATTTTCATTAGTATGACTAAAGATTTGAATCACTACTTACTTTTTCCTAAAGCAGTTCACCCACTTTAGTTGAAAATGGAAGAACCAAAAGAAAAAAATTACTGCTGTAAATGCCAGAAAAAAATTAAGAAAATCTTCAAAAGCAAATAAATCAGAAAATGAATACTGAAGATTCTTGCATGCATTAAGAAATCTGCAAGGACAAGCAAAACACTAGCACTGAACTGAAATATAACTTTCTTATTAAGGCATCTTTAACAGGGTGGCAGTTAGTTAAAGACCAGTGGTTCCTTCAAGATAAGCAACAGCACTGTCTCCACCTTAATTTCACCTTAAATTTAGATTTCCATCCCACCATTTCCTTGCCTATGTATTTCAAACACATTTACCTCCTGCAGCATTGCACAGAGGTAAAACTTTCCTTTCTTGTTAATTTTTGTAGTTGTCCTACTTAGCTGCAAGCCAAGCACTTGAGGTTCAACTCTAGAGCAAACTCGTGTTACCCTCAGCTCCCTGACCCCCAGACAAGCCAAACCTACAACAGGATCCTGAACTTTTCTGCTGATGGAAGATGGAAGATTTCATCAGTGAGGAACCAAGCACCACAGACCATCACTCTTCCACATGTGCTTCCTATTTCACCACCCTGACTGAATCAGTAGCAAAAGGGAACTACCAGCGAGCTCAGTAATTCCTGAGCAGGTCATCACAGCATTTCAGAAGGGAGGGCAGTTTTACAGAACACAACTCCTTTACATTCTGCAGTAGTAGGAAAAGGTTCTTTCCTGAACCCCAAGCCAGGCCAACTGGTTCATCTCATAATTACTGTATTGTTATGCTGTAACCTACCCCAATTTCACTAGGGTACCATAAATCAGGCCTCACATTCAGGGAGGCTGTAAAACCATCAGTGGCAGATAGCCTGTGTCCAGCTATGGTCTAGTGAGAGTGCTCTGAAAAAACTAACAGTAGGAAACTTTACCACTGTCATCTGCTGCACAAGGCGAGCACAATGTTTGTGATACAAGGGGATGATGTCTACCAGACACCCAGGAGGGAGCTGAGGTGCAACCTTTTGCTGCAGAGGTCTCTCTCGGCATTCACTTTTATCAGCTCCAGTGCAATATTTTCAAAACCTCCCCCTGGGTGATGTCCTTCAAGCCTTTTCTAGGTATCCAGTCTCAAATTTGATTTTCCTCCTTTTATTCTCCCAATTCTTCAAAGATCATTCCAGAAACCTGATTTGATTAGAAGTCTCTTTTAACGTAAGCAATTCATCCTCACACACACGGAACTGTTGATTCACCTTTTCTTTAATTTCATTTTGCCTGACTTTCATTTGAGCTATCTCAATTTTAACCTCTGTTAAAGCTCCATCTACCTTGTTTACTGTTTCTTTGATTTGAAAGATCTCCTCCATTAAGTCCTTAAGCGACAACTCTGTGGCCATTTTTGGCTCCAGCTGTTTGTCAGGAGAGGTCAGCCACTGCCTCAGTCTTTTATTTGTCTGGAGCAACATTCAAATTGTTTTCAGAGCAATTGTTTTCTTCTCATTTCCTGCCATCTCTGCTTGAAAATAATAATGAATTACCTCAATTCTAAGGAAGGTTTCATCCTTTTACTTCATTATCAAGAGCAGGGAGAAAGACTGTTTCAGAGGTTGGCACCCTGCACAAATTTCCTCAAGTCTTGCTTGAGGAATAATACTGCAGGAACAGTTAAAAGTTATCTTTTACAGGTGTACAGGATCCTGCAAGAAAGCACTTAAGGCTTCAGAAAATCCACCTTCTTAAAATCCTATCAGGCAGGTAAGTATTAGGTCTTCTGAACAAGAGGGCCAGGAGCAAAAATACTTCATTTAAAACTTGCATACTAAAACAAAGTTCCTGGGTGGTTTTTTTTTTTTTTTTTGGGTTTTTTTTTTTTTTTCTTTTTTTTTTTCTTTTTTCCCAGCTCTGGTTAGCAGGATCAGTTCCTTAGCAGGACAGGAAGCCTGGGGCAGCTCTGGAAATAGGTTTCCTGCCTCGATACAGAGTTGCCAGACTATCTTTTCTCCTCTAAACACATACAAAATGTGCTCAAAGGAACGCATCCAACACACAGAACCGATGAAAGAGTACCTTTAGATCAGAAAACAGCCTTTCTCAAACAAACCTTTATGCTTTGGTCTATTATTTCATGTCAGTAAGGAAGATACAGAGTCTTAAGATGTGTATTTTAGTGAGGGGGTTGTTTGTTTTTACAAGTATCTTTACTTTAAATTATATCCCAGCTGTTACTATGCCCACCTGAGAATTAGCATGCTGTAGATTAATATTTTACCTTAAAAAACAAAATATTTTTTTCATTTTGAGCACACTGTTCCCTTCCTCCTCACATACACAAAAAATATCACACTGGGATTCATGCACTACCCTACAGACACAAAAACATATTTCTTGTATGCCTTCCCAGGGGAAACATATCCCACCTTTACTGGACAGTTCTCTTTAAATGATATGAGTCCTTATCGGTAGGAACCCTTCCCCTCCATGGCTGAGCTGAAAGGCTGGATAACTAGCTTATTTGTGATGCCCTATCTTTAAGGCAGCTAATCTGAAGTGGAAATGAATCTCACACCTACACACTTTTCCCCAAGTGGATTCATTTCTAGTTTTAACATTAAATTTCTGCTCCATTAAGGAGTGAGGCTGTGTTTTTATTAGAAGCTGTTTTTCTAACACTACAGAATCTCTACCACATCAAAGAAATGTTTCAGTATTACCTATAAACTATTTTTGCAATAATTTTACCACAGTATTGTGACTTTCTTACACTACAAACCTGTGCTTTTCACAAAACAGAAATGCAAAGTAAAATTCCTAACCTACTAAAGGACATCTAGCCATAGAGACTTAAAAATACTTAAGTGATTTACAAAACTCCACAGAATTAACCTGACAGGCCGTTTAGATTTTTGACCTTTGACTTAATGGGGGCAAATATTTGCAGAGAGAAGATGTGTTATCAGGTTCTTGCATATATAATCTCAGGCCAGTTTCTTTATAAGAATGAAACTCCAAATTTGTCTTTTTCTATCCCAAATGAGCATTTTAACACCTCCCACCAGAAAGAGTATCTTGATGTAAAGTCTTAATATATACTCTTAATCAGAATACTATAATTTTTTTCAGTAATAATTACAAATCTCTAGAGTAGGAATGGAGTGGGGGAAAAAAAGGAACATCAGTGTACATAAAAAAAGACTCACCACTTTTGCTTTAATCTACAAAAAGTAAACAAACAAGGAAATTTTAATACTTTCTTCTTGCATTAAAGAATGAACACACAAATGCTATCTCTCCTGGTGCAATCTATTTGGCATGTCATAAAAAAGAAGACAAGCCAGCTGGGTCTTGAGTCCCATTCTCACTGGGGCCCCTTTTCATTGCCAGAGCAGTGTAAAGCAGCTTCTGTGTCAAAGAAACCAAGCTCAGATGAATGCACAGCCAAGCACAGTGACCCTATAGCTGTAGCTATTAGGAGAAATCCAGAACAGGATGTAGGAAAACTGTACAAGCTGAGTCTAAGGAGACAGGGGACACATCTGGATAAAATATTAAATGTAAGTGTGCTATACACATACAGGACAGAAAAATAAAATTACTGGGACCTAAACTGAGACATATCACAGTGACAACGCAAAGAATAAACAGCAGCACTATGAGCTATGTTTGCTTACCAAGCAAGGAATGAAACTCCATGAAAAATTATCATTTTAAATGACCATAATGCTGGGATACAAAACCAGCACATTTGCAGACTGATATTTCTAATCTTTAGTTAATGTCCATAGTAGCTATTGTATAAAATAAACCACTAAAAATTCCTAGCCAAGCAAAAAGCCTGATAACTTAACTTCCTGGCTTCCCTTCCAAAGACTAATGCAAAGTTTAGTAGCTGCACAGTCAAATAAATCTTTCAACTACAGCTTTTTTTTTTTTTTTGAGAAAATGGTAAATATGGTATTTTCCATATTATATACCAGAACTATAGTCACAACCCAAGAATGTAGATCTTTCAACCATTCATTACAGAAAATATTGCTTGAGGGAAACTGCTTTAAACTGATTTATGTGGTAGACACCCCAGTCAAATTGGACAATGTGGCAGATGGTAATGGATTTATGCATATTTATGTAGCATGTATTTACTTGTCGACTTTGTTATCCATCTTTTGCCCCTTCCAAAAGTAGATGGCAATTTATAACAACTGTGATGCTGTGACTGGCTGACACTCCCTTTGCAGCCCTTTCCTCTGGACAGGCTAAAAAGCAGCGTCCTTTGTGCAGCTATTTTAATTGTTTTACAGTTTTATTACAAAACATCCTGTCTGTTACACTTGCTTCCTGAGGCTATCATAACAATGTTTGTTGCCACTGCTTAAATCTGCCTCAGGGTATCTGTTTTTACAGTTACAATTAAAGTCAGTGTGTAATTCACCAACATGTTAACATTAATTTGTCTTTTAATTTATTTGACCTCTTAAACTAAGCAAGTAACTGAGGTGAGGGATGCACAAAGTTCAGCTGCTATACATTTTTGCAATAAGGTGGTTTTAGGTTCTTTTCCACCAAAACATTCAAGTGTTCAGTTGCAAGTGCTTTTATTTATTCTAAATCTCTTCAGAAAAGGCAAAATATATTCACATTGCATTTAATATGCATGTGTTTTACATAACACTAATGCATATGCCACCAGTATCTTTAAAATTCATAACAGAGCAACTGAGCAATCTGAGAAGAGTTTCTAAAACCTTGATGCACTAAAACCTTTACAACTTTTATAAATCTTTATATTACCAAGGATTGTTTACAGAACACATCAGAACTGATGCCAAAACAAAGAACAGAAGGACCCAAATTATCAGAAAACAACAAACGGCTTTGGTTTTAGAACCATTTTCTCCTGCAGACATGGCAAATGTAAATAAAAAAAAGATGTTATCAGTAGCTTCTGCTGTGCTTTGGTCTCATTGAAAAATGCAGCCCTATATCTGCATACCTTATACTGGTCTCTAGAATCTGATGCAAAAACACCCAGGGACAAATTTCAATATTTAAGATAACTTATATATGCAAATATAATTTTTAAAAGCTGTTATAAATAAATGCAGTTTTATATTGACCACCTATTAATCTAAAGTGTATTTAAGTAAGTCTCCCAAGCTGTAGGAAGAATCTCCAGACAAAATTTCAGGACCACTTTAAGCTAAATCTAAGCCACGCTGGCGCAGCCTCCCCACGTTTTGGTAACATGCCCTTTGCCTATGGGCACCATTGTGAGCTGCTGAGTCTGTCTAAAACTCTGATAAGAGGGGTACCGCCCACATCAAGAGCACTCCCTGGTAAATTAGACATGGGGGGATGGTGAGGAAAGACTCATCAAATGGTCATTTAGTGTCAGAACCATTCAAGCTCAAGCAAGAGGCAGTAGAGAGGGAGGGAAGCTGGGGAAAAAAAGGCTAAAAGGGGGAAAAGACCAAATGAAAGCAGCCACTACCATCTAATAAAAAATTAATCCTCATAAAAGAGATAGGAATTCATTCACTCCCTCCTGGTTGATTGAAGCATTTGACTCCTTTTCTCACAAACCTCCCCCATGGCAACCAAAGCTTTAAACTGCTATTGCCATCTTCCTCCCAACTTCCCAAACCTCTCTCAGTTACAAAAGCCCTTAGTCAGCTGTGCTCCTGAGCATCTACAACCTCCAGCCTTCATTTTTCTGCAGCCCAGGCATCACCAATTAATACAAATAATTGCACCAAAATGACAACAAAAACCAAACAACTCCTCCCCCCCCCCCAAAAAAAAAAAAAAAAAAGTTCTTTTGGATGAGAGGGGAAAAAAAGGATGCATCAAAATGCAAGGCAGTTTGAAAATATTTAATTTTGGCATCAAAAATAGAAATCCATTTTGCATCTCTGTGATTCAATTTTAACATCTGAATAGTGCATACTATTCTTACAGATACACAATAGCACTAAAACAAACACCCAAATTTAAGAAACAACCAACTAACCAAACGAACCCAGGCCAGTTATGTATCTTTCTGTTTCCCCTGTACTGCCAGCAGAACAACCAAACTGACATGGGATTTAGTGCAGTGAGCTGTGGAAATAAGAAATCAGGCTGTGCCTCACCTAAGCACTGAGGCCACACAATATGAAGAAAAATGCTATGGCTGGAAGTGGTTGTCGGTCAATTACTCACCCTTTAAAATCCTATTATCTTCCAATTCTGCCAAGGAAAAAAAGGCACTGCTGAACACAGAAAGGCAGAACAAACACTGTCTTTTTAACCAAATGTGTCCAAAAGAGTTTGTCTCTCCATATGCTGCCAGTCACCCAGCTGAAAAGCTTAGTTCTGACTGGGTGGCTCACAGCACCAAGCGAAGTTAATGGCATTTTAAGAAAAGAGGTGTATGTGGCAATATTTGACTTAAGGCTGTTTAGAACACCGTGGCTACAGTAAGCAACAGAGATAAAATCTAGATAAAGCAGATAAAAAGAACGCAAAACCTAGCCAAAAGAAAGATTAATGCCTGTCAGGTAAAACGCAAAACTATGTGTCAAGAATAATATTCAGTAATGAGGCAGCAAGACAGATTCAAAATATATTTCTAGGAGAGTGGAGGATCAGTGCTCTGGCCATTACAGAAACTTGCTTGAGTGCCCCCACATCAGTGTACCCCTTTCATACTGCTAAAGGCATGAATTATGATACAGATTTATCAGATGCCATTCAGTGCTGGACCAAAAGAATAAACTTTGCCCTGGTTTAAAATGTGATACACTCTTTAATAAATTGACCACCAATAGGATATTCATCCCACAGTCTGAACCCCAAAAATCTTCATAGCATCCCTCCCTGTCCTCATAATTGCATATCGACAATAAAAACATTTAACATAATGAAAACGGGGCCACTGCAGAGGGACTGAATTTCCCCTGCCCTTTGGAGATGAGATGGCATCACTTACAGCCTGAAGGGAAGCAAAGGAGACCACAGCATCCTGCACAGCTCTCCAGAGCTGGCTGATCCACATGAGAGAAGGAAAACCACTGTGGAAAGGTGAGTGCTTAAAGCTCCTCTTCCCTGGCAATATCGGTGAGAGGGATTATTTCCCAGGGACAGAAGCCCTCTGCTGGTCAATGCTTTTTGTAAGATGATTTACAGCAACTAAATGCATGCAGGTTCTAATTTGTCCCTGGTTCTCCTACAAAAGTAGAGCCATGAATGAGAAACGTAAAAACAGATTTCACTTCCCTTTTAAGGAAAAATCCACAGAGTACAGCAATCAAATAAGTTTCATTCTTATTAACTGGGTAACTTCTGTTTTATTATTTCAAAAAAAATGAAACCCCATAGTTAAATATGTTGACCCCATAGTTAAATATGTAATCAGTTTCAAAAAGTCTTCATGACTTAAAACAGTGCTGACATCACATATACACTCGACACCTCTTTCACTGTTCACACAAAAATGACATGAACTATTAGAATAAAACATGTTACTGACATAAGTACTCAACCCTGCAATTTGTTCTCCAGCACATGTATTTAATATTTAAATGCATTAAATTTTTCAAACTTTTAAATATTTAATATTGCTATTACACATCTGAATTGTATTTTAGGTTTTCAATATTATGTATAAGCATAAAAACAGGCATTACCTCACCTTGCCACAAAATAAGAACACTGGTCCTTAAAGTAAAATAAGTCTAGTTTTAGTTTTGACTATGAGCAGGCCTCCTAGATGCAGTATTAAAATTGATTACTTGTATTTTTAGGGCTAATTCTATTTTTGTTACCTGTTCAAAAGTGGAATTATTTTCCTGGGAGGGATAGGTAAGTAATGTTTTTAGATGCATCCCTCAAAGTTCAGCATAATGAATTAATTCTTGATTTCTTCAAAATATCAAAGCCAAAAAAAGAGCCTCTCTAGACAAGTCAATCTTCGAATACACAGACTTTATCATGCAAACAAATACACAAACACACACAGGACTCATTGTCTCAACACCACTCTACAGCTCTTATTATTTATTTATTGTTATTACTGATTCAGTCAAGAATCAGCCTTTACAGTCTAGTGCTTTACTCATACACCAAGAGTGAAGGTTGATTCTGAACCCGTATCATTTTAATTACAAGTTCAGCATCTAGCATGTAACAAAACTCTGAAAAACAAATTAAGTTATCATCTTCACATTTCTTAGTCCAAAGCTCTTAGTCCACAACTTTGCAGTTCAGTGCATTTATGCTTGGCATCTTTAAATCTATCCAGAACAAAGAAATCAAGGAAAATATATAAATAAAATCAGGTGCAGTCCTACAGATGCAAATTTTGTTACGTGGTGGAAGCAGCATACTTCTAAATCTATACCAAAAACCAAACAGTAAATCAAAGCAATACAGACCATCTACAAAAGAGACATCTGCTACTAAGATATCCTTAAAAATTATTTTAAAATCCAGTACAGCAGGAGTCTTATAAATTAAGCTAATGCCATTATAAATTAATTACAGAAGAATCCTTCTGTCAAAAAAGGTAGTGACCAGCAAGGCACAGCACACCACTTCTGTACCTGTGTAACCCTAATCAGCTGGTCAATACCAGAGGAGTCACTGCTTGGCTGCCAATGTATACTTTGTATGTCAGTCAAAAACTCACATTTATCTACTGTGAGTCAGCAAAATGGAATGTTTATCTAACCAGCTTAAAAGTTCTGGCTCACAGGTACCAAAATTTGCCCATGTATCCAAGTCTAGCTACCAGTCAAATCCTTTTTCTGCAGAAAAAAAAATATGTGAATGAAAACACAACAGGGTTATCCTAGAGTAGATGCAGTAGTCTGCCCTCAAGATCTGAATGACCTACAATAAAACACCCAGTTCATCACTCTTGTGAACAAATTATTACAGCTGCAGCCAATAGCCTCATTCACATGCACTGAATTCAAGTTGCTGATACCTTAAATCTGTTATTTTCTTATTTTTTAGCATCTAACTCTATAACCCCAGGCAACAAAGCTCTCCTATGTGTTTCCTGAGTGATTTTCTAGATTTTTTTTTTTCCAGTGATAGAGAGAATTTCTAAATTATATTACACTGACAACTACTCATGTCAAGAGAAGGAATGATTCTTTAGGCTCAACACCTAGCCTTTCTTTTAGGTGATCACAGGGAGCAACAACCACGTTGCTGTCCTCCAGACCCCAACCAGATGAGAAGGGAAATGCTCTGTTCTCCTTGCAGGACAGAAACAGAAGGGCGCCAGCCTAAGATCCAGGCAGGAATTTGCTCCAGTACACACAAACTCTTTCTGCCTGTTCAGCCCGAGCTTCCCACTCCTCCTTTCCCTCAATGCCCTTGGGTGCTACTGTACCCCATGTTCCAGAGAAGGAAATGGATACAAAAGACCGGTTTAAATAAAAGAATCACACCCACATAGGGTGTGGTTTTACAGAAAAGGGCATTCTCAGACAGTCTGCAAAAGGGCCTAACTTCAAAACATCATTTTAGAAGAGAAAAAAAGATAATAATAATCATAGGACAAATCACATCCTGTGGAAAGTAACTTGTACCACATCATATTCTCTCAAGAATACTCTACATAGCTAACAAAGGAGCTTAAAACTGTAACTGCAATTACAACAACATGTTAATACTTAAAACTCTTTTAATATAGCTCATCATTTGATATTTCTGACAAAGTACTTTCTGGATGGACTACAAACATCTTGTGCTGGCTAAAAAGCTGAGCACCATCTCAAAGATTCAAGTTTATGAAAACCAACAGATAACATTTATACCTAATTTTGAAGATTTAAGACAATGCTGATGTTTCCACTTACATTAAAACCGCTATTACTGGAAGAAAAATGTAGATTTTAAAGCCTGGAGAAGACCGGACATCAGTAAGCCAAGCACTTGGCAGGACAGCTACAAAGGGTGGAAGTCATTAAAAATAAATTGCTGTAAGCCTTAGTCCTAAATGTATTATGAAGCAAGTGTACAGTTTAACCCATATTTCAGCAGAGCACGTCTCCCTGAACATTGGAAGGTGAGAGCAGCATGCCAAACCTATAGCACTAAGCCAACCAACCCTAAGACAGGTTCTTCAGCCCAACATGGAGTTGCATTAACTTCAAGAAGACTTTTAAAGGAGTGAGATGTCCTTAAAGCCAGTACAAGTGGCACAATCTGTCCCTGCAAAGCACCGACCCAAAGCGATGTGTGAACAGTATTAAATTGTTATGGTATTAGCATTTAACTATTTTTAAGCAGTACATATCAAAGAGAGTGAATGCATCAGTGCTGGGGAACCTAGAGCAAGGCATGGTTTGTGATGACTCTGTAGAGCTGCAGTGAGAGCACTAAACTGCAGGGACCAGGACCAACCTCAGTGAGGCTCACAACAGGCACTGAGAGTGAGGCCAGGAACAGCTGACACATATGTACACAGACACAGGAGGAAATAAAAGATTCCACTAAATGGAGTGACTCATGTTGAACAGACTAAATACAGAAGGACAAGATATGCATAGATCCAGTCTGAAACAAATCAATCAAACTGAACATTATTCTCCATAATGTAGAATATGTGCCACCTGAGTAAAACAAAATATAAATTCCTATTAACAAAATGAGAAGTTCAGTCAAAAGCTGAACTTTTGTCAAAAAGAAAATCATGCCAAGTGCCATAAACAGAAGAGTGCATTTGACAGCATAAGACAGTATCTTTAATTGCAGTACTTAAATCAGTTATAACTGCAGGAGCCCAGGTACACCACAGCACCTGTGGCACAGGGCAGCCAGGGTGTCTCACTAGGGGTTGTACCAAAACATAGCCAAGCCTTGTCCTGCACACTGGCACCAATGCCACCCATGTGGGCACCTCTCAAACATGGACCTCGGGTTCAGGTTACTACTGCTCCTGGTTCATTCATGTTGCCAAGAAGCATAGAGAGCCTTCATGTTAAATAGGAATAAAATTCACAACTATTAATGAGGCTAGCAGGACTCAACAGTGCCAGAGCAACACAGGTTTCCTACTGTTCCTCCAAAGTCACAAATTAATGAAAATTTCTGATCACTTTAAGCCTCCCTTATATCTGATAGAGTATTACACAGTTTGAGAGAACCTTGAAATCCAATTCTAAAATTAACAAATGATACCTTGAAGATACCTTGTATTTCCAATGCAGCACTGAAAAATTGTGTTTTTATTTGTAGCAAAACTAATGATCAACAAACAAGCGAACGCTGATAATATTGCATTATATCTTTTTTTGAGGGACAACTTAGCAAGGTGCGGCTCTGTATTTTTTTCTCTGGAGTCTGTCTCTGCCCCTATGAATTTCAGTTTAGCTCAGGTGGAGAAGGTCGATGCTTGCTTGTGACAATATTTCAAAGCCTGACATTGATTCCACAGGAATGGTGGAGAGGTTTTAAAGAAAGGTGAAGTAAGAATCATGTGTGCCAACTCAATTATGGGGCTATCTTGCATCAGGTTTCTCTATTTTCACACACAGATATTTGATGCAGGTAAAAAAACAGGAGGCGTGCTCTGCTGAGGCTCCAGTAATGCTTTAACTTAGCATAAAGTTGAAAGATAGTAATGAAATAAATAAATCTATGAGAGCACATCTCCATAGGAACTTAAGTAAAGGCATATAAATGAGTCAGCTTGAAGCTGCTGAGACATCTCTGAGCTGCACCACTCAGTCCTGTCATGGTCTCACTCTAAGAAACTATTTTTTTAGCGAAGGTGAAAGGAGAAGGGGGAAAGGAGAAAAAAAGTGAAGATAAGCAGGCCCGTGTTAAAAGAGTAATATGTTACATTACATGTAATATATGTAATTTATTACATATAACAGTTACATAATAACTACCTCATTTGACAGTTCGCAACTCATTTTGTTTTGTATTCTGATAATTCTCCTTTCTTTGTTTCCTTCAGTCTTCTTTAAGACCACATGAATTCATCTTTTCCCCCTACTTCCTCAATTTCTTTGCTGCATATCCATCAATTTCTCTTTTACTTCACCACTTAGGTTTCTCTCCTATTCTCTCCCTTTGTGAATTTTTCCAAGTCAGTGGCCTTTTTTATTTTTCTTTTAAAAATTAGATCTCCATTTCATGGTTGCTCTCTCCACCCCCTCAAAAAAAACCCACCAGAATATGTTCAATAAGTTGCTGCACTAAACCAAATATTTCCCTCATGCAAGAAACATCTCTGAGAGCACCAGCAGTCCTGTTGGAGACAGGACAGCAGTATTACAGCACAGCTAATTAAGTACCTTTTCCTTCAAATTCCATATGGGCTCTGCTTTTACCATGATTAAGTACAATTCATCATGGCAATTATCTTCTGGACTATGAACAATATTAAAGTGTAGCACATAATATTTATATAAAAGCACATTACAAATTGATCCTGAGGGCGGGAGCAGTAATTTTGCTGTCTACACAAACTATCTTTAAGTGCAGTTAAGAAATCATTTCACAGGCTCAAACTATATAACAAGATGAAGGTAATAAGCATGACTGAGACAGAGGGAACAAATTACCTTCTGGCCATATATCCCACAATTGTGACTAGATAAAACTATTAATCTGCAGCTGAGAGAAAATGTATAATCTGAGGGGATTTCTTCATTTAAAATAAAACAATTTGCTATCCTTTGATAAAACAGTAAGAACTTTCAGTATTACACAAACTACAGTAAACAGCGCAATAGGACACACATCCAACAGAAAAAGAAGTTAAAAAGTTCCTCAGTATCTCCAGCATTAAAAAGTTCCTTTAGTTGACTAGAGAATACAAGCTAATAAACATCTGGTATCATGAAGATTCCTCTTCTGCTCACACATACCTTTCGGCGGATACAAGAATACAGAGATTTTTTTTCCTATTGCTCCCTCCTGTCTTACTTGTACTAACCATCTAAACTGTTATACTGAATTAATAATTTGGTTGTAAAACCAAAAAAATATTTCATATAAAGCAGATACTCAAAGTTCACTTACAAACCACAGGTGCTTTTTCACATGAAGTTAAATGATACTCATCATTCATAGACAAAGCATCTTAGATTTACCTATGCAGAGTAATCTTTCAACACAATTATTACTAATTGCCTCTTGTGATTCCATTTTCCAAATATGTTCTGACAAGAAATACGGAAAGTAGTGTAGGTGAGATCTTAAAAGTGAAAGCCAAAAGTAATATTATAATTTAAAAACCAACCCAACACATTAAATTAGAAAAACCTTTCTGTACTTAAGCAGACAAGCAACATAAAACAGTTTAGATCATGCTGAAGAAGGTCTCTACACACAAGGGGAAAATAGACTATATGATTCCAGCACAGAAACTACAGACACAGCCATTAAAATTGTAAATTTCTCCATTTACAGTCCCACAGGGAAGCCCTCCACAGAAACACCCCTCGAAGAGCAGAGCAGAGTTTTTGGTTTTCTCCCGGACTACATCAACCTGCTACTCGCAGATGCGGACGCTGCACTTCGCAGGCAGAAGTACAAACATCAAACTGGGCTGCTGCAGACTGCAGGCGCTGACTTCAGTGGAAGACAGCCACATCTTGCTGTGGGGAAAACAGGCCAAGCAATTAAAAATGCATCAGCATTAAAGCTAAATATACAGAAATAGCTTACAGACATAATTCTGGCTTACCAGCTCGGCATGCATAACCTGCATATATATTTCATTTTTAACTATGAAGACAAAACTTTTGTACAGTGTACTTTCTGTGATACTATCTTTACTATTCTATGCATCACTGAGACTTGCAACAACAAAAAAAAAAGACAGCATTAGTATAAACTAAGCTTTTTTTTTAACTAAAAACTTATTCAAGGTATAATTTACTTCAGAGATAATGCCTGTCCAGTTAACATTAATAACAAGATTGCCATAAAATTCTTGGTGCTTAAGCCTCCAGTGTACAGCTCTGACCTTCCAACTCTTTCTTTTTTTCCTTTACCTTTCTTC
This sequence comes from Anomalospiza imberbis, assembly GCF_031753505.1. NCBI lineage: Eukaryota > Metazoa > Chordata > Aves > Passeriformes > Viduidae > Anomalospiza > Anomalospiza imberbis. The sequence goes on from NC_089681.1 coordinate 113,591,910, forward strand.
TTTCACAGTTAATTCCCATTAATATAATCCATAAAAACAAGAATTCATAATAAAAGGCAGGCCTGTGAGCCATTCTGCCTCAGAGCAACATCCACAGCCCACAAAAAAAAAAAAAAAAAAAAAAAAAAAAAAAAAAAAAAAAAAAAAAAAAAAAGGGCAGAAACATTCAGCCACAGCCACACATGTAATGCTTACTTCCAGCAGCAAAATGAGGCTATCTGCATCCCACATTTTGTATGACTTAATATATAATGAATCTCTGGCACATCCGTAGGTACAAAAAGGAAATTCTTTCTTTCCTGCACTATGGCATCTCAGAGTAATCTGCCAAACCCTTCAAAGTGTCAGCAACCTCTCATAGAGAAAGACAATGCATAGCCCTACCAAGCTGCTAACATCTGTTCAAAACCTGCAGCTTCTCTTTTCTTCTTCCAGCACTTACCCAAGCTAGCATGTACTTGCATAAGTCTTTAAAGCACTGAACATTTAAGCATGTCACAATTCTATGATGTCTCATTTATATAATTAGTTCTAACATATGGCCCACAATCAGAGTGGGAAATCTAAAATATTCTTTGGGAAGATGTCAAACCTAAAGGGATATATTTTTCACTAAGTGAAAAGAATTAAATATGCAAATTCTCCTTACAATAGGGATGGGGAGGAAATAGAAATCTAGCCCAAAAGGCATGCTTGCTCATTGCATCAAAGGTGGGTTATTATGCTCTGTACCTGTCAGTGCCAGTTCAAACCAGAATATATAGTGACATGCAGAGAAGCTCTGCAGCCACCAGAATTTTAGCAGTGCTCTGGAAAACGGTACAGTAGATAAAACCAAAGCCCACTGTGAAAATGCCAGCTATAATTAACACACTGGGCTGAATATGGATTCAAGGCAGATTGTATTAATCCACATCCTTTTCAGAACTACAGCTGTCCCCTGGACAGGGACACCTCTGTAACATCTGTAGCAAGTAACACACCATGTGCTAGCAGGCACCACTTTCATGCAGGTTCACTCCAATCTTCCCTTCAGAGACAAAATCCCAACAACTCTAAAAACCTCTGGACTAAGATTTAATTCTCCTTCATTTGTTTCCAACCAGGAAAGCTGGATGTGTTTCAATTGTGGCACCACCGTGAGCAGTGGCAGTAGGCATCCCCCTCCCACCACTGGGAATGCCCAGCTTGGAGAGAACAAAGTCATAGCCAGAATCCACGTCCTGACAATAGATTATTTCACTTCCCTGAGGGCCCTTCAGGATCAACAGCTGCACCTATTACTTATCAATGAATTGTTAATTAATCAGTTGTACAGATTCAGGTGACAAACTCCTGGAAATGCACAGAAGAGTGCCCAGGGTCAACAACAATCAGAGCACCAGGAGCGTTCCCACAGCATCCAAATTCCCTGGGAAGTTTAACTGGCTTTCCCACACATCAAAGGAAGCGGAATAAACTGCAGCAAAAATAGACAGCCTATATGTGCAACTAATAACTTTGCTTTTCAGTACAGCATTATTTAGTATGGAAAAAGAAAAATCCAAAATCATCAATGCTCCCACAGTAAGGAAATAACATGCTCCAAAATAGTTTCATCATTCACTTCAGAATAAGCACTGAAATATGGAGCCAGCTATACATTTTTCAAACAGTTGGTAGAAAAGTCAAATCTCTCCAGTAAAACCCTTTCCTAAAGGCAACTTGAGCAATGTAAAAGCTCAGTAATTTGTCTGAATAAAATCCTGCACCCTGTGGTTAAGAACCTGCCAAGCAAGCCAAATACACTAAACAAGCAGAGCTGGCATTTGACATGTCTCTTAAGAGTGAGCTGTGACAAGTTACTAATGATCTCACTTAGAAAGCAACTAATAGTGTGCCGTAAAAGGTATAAAGCATGCAGAAACCTGGTAATAAGGACCAAATGCAGACTTGAGATAAACAGCTAAAACCATTTTCAGCGAATGACACTGCTCAGTTCAGCTCTAAACCTGTCCCTCCAAACGTTCTGCACCTTTTTGTTGTTAGGTGGATTCATCCCTAACAACACTTTAGGCCTAAAATGTTCTCTGTATGTGTGAACAGCAGTATGTTGACATAAAATTTGTTTTAAATCTTAGAGTGAGCCTCAAACGTGCCACATTTGCCTACAGTAAGAGCTTCACAAAGCTGGAACACTGGCAGTTGTGAAAAGAAATTAGAAGTGTTAACAGGTACAGAAGAAAAAACTTAACCATTGCACTCCACGTAATGCCAAAAAAAAAAATCGCATGAGAAGGGAGATCACCAAGGGAGGAACCACTTAGACTAGAAACAAGTTTATAAAGCCATCATTAGTGACTTCCATTAGTGAGATTAGTGAGTGGAGGCATTTCCACTTTTCCACTGCCTGGGAAAAAAAAAAAAAAAAAAAAAAAAAAAAAAAAAAAAAAAACAAAAAAAAACCAAAAAACAAAAATAAACCAAAAAAAACAACCCAAGCAAACAGAAATAAGCCATCTACAGATGAGAATAAAAAGACCCATGCAATGCAAAGAGTTATCTTCAGCAAGAAAACATATGGGGCCTTCCTTATTATTTTAACTATATTCAAGTTACTATTTTAATTTAAATTTTCCTTGCAGCTCATTGAAAATGCTGTCTGAACCATGTCTCCCAATTTTCATAGGTGGAAGGAGAAATGTACTAAGCTGATGTCTTGTTCAGATAACTCTATTTTTCTAAAATTACTACCACTTTTAGTGATGTGTTATACAACAACCAAAGATGGAAGCTCGTTTGCTGTGACAGGAAATGAATCAGACCCAAAGTGTCCATATTTGCACTCAATTACTGAATGAGAGCAACTGCATGGTAAGGTGATGCAACCTGACACAATACTTTCAACCTTGCATTTTCCCAGTGTGTGTCTGTCAAAAAGGCTTCTTTTTCTTCCCTCCCCCATTTCAAGTTCTTGACTTTTATGTATTAGGTTGCTTGGCATTAATTAGCATTATTAAAAGGAAGAGAACATAATGAGCCAAACATGCAAGGTATCATATTTTTTATATCTATTTTAGTTCTTTCAGGAATTTTTACCCAGTATCTGTGCAGCACAGATTGCCTCTGCTAGAAGATGAGAGTTAATGGACAATCAGGAAGGCATGGTGAACCAAGGTCACAGAATTAAATATTATTTAAGAGCACAATATGCAGTGACACAAATTACATTTTTGCAGGGAAACAGCAATATTAGCCTCAGAGAAAATGAATGATGTGCCTCCTTCCCACTGTTAAACTGTTCTTTAATAGAGACAAAGCATGAAAAAGGATGCAAATGCTTTTAAACACAAAGGAGATTACAACCTAAAACCTTAAGCCAAATCTTTACTTGTATTAATAAGGCTGCTTTACATCACTGCATTAAAAGAAAGGGATGCTTAAGACCTCTACACTAGCAAGGCACCAAGAGCAGAAAAAAATACCTTTAACATAAATGAGATAATCAGACCTAGCAAGATTCAAATCTAGGGAAAATAACATACATTGTTTACATAATAATAATATACATAATAATGCTATATTACATATTATTATATTATACAACATGTTGTAGATGATATTTTATTTAGAAGTAGGGCATGCAGGTAATTACTCTCTTTCTTCCTCCCCTAACACATGAAGAGGAAACAATTTTTTTCAGATTTGTCTTAAAACCTGAAGGCCAGAACTATCACTAGCCAGGGATTCTGATGTCTTAAGCTACTTAAGAGAAACACATAAAATTCTGATCCTGTGCTTTCAAATATAGCACTAAAAGCTGAAGGAGCTGGTTCTGTCGAGTTTGCTTGCTCCTTCTGATCTTAGCAGCCTTTCAGTTCCTTGTATTGATCATAACTTTCCATCTAAAGACTATTCAGATTTTTGACATGCAGCTTCAAGTCATTTTGGCATGGCCCAGCCAACACAACCAATATTTAATCAGTTGCATTACGGCTTATTTAAAAAATGCACAAGGTAACTCCCCCAATGACATAAATCATTACACGAATTCTTCCCATTTAGAGAAGCACAAACCATCCCCAAAAAGATCTTAAAATTTAATTTTAAAAAACCCCACTAGATATCACAAAAAATACGTTTCCACTAATAGGTACAAAGGAATACTACAGATAACTGTAGTGTGATTATGATAATTCAAAGATACCAGTCAGTGTAATAGAAGTTTAGTTTTAAAAGGCCTACAAAACTTGATCTTACATTGATGACTTCAGGTATCTGAACAAGAAAACAAAGCCAACTGAAAATGTGCCTGAAAATAACCAAATGGCTTTGTGGCCAAAATCAAATTACTTTTTCTCAGGTCTTCCATTTTTAGTAAGGTGAGTTGTTAATAACAAGAAAGAAAGAAAATTCTGTGTACTTTTTATGCAACACGAAGTTTCCAGTGAGTGGAAGCACATCTTCAAACAATGTCAGTAAAGCAATACATAACAAATATATTCATGGGCTCCCAAAACCAAGCAAACAAACAAAAACCAGAACAAAAACCTCCTACAACTTTCTCTTCAGATGGGCACTGACCTCCCTTTCTTCATGTTTCCATAGTGCTCTAGTCAGAGAAGTTGTATTAAGGAGGCTTTTTTGTCTTGGAGTACTCTATCACAAAAAATCTCTTTAACATGGCCAGAACCAGTAGAGCACCTAAACGGTTGTAGCTAAGTCCTTGATTAGTTCTGTTAAAACCAAGGAGGAATACATGAGCTTAAAATTAGTTTCCTGTGTAAATGCTCTGGAACAGGGTTGCAATTTCATTTCTTTCCAGTTTATCAGGCAATTCCTGCTTCTAGCATAAGATACCCGATACCTTCACCAAACAGTGTAAGTAGTAACATCTTTTACTATAACTTCCTCAAAAAGAGGAGAAAAGTGCTCTCCCCTATACCCTCAATAGTTTTATCTTTGAGAAAAAATATAAATGTTGAAGGGGAAATTCTCAGCAATTTGCCTTTCTTTAAAAAATGTACATGCCAATAAAAACCAGTTATTCAAAATTAATTTCTGTCTGATCAGAAAAAGAAATCTTTTCAAAGAATATCAAATACCTGGAGGTTTTTTTAACAGTTCTGTAGAAAAAAATAAAAGTTTCATTACAATTCAAAGATGAAACAGAATCTTAAAGATCTGCCACAGCACTTAAGCAAAAGTGCTTAATAATGCACAGTAAGCACAAATGATTATAATCCTCACACACAGACTGAAGATGAGGCAGGAATTACAGCACGTATCAGGCAGACGTGTCAAGTACCCCTTCATGCCCTGCTGTATTCACAATACCTCTGAGGCCCAACCCTTGCTATTCTTCCAGTTTGGCAGCTGGAAGGGCAGGTCAAAGTAACATATGCTGGAGAACTACCCAGCTAAAGCATCCAATTCTTGATCCTGTAAAGAACCAGCCCAGCACATCATCTTTCCCAGAGTTACTGGCCCATCTAATCAAACACAGCTGAATTTCACGCATCTCACTGACTGCAGCGGTACAAAACAGTATCCCCTGGAAATACAATGATCGAAGAAGTAAGATTATTTATCATTGTGCTTTACAAAAGGAAGCTTTTTGGGAAGCAGCAGGAGGTTTTCTATATTAAAAAAACCTTTCTTGATTGGCTCTTTGATATTAACAAAGGACTTTATTTCATCCTCAGTGTGAGCACATAGCTTCTCGTTAAGCTAAAAGAAGTTACACATGCACACAGGAGAATTTACAGCATCACCTCTTGCAATAGCATCCTTCTGTTTTCACAGGGCTCCACCTATGGTCACATTCTGAAGGAAAAAAACACCTGGCATTTTGAAGTTAAAGGCAGACACTATCTGAAAGATGGAAAATCATGAAGCTGTTAAAGCTGATCAGCCCCAGGGTCTCAGTCCAGCCAAACCCTCTCTGCAGTCAGGTATATTCTCTATTTATTCACAAGCACATGCAAAGGAAACAGAAGCTTGTTATTGGAGTCTGATTTTGATTTCATACATGAGCTGAAAACCCAGTCCTTGCACTGAATAAGCAGAGGAATTCAGTATCAGCTAATTTCTACTAATTTTGAAGATGAAAATGTTACATGTGTTTAAGTAGGTCTGGCTGTGCAGCAATAGTTTCACTTTGTATAAATGTGAGATCCTCCAACACTAAAAAACCTACAACCATGCTACAGTGATAAAAATCTGCGATGGAATCATGAGCAACATAATGCTCAGGGAGGCCATACACCTCCACTTCCATCCTGCACAAATTTCCAAACCAGTTTTAGTATAATCATGTGTTTGTGACTCCACTGCTTTTGCCTCGCAAAAAACCCCAAAAAAACCCAAAAAAAGCCATCACATGCTTCTGTACTAGGATTGCATTTCCCAAATAAAGCGAGTTGTGGCTGAAATGCTGATTACCCAGAAGAAATCCTAACAAAAGGAAATGTCATAAACTATAACTATACACTACACAAAAAATGCAGTTTCTCTGCAAATGCAGCCCTGGCCACAAGAATAGGAATGTCTTTGGAGTCCCATTAAACAGAGAAAGAATAATATATTTATGAATGGGCAGTAGCTGTTTGTGCTCATTGTCCTGGGAGAAGCATATATATTCATAACAGCTAGTGGACTTGAATAAGTTCCACGTATTTGTTTCAGAAGAATACAGAAGTTACACCACAATCAAGGATTTAAGGCTCATCCAAACCACTCTCAGTTTTCATGTGAAGGAAAAAAACAATCCACAGTCAGTTAATAATAAAAGTATGCACTCCATCCTGGAACACACTTTTGACAACTGTGTAGTGAATCCTTGATGGAACATACTATTTGGTATGACTCAAAATCTGTTTTTCTTGAGGGCACTTCCATGAATACACTCTCAATTACATAAATAATGTATCACTAGATAGTTGAGAGGCTTTCGTTATTCAGAAATAAGTCTTCTTCTGTGAATAAGCACTTCAAAAAAATAATCTTTTTTTTCTTTTGCCATTTCTTCCCTTTTGAATTACTAGAAGCTTGAGACTTAGGTATTCACAGAAGACTTACATACTCTCTCTGCCCTGCAGTTGCATAAAAAATAAGAATTCTAAAAAAGAAAGGAAAAAACAACTGAAAACAGTCAAAATAGAATGTCAGACACAGGAGAGCTGTGGTCTATCAATGTAACCTTTGGTCCTAACAGTGCCCACAGTACCACAGAAAAGGAGGGCACACTATAAGACACAAGTACAGAATAACTTGCCCATAGTACACTTGAGCTTTTTTTTCCATATAACTATGCCTTAAATCCCTGTGGTGAATATTCACCCTAACTTCTGTCACTGTATCTATTCTAATTAGCCATGTAAATGTCAGTTTTCCTTTTTGAATTTATGCATTTAGACCAACATATCTAGTTTGCCACAACCTCCCAAAGTTAATTATGCATTGTATAAAAAACTCCCACCCTGTTTAAATCAGTTATCTCCATTTAGTGCCTTTCAGTGTAGTTCTTTGTTCTTGCTGTAAGTTAAAGAGCATGATTTATTTATACACACACCCCCCACTGACTGCTCATCCTCTAACTTAACTATGTTGGTTTTATTTCTTTCAGTACCTAGACACAAGAAATTCCTTCCAATGCCACAAAGCACTTCTGCTTATCCTGCAGTTCTTCTCTATTTTCATTCTATTTACTTAAAAGTTATTCACTTTTACAAAAACAAATAATCCCTGTTATAAAGCAACACATTATAAACAAGCAATAACTACTAACTAGAAAATACTGTCATTTTTTCATAAATTTTTTTGTTAACTTCACCTTCTTTTTATTTGTTTGTTTTTTCCTAGAGAGGCAGACAAAAGCCTAACTTGCCAGCTTTTCAATTGCAGAAAATGTAGTTAATTTCATATTTAGCAACATGCAATTAGGTCAAATTATGTATTCAGAAGTTTTTACTTGGATTTGTTCGCTGCAAAATTTCATCGGCCACCACAGTGCCTGTTCCCTAAGATTTGCTAGATATTCCCCTAGTGTTCCTCAGCCTTCCTCCAACTCATTTTCTATCACCCACAAATTATACCATCCCTTTATTAATCTTTTGAATTGCTACATAAAAGTAGAATTAGTCACATTCACCCTACTACTCATATTTCTACATCTTCCCATTAATCTTCTATGATGTCCAAGTTCCAAGTGCCCATGTGTCTCTGAGCATGGCACACACCCTAGAAGACAGCAAAACTCTTGAATTGCACTGTGCCACAACTCCTGAAGAAGGAAGAGTTCCATTAAGTCTGCCTCATGCAGAGGCATTCCATTCCATATTCTGAAACGTTTCTTACAGGAGAGCAGTTTTGGGTAAAAAAAAATTACCATTTAATGCCTTCTGACACAAAATAGTAGTCTGAATTAGCTTTAGTTGTACCTGTACCTACTTCATTAGACCTAGTTGTAGAAAGGCTCAAAACAATCTATGATATTCTATGATGTTATGTACCTTTCTTTGCCATTCTTCCCAGGAGAACACTACTCTGAACTGAGAAAAGGGCCACAGATAACCTGTGATCCAACAAACCCTTTCAATAGGTAGCAGTACAACCAAAGAAAGGAGAGGTTACGCTTTGATATG